>NC_060276.1:85026156-85118529 GCF_021613505.1 Equus quagga
CTTGAGGTGGTCATGGTAACCGTCATGTCAGCTCTGCCCTTGTTCTTATCTCTTTGTCATTTTCCTCCTCTTGATCATAGGTTTGCCAGGGTGACATGTTTGATCAATTCGGGGAGTATTCAGGTCCCTCAATACCCAAGTGCCCCCTCGGCTGCTTGGGTTCCATGGGCTGAACGCAGGTGGCGACCCCAGCCAGCATCATGGGAGTTGCCAGAGGCAGGGTAGCATCCAGACACTGCTTAAAACGAGCAAAAATAAATTTAAAGAGGAGCCAAATGCTGAGTCCTAGGATCATAAGAATCATAACAACTTGGAGGCCTGATCGTAAGACAAGCCTATTCCCTCGGGAAGCCAACTGAAAAGATCTCCTAACATTCCCATCCGTTCCAGGGGTCTGGTTCAGTTGTTCCCAGTATTTTAATGTTCCTTCTAAGTGTTTCTAGATCCTGGGTAACTTGGCCTGAGGCATTTACGTAAAAGTGACAGCAGTCTTCTCCTAACAGGGCACAAGTCCTACCTGCTTCAGCTATGCGTGTGTCAAGGGCTCTGCAGTTCTGGAGGGCTGCCTCAGCTAGAGAGTCTGTCATTGCTTGTCGATGGGCTATAGCAGAGCTGGTGGCCTTCCAAGATTGCTGAACCAAAATAGAAATATTTCTTGTTGATTTTTCCCATTCTGGGATGCCTTTGAACCAAAAGAGTACCTTGCAGAGGGTGTATCCTAGGCTGCTTCTATCTATGATTGGGTTAGATGTGGACAAGATTTCCAAATTTAAGGTCTTTCTTTCTCTTGTTACGTCGCTATTTAGTTAGGGCCATGGAGAGAAAAGATCCCAAATTAGGGATGCAGGCTGAGGGTCCAAGGGTCCATGCTTTGGGGAGCAGTGAGATGACAGTTCCCCCTCCATCTCTTTGGAAGAACTGTGTAAATGTTAGTGCCACATAGAAAGAAATAACCTGATCCCCGTAGAGATATGGCTGTGGTCAATCCTTGGGCCCAAACCTTTGTGTGAGTAGTATTAATTTCGACAGAAGCAAGAAGAATAGTGGGGTCCTAAGGTTGCCATGGGTCAATTATCCAGAAAGGTTTTTAGGTGGGCATATATAGAAGGGTGAGAAGGTTTGGGGAATGTAACATGGTGGTGGAGTTGTAAGGTTATATAGGAGACTTTGGTTGAATTGACCATCAGCCAGGGGATTCCTGAGTGTTGGTATAGTCCCCAGCTTCCATTATTATTTGCAGCTGTAAAGGTTAATAGCTCAGGCATCCAGGAGCATTCATTAACGTTTCCCCAAAGAAGGGTAACAATTGAATCCAATTCAGTGACTTCATAGTTGGTCTGATTGTTTACAGGAATAAAGATACGTTCTGTGGCGTTGTATTCAATGGTGTTATTACAAAGCAAGGTATGGTTGAGAAAACCCAGGAGTAGCCCACAGCCATATACATTGCAAAGGCATAATGAAGCTTTATAAGGTAAAGTATGTTCTTGGCCTAAAACCTCAGGGTGGGAAGCAGCAGGGTCAGCCAGATTCCAATTGGCATATCTGTCTTCCATTCGTGGCCTTGGTCCCTAACCACTGTCATGTGTGATTGTATAAGCTGCATAATCAAACCCAGTATATTTGCCAGAGACCTTAAGCAAGGTGGAGAGCAACAAGGGTACCATTTTGGGGTCTTCTAGGGAATGATTTCGATGTATACAGATCCAGCAGGAGGAGAGATTAATCTTGAAAGCAATGTTCTATATAGTAGGAAGGTAAGGATGGATGAAAGACAAGTGTGGTGGGGGAGAGATGGGGGTTAGAGAGGGAGTCAGAAGTCTAGAGCAAATGCAGGTGAAAAGGGTAATCAAGAATGCCACTTTAAGGGAGGCCATCATTAAGGAATTCGAACCAAGGAAGATACCAGAGGTCCCGAACGATCTTGGGGAGCTCTTGTTCTAGTAAAGACAGATCCTGCTGTAGCCTGTCTACAGTATCAGGATTGTTTCTAAAGTAATCTTGAATGACTAAGAGCAACAGTAAGACAAATAGCATCATCAAGCCGACCTTGGAAAACAGTGAAGAAAGGTAGTACCAGGAGGGCACAAGAAGATGAGAACAACAGCTGGAATGAAAAGCAATAGGAAGAGCGGTATGAACAGGTGAAGCTGTTTTTTTGTATGGGGGTCATGAGGATTGGGGGTTATAGGCCTGGTCCAGAATCTTGGGTAAGCTGTCTCCTTCAGATGTCGTCTGCTTCTGCTCCAATGGCAGGTCTGTGGCAGGGATCTTGGCATGGGAGAGTCAGGGCCAGGTGTCGGATAAGGGGGTTGATTCTCACTGGAGTGGGGATCCTGGCACCTTTTTAAAATGAGAAACGTGGATCCATGGGTCACTACCTTCTAATTTGGGAGCACATGGATTAGTCAGCAGTACCTGGTAGGGCCCCTTCCATCAGGGCTGTAATGAGTCCTTAAGCTGATGTCTTTTCCAGTAGATCAAGTCTCCTGGTTCATTTGGGTTTTCTAGATCTTCATCTCCTGGGAGCTCACCATAAAGAGAATCTTTGACTAATCTAGCTCTTTCAGTAATATTTTGTATTAGGTTCTTGCAATAATGTTGTATCTCCCCTTTCAGGAGGGAGGGTGAATACAGGCTCTCAATCAGTCTCATAGGCCCTCCTGTGATAATTTCAAAAGGGGACAAATGATATTTTCCTTTGGGAGTAATCTGAGGTTAAGAAGAACCAGAGGCGAGGCCTGAGGCCAGGCGAGACCAAAGGTGGTCATGAGTTTAGCCATTTGGGCTTTGATGATGCTGTTGGTCCTTTCAACTAACCCGGAAGACTGGGGATGATCGGCACAATGGAAATGTTGGTAGATTGGCCAGATCGTACATATTTCTTTAACAATGAGTCCCATGAAATAGGTTCCCCGATCACTATGTAATTCTTTGAGGAGCCCCCACCTGGGAATAATTTTTTCCAATAAAATTTTTGCTACCACCTCTGCTGTTGCCTGACAGCAAGGAAATGCCTCGGTCCAATGTGAGAACATGCAAATCATAGCTAGTATATGTTTGTACCCCATAAAAGGGAGGAGTTAGACGAAGTCCAGTTGCCAGATTTCAAAAGAGCGTTAAGGTAAGGGAAAATGGCCTGCTGCTGTGTGTAGGCATTTTCCTGGATTATACTGCGGACATACAGTGCACTTCTGATGTATCTTATGGTCTGTTGTAGGGGAGGTTTCCAAAAATAATGTCTGGCCCAAGAGACCATTTTGCCAGTATTCTGATGTGTTAGACTGTGCATATAGTGCAGAGTGGTCTCTGCATGCTTTGCAGGAGCACTGGTTTAGAATTAGGGCCCACCAAAATAGATTTACCCCTAGGGTCCATCTGGTAGCCTTGCCTGATCCATTTCCCCCTTTCTTTAGATGACATGGCCCGTTGTGCTTCACGTATAGCGTCCAAAGAAGTAAGTTCTCCTTTTTCTGTTAGGTGAGCATAAAGAACTGGGGAGGACTGTGAGGATGCCACCAGTTTGGCTGCCATGTCGGCAAGGTAATTGCCTTTGCCTTCTAAGGTAGAGGTGGTTTGGTAGGTTGGGGTTTTAACAATTGCTAAAGCCTTAGGCAAGAGGGTAGAGTCAATAAGGTCAAGAATATATATGCTTGTTTTTGGTGGGTTTGCCAAATAGAGGTTAGGAAACCACGTTGTTTCCAAAGCATACCAAAGTCGTGGGCTACCCCACAGGCATACCTGCTATCTGTATACACAGTTAGGGTTTTACCCAAGGCTGGGATGCAAGCCTGAGTGAGGCCATGCAGTTCTGCCTGTTGAGCCGAGTGGACCTGGGGTAACGGTCCGGACTTGATAATTTCCTCCAGGAAGACCACAGCATAGCCTCTGTGGAGTGTCCTGTCTGGTCCTCAGAGGTAAGAGCTGTCCATGAACCAGACGTAGTCAGGGTTTTTGAGAGGGGTCTCCTGTAAGTCTGGTCAGGCGGTTAGGAGTAAGGCAGTGACAACAATGTGGTCATGGTTTTCTGTTTCCCCCTCTGGAAGGGGCATAAGAGTGGCCGGATTCAGAGGGCCACCTTGAGCTAATGAAATGTGACAGGAAGAAAGGAACTCCCCGTTCAAAGGTGGCTGGCTGGCTAGCAGAGAGATGGGGGTGTGATGAGAATCCAGAAGTGTTTTGACCACACGTGGGATGAAGACTATTAAGGAGGAGTCAAGAACGCTTTTTCAGTTGCAGAGAGAAAGGCTGAAGAGGCAGCTAGTGCTCGAAGACAGGACAGTAGACCTCTTGCAACTGAGTCAAGCTGAGAGCTGTAATAACTGATAGATCATTTCTGTCCTCCATGTTGTTAGACTAGCACCCCCAAGGCATTTCCTTGTGTCTCATGGACAAAAAAGAAAAAGGGAAGATGATAATTGGGATGACCAAGAGTTGAGGGTGAGATCACCTGTTGTTTGAGACTGTCAGAGGCGTGTTGTGCCTCTGGGGTCCAAGGCAAAGGTTCAGCAGTTTCCTTTGTTAAGAGTGAGTAAAGGGGTTGAGTGATCAATGAGAAATTAGGGATCCAAGTCCTGCAATAGCCTATTAGACCTAAGAAGCTGCATAGCTGGCGTTTGGTGGTGGGGACGGGAAAATGAGATATCCCTTGGATACGGGCTGGGTCTATCTGAAGTCCATCTGGCGTTAGCTTGTGCCTCAAGAGTTTGACCGTGGGGGAACAAAGTTGTAGCTTGTCTTTGGAGACTTTATGTCCCTTTTCTGCCAGCTGATGTAAGAGGTATAGGGTGTCAGAAACAAAGAGGATTGAGTTAAAGCAAAGTACAAGATCATCTATATATTGAAGGACAGTAGAGCTTCTGGGGAAGACAGGGATTGAAGACCCAAATGTAAGACCTGAGAAAAATAAGTGGGGCTGTTTGTATACCCCTGAGGAAGGACAGTCCAGGTATATTAGCACTTGTCCCATGTAAAGGCAAACAGATATTGGCTTTCTTTAGCTACTGGAATGCTGAAAAATGCACTGCCGAGATCAATAGCCTAAAAGAACAGGGTATCAGAGGAAATAGGAGGGAGCAAGGTGTGGGGATCAGGGGCTACTGGACGTGGTGTTACAGTGTTGTTAATAGCACATAGGTCTTGGGCAAAACACCATCCTCTACCATTTGGTTTTTTAACAGGTAGGATTGGTGCATTACAGGGACTAGCAGTGGGTACAATGAGCCCTCTTTCTGTGAAATCCTGAACAATAGGCCTCATTCCTCAGGTGGCAGCGGGACTTAAAGGAATATTGCTTGATGTTTGGGAGAGGCTTGGAGGGATCTGCGCTTATGGTTATAGGAGCAGCAGAGATTATACGGCCTACATCAGTGGAAGAGGAAGCCCAAAGTTGACTGGGAAGGCTGGACAAATCAGTGAGACTATTGGTAGAAGGTGCAGTCAGGGAACAAACAGGGATGAGCCGCGAGGACATAGAAGGTTTGTCTGAGAGTGGGGAGGATGGGATGTCCAAGAGTAGTTCCCATTTACACTTAAAAGAGATATGGGCTTGAGTGGCCTGAAGGAAGTCACACCCTAGGAGCTGAGCCTGGGAAGAAGGGACTGACAAGACAGGGTGGCACCCTTGAAGAGGGCCTAACTGGAAACAGAGGGGTTGAGACATAGGCACTGTGAGCACCTGATTTGATACCCCACCCATGTTAAATGTCTGTACTCTGGGGAAGGGGCCTAGAAAACTGGTTGGGGTTGAGGACAGAGTAAGTGGCTCCAGTCTCAATTAGAGCCATCAATGGCTGTCCTTCTATAGTCAAATGGCTGTCCTGCTCTTAGGAGGGGATAGACCCCTTGTTGTTTCCCAGAGCAGCACTACTCTAGGTGGAGACAATGGGTCTTTTGGGTGGGTGGCCTTTGGGACTGTGGATTATTCTGAAGCCATTTTTATAGATATATTCTGAAGCCATTTTTTTGTATTCAAAACAACCCTTTTTGAAGTGTCCTGGCTTCTTACAAAAGTACCAAGTCTTATCTGAAGGGGGGCCTAGAGACCTGGTTCAGCTGAGACGATTGCAAGGCCATCAATTTGGCCATTTTTTCCTGGCATGCCAAGAGCCTGGTGGCTCGATGTTCTTTGTCCTTCTCTAAAGTTTTGGCTGGACGATTTGCCGTGGCTGCCAGGGTATTGGAGTTCCTGGCTGCCCAATCAGGGTCATGCCGTTTGACTAGGCTTGAAACTGGATTGGCTAGTCCATCCAAAAACATGGAATTAAGTAATTTACTAATTTATGCACACAATTTTTGTATGCCTGACTTCTGAGAGAAGATTTTCTCAAAGTGATCATAAAATTTAAGGACTGATTCATCCCTTTTCTGTGTGTATCTTTGAATTGGTTTCCAATTTGTCTGAGGAGGCCACAGTTGTTATTAAATTGGCAGCAATTTTATTTGCCTTTTCAAAAGCCTCATTATAAGGAAGCCCAGGCTCTGTGGAGGATCCTCCCAGTGGCCTTCGTTGTCCATTCCTGGGCCTGAATGGGTCCTACCAGCATGCGGATCAAGTGGTAAGGGTTTGGGAGTCAGGGCTGTAAACACCAACGGTCGGAGTAAGGTGCCTCTGAAATTCTTGGGAGTTTTCCTTCGGGTTTGGGAACTCCTTACATGAACTCAAAAGTTCCATTTTTGACCAGGGGTTAAAGTTTAGAACCCAGTTTTCAGGAGCCAGTCCATGAATTTCTACTCTGAAGGGAGTTATCAGAGAAGCGGGTGCGGAAAGCGTGGAAGGCTTAGTCAGGGAGAACGGCGGCAGAATTTCGGGGGAGGAGAAAAAAGGAAGTTCTGACAGGGTAAAGTGGTGGGGGGCAAGAGGTGGTGGTGGGAGAAGAGGTAGGAGAAGAAGTGGGGGGAGGAGAAGAAACGGGAGGGCTTTTAGATTCTCTGATTCTGTCCGGTCGCTGGAATTTGAAGCTTCTCCTAGATTTAAGTCTTTCTTCTACTTTAGAATGCTTTACTTTTAGGGAAGCAAGAACAGATCCGTTTCCCCTTTGGAAGCTTGTAGGTACCAATTAAAAAAGGCTTCCCATTGCTTTTGAGAGGAGCGATATCCTCTTTTTTCCAATTGAGCGCACGAATAAACCAATTTGGAAATATCAAAGGAGCCCCATTGTGGCCAATGTAATCTTAGATCATCTCTACTGATTGGACCCAGATAATAAGGAACGTGCAAGTATTTGGTCCATAATTTTTGTACATAAAAGCCACAGGAGTGGTGGCAGGCAGCTGGCCATTCGCTGCTTCCTTAGAACAATCTTTAGAATAAAAGGCACCCATCCTGAAGGTAGAAACCCCCTGTATTGGAGAAACGTCCCTGTAAAGCAGCTGCAGCTGAACCTTATGAGGGCTTCCCCTCCTTAAAGAGTCTCTAGCCCTCTACCAAAGCATGGGAGGTCGAGGATGCGAAAGGGCCTACCTCGATCGTCCCTCTGAGGCCATTGGAGATGCAGAGGAGCAGTCAAGGGGCTCTGGGTTGTGCCGGCATGCAGTGTCCACTTGTCCCCCAGGAGGAGATCAGACGGCTGCTTCACGTCCCATCCTCGTCAACCAGAGATGTTAACCGAAATGAACAGCTTTACAAGGCAAAAATGGGATTTTAAAGACAAAAGAGGCCTTATTAAAAAGGGTTGCAAACCCTGGGAATTACACCCTAACCCACAAGTTGATAGGTGACCACCCCCTCCGGTCTTGGGGTGGCTGGTCTTTTAAAGGCAGAAGGTGCAGAGTTTGCAAGGTTAGGGCTGAGTCCAGTTCTGATTGGTCGCCCCTTCCAGCCACACTTTCTCTTGGGCCCAGGGCTTTCTAAATGTCCTAACTGCAGGGGAAGACTACTGTGTTGTTCTCTGGCCATCTGGTGACAGTCAAGGTTAAAATGTACTTTTTTATTTCTGCCCATAGCTAGGCCTTGAGGTGGTCATGGTAACCGTCATGTCAGCTCTGCCCTTGTTCTTCTCTCTTTCTTTATCACATTCGAGAGGGTGGTGAGAAAATGGCTGTGCTTCACATGCAGTCTGTACTTTCAGGGCTTGTCATCCAGCAGCATAGAGCCCCAGCAGTGCCCCCAAATTGCAGCAGTCAGCCCACTTTTTAACATTAACTATGCTGCTTATAATGCTTGCACAGAACAGATTTCCTAAACCTCAAATGAACATTTGATTTTGCAAGTTATTTTGAAACTTAAATGATGGAGATGTTTGCGTTGGAAAGGCATTAGAGAAGTAGTAAAGGAATTTACTACTCAAGGGTAGATAAAATAACAGAAATGCTAGTTCTGGCTGTGTTTCCCCTGCCTACCGCCCCCACCTTCCTGAAGCTGGTACGACAACAAGTTACTGCCCTGCCTAGAGCACAGTGCGGGTGCCTGGGTAAAGACCACCAAGAGCCCTCGGCTGGTTTGTCAGGAAGCTCAACCAAGCAGGATTTCCCCAGGCCAGCTTTGGGGGGCCTGGAAAGTTGGTTTTACAGAAACTTTCTTTACTATTCTCTATAAATCAATTTTTGCCTGTTGGAATCTAAACTACTTTAGAGTAATTAATCTGCTGAAAGGCACTTTGAGGAAATAAGAGTGCCAAAGGAAATTTTGTGCTATATTGAGTTGATCTACCCACAGACATGACCAAGCCTTTTTACTTTGAGGATTGATTTGTCTACCTTTTGGATTTCTTCAATTTCTTTTAAAATATTACCTCCGAATATGTCTTTGAAACTAGTGGTACAGGATGTTTGACTCTGAGCAAAATTTCCAAAAGTTATGGTTAAAAAAGTCCCCCCCCCCCTTATTTCAATCCCTTTTCTGCAACTAAGCATCTCTCCTCTTGTTTGTTCCTAGGATGGTCCAGATTCTGCCACAGGAAACCGGACAAAGCAGGAGAGTGCGTGGCTGTTCAGGCTGTGGTACAGCTTTGACCACAAGTATCCTTTTAAAGTGGCTTCCCTGTGTTCGTGAAACATTGATGATGATGTTGAGCTGTCAGTGAATGACTTCTAATGAGTAAGGAAAGATGTGTGCTTGCTACAGATGTATTCAGTCGTCTCTTGGGACACATGCAATGATCATTCACACACAGGTAGTCCTGGTGAGCATCTCTCTGGCTAAGATGAGTGTTTGCACATCATTATGGTAGCCAGCCCACAGCCTGGTAGACTCATGTGGCTCTTCAGAGCTTTGTATCCAAGGGAAATATGCCTGTGTAGGTGAATTAGTTAAAATTACACGATGAACCATGCTGTGGTCAGGAAGGAAAGTGGGGCTTGGGCAGTTAACTCATGTGGGGAAGATAATTCCTAGTGGCTGAACCAAATCTAGCCAAGTCTCATCCAGGCCTTAACCAGGCCACATGCAGCATGGACTCTGTTCTAGTAGATTCATTTGGTTCCAGGTGAAAATTAAAAACCAAAAAGTTAAATTTTCATGGTTTCTTAAGTGGACATAGTGATCAAGTGGGCAGGTAGCTTATATAGGGTCTTTGGAGACTTTGAAAATGTTTTTAAAATTTTCTATTGAAGTATAAGGTATGTATAGAAAAATACACAAATGGTAAGTGCTCAGTGAATTACCACAAAATAAATACACTTATATAACACCAAACAGATCAAGAAACACAAAATTACCAGTTCCCCTTGTGCCACAACCCAATTACTACTCCTTTCTCCTCCCCAAATGTAACCGTTCTCCTGACTTCTAGCAACACTTAATAGTTTTACCTGTTTTTGAACTTTGTATAAATGGGATTGTAGAGTATATATATTTCAGTGTCTGGTTTATCTGGCTTGACATCATTTGTGTGAGTCATCCGTGTTGTCACATGTAGCTCTAGTTCATCTATTTTCATTGCTGTGTAGTGTTTCATTGTATGAATATACCATAATTTATTTATCATTCTGTTGTTTATGAACACATAGATTGTTTCTAATTTGGAGCTACTATGAAAGATACTGCTAATGAACATTCTTGTACATATCTTTTGGTGCATGTTTATATATTTTTTTCTTGGGAATATACCCAGGAGTGAAATTGCTGGGTCATAGGACATGCGTAGGTTCAACTTTAGAGATAGTGCCAAACACCTTTACAAAATGGTAGTACCACTTTACACACTCATCTCTAGTGTATGAGAGTTCCAGTTGCTCCACATCCTCACTGACTGTTGGTGTTGTCAGTCTTGGTAATTTTAGCAATTTTAGTGGGTTGGTAGTGGCATTTCATTGTGGTTTTCATTTGAATTTATCTGACTAGTAAGATTGAACTCTTTTCCATGTATTTACTGGCCGTTTGGTATGTTCCTTTATGATGCGCCTGTTCAAGTCTCTTGCTTATATTTCTATTGGGTTGTCTGCCTTTTCTTACCAGTTTATAAGCATTCCTTATGTAATCTAGATATGAATATTTTGCTAGTTATATGTGATAAAAATATCTTCTCTATTGTGACATGCTTTTTCACTTTTAAATAGAATCTTTTGATGAACAAAAGGACTTAATGCAATATATTGATCTTTTCTGTTCTCGTTAGTATTTTTTGTGTCCTGTTATGGAAATCTTTGTCTACCCCAAAGTCATGAAGGCAATTTCCTATGTTATCTTCTAGAAGCTTTATTGTTTATTTTCTGTGCATCTTTTTTTTTTTTTTACTGAGTGACAGACATGGACAATGAAAAAGAGATAATTTGAAATGTTCTAGATGAGGTTACGATCCTTCAAAGTTGATTTACCTTACATCTGGTCAGTTGATATGCTAGGGGCATTAGCAATTCCAGGTCACTTAAATCCAGTCAGGAATAAAGGTGATTTGAAGCTGGGCTTCAGTTCCTTTGAGGGTTAGTCTGTTTTCTATCTGCCCTTTTTTCTAGAGTTCCAACCTAGAGCCTAGGGTGTTTACATAGTCTTCCTCAGAAGGCCCTTGGCTCCAGTTTTTGTCACATTCACTCTATCTTTGTGAGTCTGCTAGTTGCTCTGCTCAGCTTCTCAGGTGCCTTTAGGGAAAACATGGTTTCACCAAGCGCCAGGCTCACCTCTTGGGTTTCCTCCTCCAGATTCTGCCCTCTTCACTGCTATGGTAGCTTTCTGATGCTATTAAGCAGAAGATTCTGTTGTGTTTTATCTTGTTTTATTTTGCCCAGTTCTTCTAATTCTTCTCAGTGGAAAGGATGGTTCAAATTACCTTATTTGCTATTAACTGAAATAGAACCCCCAGGGATTTTTTTAAGCCATAAGAACTTTGTCTGCATTGTAATTCAAAATGCAGGTGACTCATTGGGCTTGGAAAGGATGCAGAGAAAATTGGACAGAGTTCACAGGAGAGTGACAAAATGCTAAAGCAATAAGAAGTGGATTCTTATCAGCATTCAGCACTCCACTTTCAACAATGGATAGATCATCTAGACAGAAAATCAATGAGGAAACATTGGACTTGACCTACATTTTAGACCAAATGGACTCAACAGACATATACAGAACATTCCATCCAACAGCAGCAGAATATACATTCTTCTCAAGTGCGGATGGAACATTCTCTGGGATAGGTCATATGTTAGGTCACAAAACAAGTGTTAGCAAATTTAAGAAGATTGAAATCATATCAAGTATCTTTTCTGACCACAGTGGTGTGAAACTAGAAATCAATAACAGGAGGAAAACTGGAAAGGTCACAAATATGTGTACCTTAAACAACACACTCCCGAACAACCAGTGGGTCAACGAAGAAATCAGAAGGGAAATCAAAAAATATCTTGAGACAAAGGAAAATGGAAACACAACATAACAAAACTTCTGGGATATAGCAAAAGCAGTTCTAAGAGGGAAGTTTATAGTGATAAATGCCTACGTTAAGAAAAAAGAAAGATCTCAAATATACAACCTAACTTTACACCTCAAGAAACTAGAAAAAGAAGAAAAAACTAAGCCCAAAGTTAGCAGAAGAAGGGAAATAACAAAGGTCAGAGCAGAAATAAATAAAATAGAAACTAGAAAAACAATAGAAAAGACCAAAAAAACTAAGAGTTGGTGTTTTGAAAAGATAAACAAAATTGACAAACCTTAAGTTGGACTAAGAAAAAAGAGAAAAGACTCAAAATCAGAAATGAAAGAGGAGACATTACAACTGATACTGTGGAAATACAAGCGGTCATAAGAGACTGCTATGAAGAATTATAAACCAAAAATTGGATAACCTAGAAGAAATGGATAAATCCTAGAAACATACAACTTACGAAGACTGAATCATGAAGACACAGAAAATCTGAACAGACCAGTAACAAGTAAGGAGATTGAATCAATAATCAAAAACCTCCCCACAAAGAAAAGCCTGGGACCAGATGGCTTCACTGGTGAATTCTACCAAACATTTAAAGAAGAATTAATACGTCCTCAAACTCTTCCAAAAATTGTAGAGGAGGAAACACTCCCAAACTAATTTTACAAGGCCAGTATTGCTCTGATATCAAAGCCCAAAAGGACACTACAAGAAAATTACAGGCCAGTATCCCTAATGAACATAGCTGTCAAAATCCTCAACAAAATACTAACAAAGTGAATTCAACAGCACATTAAAAGAATTGTACACCATTATCAAGTGGGATTTATCCCTGGGATGCAAGGATGGTCCAACATAAGCAAATCAATAAATGTGATTCACCACATTAACAAAATGAAAAATAAAAATCATATGATCATCTCAATAGATGCAGAAGAAGAATTTGACAAAATTCAACATCCTTTCATGGTAAAAACTCTTAACAAATTAGGTATAGATGGAATGTACCTCAACATAGTAAAGGCCATATATGACAAGCCCAAAGCTAACATCATACTCAGTGGTGAAAAGCTGAAAGCTTTTCCTCTCAGATCTAGAACAAGGTAAGGATGCCCACTCTTGCCACTTCTATTTAACACAATACTGGAAGTCCTAGCCAGAGCAGTTAGGCAAGAAAAAGTAAAAGGCATCCAAATCAGAAAGGAAGAAGTTAAAATTGTCTCTTCAGATGATATGATCTTACATATAGAAAACCTTAAAGACATCACCAAAAAAACTGTTTAAAACTAGTAAATGAATTCAGTAAAGTTGCAGGATATAAAATCAACATACGAAAATGAGTTACATTTCTGTACATTAACAATGAACTATCCAAAAAAGAAATTAAGAAAACAATCCCATTACGATAGTATCAAAAACAATAAAAATACTTAGGAATAGATATCTGTACAACAAATATCTGTACACTGAAAACTAAAAAACATTGATGAAAGAATTGAAATAAATGGAAAGATATCTGGTTCATGGATTGAAAGAATTAATATGGTTAAAATGTCCATACCACCCAAAGCAATCTACAGATTCAATGCAATCTCCATAAAAATTCTAATTACATTTTTCACATGAAAAGAAAAAACAATCTTAAAATTCATATGGAACCACCAAAGATCCTGAATAGCTAAAGCAATCTTGAGGAAAAAGAACAAAGCTGGAGACATCACATTTCCTGATTTCAAATTATATTACAAAGGTATATTGTATTCCATACAAATGGTATGGTATTGGCATAAAAACAGACACACAGACCAATGCAACAGGATAAGGAGCCCAGAAATAAACCCTCACATATAGGGTCAGCTAATCTTCGACCAAAGTGCTAAGAATATACAATGGGTAACAGACAGTCTCTTTAATAAATAGTGTTGAGAACACTAGATATCCGCACGCAAAAGAATGAAACCAGACACCTATCTTACATCACTCACAGAAATCAACTCAAAATGGATTAAAGCCTAAAATGTAAGACCTGAAACCATAAAACCCCTAGAAGAAAACATAGGGGAAAGGTCCTTGACATTGGTCTTGGCAGTGATTTTTTGGACTTGACACCAAATGCACAGGCAACAAAAGCAAAAGTAAACAAGTGGAACTACATCAAACTAAAAAATTTCTGCACAGCAAAGGAAACCATCAACAAAATGAAAAGGCAGCCTGTGGAATGGGAGAAAATATTTGGAAACCGCATCTCTGATAAGGGGCTAATATCCAAAATATATAAAGAACTCAGAATTTAATAGCAAAAATCCAAATAACCTCATTAAAAATGAGCAAAAGACCTGAATAGACGTTTTTTCCAAAGAAGACGTGCACGTGGCCAACAGGTATGGAAAGATGCTCAACATCACTAATCATCAGGGAAATGCAAGTCAAAACCACAATAAGATATCACCTCACACCTATTAGGATGGCTGTTGTCAAAAAGCCAAAAGATTACAAGTCTTGGGAGGATGTAGAAAAAAGGGAACGCTGTGCACTGTTGGTGGGAACGTAACCTGGTACAACCACTGTGGAAAGCGGTATGGAGAGTTCCTCAGAAAATTAAAAATAGAATTACCATATGATCCAGCAGTTCCACTTCTGGGTATATATCCAGAGGAAATAGTATCAGTATCTCGATGAGATATTTGCACTCCCATGTTTATAGCAGCATTATTCACAGTAGTCAAGACATGGAAAAAAGCTAAGTGTCAGTCAATGCATGAATGGATAAAGAAAATGGGTATGAGTACAATGGAATATTATTCAGTCTTAAAAGCAAAGAAAATTCTGTCGTTTGAGACAACATGGATGAACCTGGAGGACATTATGCTGTGAGATAAGCCAAGCACAGAAAGACAAATACTGCATGATCTCACTTATATTTAGAATCTATAAAAGTTGAACTCTTGGTAACAGAGAGTAGAATGGTGGTTGCCAAGGACTGGAGGGTGAGGGAAATGGAGAGTTGTTGGTCAGAGGGTACAAACTTTTAGTTATTAGATAAGTAAGTTCTGGAGACCTAATGTACAACATGGTGACTATAGTTAATAATACTGTATTGTATACTGGAAATTTTCTAGGAGAGTAGATTTGTTTTATTGAGGTCATAATAGTTTATAACATTGTGAAATTTCAGTTGTACATTGTTATTTGTCCATCACCATATATATGTGACCCTTTACCCCTCATGCCCACCCCCCAACCCTCTTCCCCTCGGTAACCACTAGTCTGATCTCTTTGTCCATGTATTTGTTTATCTTCCACATATGAGTGAAATCATATGGTGTTTGTCTTTCTCTGTCTGGCTTATCTTGCTTAAGATAATACCCTCAAATTCCATCTATGCTGTTGTAAATGAGACGATTGTGTCTTTTTTATGGCTGTGTAGTATTCCATTGTGTGTGTGTGTGTGTGTGTGTGTGTGTGTTTGTATGTATACACACACACATACCACATTTTCTTTATCCATCCATCTGTAGCAGGGCACTTGGGTTCTTGGGTTGCTTCCACATCTTGGCTATCATGAATAATGCTGCGATGAACATAGCAGTGCATAAGTGAGAGAGTAGATTTTAAGTGTTCTCACCACATACACAAAAAATGGTAACTATGTGAGGTGATGGATATGTTAATTAGCTTGAATGTGGTAATCATCTCACAATGTATATGTATATCAGAACATCTCATTGTATACCTTAAATATATACAATTTTTATTTGTCAATCATACTTCAATAAAGCTGGGGGGAGAAGAGGTCGATTCTTTAATGAATAACAGGAGTAATCTCTAAAGTCTCACCTGAATGTAAATTTTAGTGACTTTGAGATTTCCACTCTTTTGGTTTGGAGGAGAGAAGCTAAGATCATCAGCAGACACAAGTGTCTGGAGAATTAGATGAGGAAGGTGCCCGTGATTCATTCTATAGCTCCATAGATGATCAGGCAAGACAAAGTGGGCTTTGGCTGCATCAGAGGAGAGTTCAGCTGGGTATGAATGACTCCCACAGGCCAGCAAGAATGGAGTGTGGTACCTCCTTCTTTGAACAAGACTGAAAATGGCATGGATGGGATTCCACCTTAAGATGAGAGGCTCAACGCACACATATACCTCCCTTCTCTTTCCAGGGCTCACTGGAATCACAGGAGAGAGATTTTTGACTACTTGGAGGACCAAAGGTAGAGGGAATTGTAGCAGAGAAAACTGTAGCCCAAGACAAAAGTGAGTCTTCAGCCAGGTGATTTATTAAAGAATGTTGTTAAGAGCAGCTGCAACAAGTATCTCCTGTGTCAACAGGTCAACTAGCAGCTGTTAATTTTCTCTTCAGGCCATAGTTCTCTAAAGAAAGTAGAGACACCGCCTGGGGAGGGTTTGGTAGAGAAGCAGATCTTGAGGCCACCAAAGATTTTTCTCCCCAGAGTTACCCCCCTCCACTTTAGTGTGGTAGGAGTCCCCACCTGTCTGATGAACTGAGAAACTGAGTAAAGACATGAGGGTGGAGGGAGCCGAAGTAATTAAACAGTTCCAAATATGTATTTTTAAATTTTTCTAATAAAATCCTTAGAGTTGAGAGATTTTTCTGGTCGTGATGTAAGAACAGGTTATTAGAAAAAGGAGCAATCCAGATGGCAACTAGACTTTTGGTGGTGAACATGATGTAATCTATACAGAAGTCAAAATATAGTGATGTACACCTGAAATTTACACAATGTTATAAACCAGTGTTACCTTAATAAAAAAAAATTAAAGAAAAAGGAGCAATCAAATAAGAAGAAACTCTTGGAAATTAAAGTTTTTGAAATTAACCCAAAAATGGAATGGATAGTTTCATTACATGGTGAAGACCAAATTGTGGATCTGAAAGATAAAGTTGAGGAAAAAATCTCTAAGAATTCAAGCAAAAAATCAGAGCTATGTAAGAGTTCAAGATGTGGAGGTTAGACCCAGATGGTCCACAGTCATTTAACAGGACCTGAAAGGAGAGGATAGAGACTGTGGAGGAAAAGAAGTACCAGGACCGGCTCCAGGGCCGGGTAGTTAAGTTTGTGCGCTGCACTGCGGCAGCCTAGGGTTCGGATCCTGGGTGCGGACATGGCACCGCTCGTCAGGCCACGTTGAGGTGGCGTCCCACATCCCACAACTAGAGGGACCTGCAACTAAGATATACAACTATGCACCGTGGGGGGCGGGGGCGGGTTTGGGAAATTAATGCAGGAAAAAAAAAAAAGATTGGCAACAGTTGTTAGCCCAGGTGCCAATCTTTAAAAAAAAAAAAGTAATACCAAAGAAGTGATGGAAGAAAGAATCCCTTAGCTAAGGGAAGTGACTTGTCTCCAGAGTGCAAGGGCCCACCTAGCGTGACTAGGATGGATGTACTCGTTATAGCATTCCACAAGTAAGTACAGGAGGAAAAACAGGACTCTTCAAGGTTCCAAAGAGAAAAACTGGCAGCCTCCAAAGGGGCAAGAATCAGACGTGAAATCACCAAAATTGAATGTTAGAGTACTGTCGAGCACTATCTGAGTTCCAGGATGAAAAGGAAAAGTCTGAGCCTAGAATTCTACACCTGAACTTTCCATCAAAAATGAGCGAAAAAAAGGAGGGTGGCTTTTAGATATGCAAGAATTCAGAAAGTTTGGCACCGTGCAGACTCTATGAGAAGGAGTAAAAACCGTAAGGATCAAACAAAACAAAATCCAACTAAGGGGACAACGTTGAAGAAGCAGTGATTTGTTATAACCCAGAAGTGAACAAGATTAAAAAAAAATTTAAAAAGATCCTTTATTTAGCAAGACACTCACGTGTTCTCTTCTGACTAACAGAGTTTAAATGACATTGTATTACATGTCTTTTTAATAGTGTTCCAACCACTGCTTGGTTACGGTGAATAATATTCGTATAATAACATTATTACAAATGCTGCTTATTGCTTTTTAACAGTTAGACTCAATCTATAGTCTAGAAGTATAGAAGGTTTATTATAAAATAGAATGCAAATGTTATATATCTACAGTGTAAAATAAATTATAATAAAAATTGGAAAGGAAAAAGATTGGAAAGAGGAGGCAGGAGCATAAGGGAATTAAATTTACCATCCTTCATAGGAGGGAGTTAGAAGCCTTTGACTAAAGTTTATCAATGAAGAAATGGAAGAAGAAAATGTTGTATAAAGTTATAATGGTAGTTACCTGCAAAACTGGGTGGAGAAGAGAGACTTGATATTTCATTTTTGCCTTTCCGACAATTTGAATATTTTAAAATCTATGTGTATGCATATATATTTTTTTTCTCTTTTAGAGAAGTTGTTAGAGGGCCTTCTGTATTTGGGGAAGAGGGAGCTTTCTTTGAACTGCCTGAGGCAGGGAACTGAAAGGTAGCCTCTGGTCCCCTGGTGACTTTTTTGTATTAATCATTCCACACATCCAGCCCCTGTCAGCTTGTGAGCTAAAGACACAACATAGCTGATAGGCCTGTAGGGGCTGTTCCCAGGAAGGCCGTTAGAGGACAGCGGTCAAAGGAGGCTCATTCTGTTGGTAAAGAGCTCCAGCAGAGTCCGCACACCCTCCTTTGTTGGGTAATTCCCAACTAGAAGTCTGCCCAGTCTCCCCGTGCCATCTCCTCCTCCTCCTGTAGAGAGGCTTCTTTCTCGTGCTGCTGTAAGTGAAGACAGGAAGTGGTGGGGCTTGGAGAGAGCAGTCATCCTCTTGAGTACAGATGGCTGCGACACCGTGTGACCTTCTTTTAAACTCTCTTGGCCATTCCTGCATTTGGGGTACCCATGTGAGTCTCCCCCTTTTCCATTGCTGGTTAGGCTATGGGTATCAGAAATGGTCCGACTCTATCATAATGTGACACGTGCTTCATGGTGCGTCCAACACAGGGCTGTCCATTTGGCAGCACAGATATCCACAGGATGACAAACCCTGAGCTCTCCATGTAACAGCTGACCTTCGTGTTAGACCAGTGGTCTTAACCGAGGGCGAGTTTGCTTCTCAGGGGACATTTGGCAATGTCTGGAGACATTTCTGTTGTCACACCAAGGGGAGGGGTTGGGGGTACTACTGGCATCTAGTGGGTGGAGACCAGAGATGCTGCTAGACATCCTACAATGCAGGACAGCCCCCCACAACAAAGAATGATCTGGCCCAAAATGTCAGTAGTAACCAGGTTGAGAAATGCCGTGTCGGAGAGTCTGGGAGAGAGGCAGCAGGCAGAGGGAAGAACAGCCCTGTACGGGAGGTGGGGAGATCTGCGGCCTGAGTGACTTTGGTGGAGTCACTTCACCTCGCCAGGTCTCAATTTCCTCCTTTGTCATAGCCCTAGGTTACCTCTAAGCCTCTGTCCCCCTCAAACATTGCCACCATGTGCCCTCTGGGTAGAGTGGTTTAATAAGAATACTTACAGACACCCAGTGGCCGCAACATCTCCACTCCAGGTCCATTACCTCCTGTCTCCAAGACATGAGCTGGTTGTGTGTCAAAAGCTGGAATGCTGACTGAAACCAGAATTCTCACTCAACATAGCAAAGTGTTCTAGTTAATCAAATATTCTTTTAAACTGAAAATTGGGAAGCACCAACCTAAGAGTTAACAGTTAACACTGAAGGCTGATGGGGCATAGTTTAATCTTTGATTCAGACTGTTGCAGACTACAAGTGTTTTCTGTATTGTACTGGTAAAATGGAGGAAAGAGGCTTTTTGTGGGTAGAATGTCGGATGATTTACTCTTTGGGATTTCTAAACACATTTTTGTTAGGTGTGTGATTTCTTTGCAGACATTTTTCCTTAATTCTCTTTTTAAAGTTACTTGAAGCCCATCCTCACACACAGTGGCCCCCCGTTAACGACCACTCTCCCGGCCTGGTGTGGCTTGCTCGCTCGATGTCTGACCAGTCCCCAGGTGTACGACGTAAGTGCCGCGCGTTGGGGCTGCGTTCCTGCTAACCATGCTGGCATGGTCTCTTACCCAGGAAGAGGGAACCTATTGCACTCAAGTCTCCAAATTCAGATCTTGCTTCTCTAATAAGATGATTAGAAACGGCCAACTTACGTATGTTTATATATTTTGCACAGTAACAGAGAAACTTCTTACCAGGGTTGTGGGGCTCCACAACATCAGCAGCTGTGGCATAGTTGAAAGAACACTGGACTTGGAATCGGAACAACTGGATTCAAATCCAAGCCCTGAGGCCATTTAAGTGCTCTGTGCCTCAGTTTTCTTATGTGTAAAACGGGCCTAGTAGCACAGGCGTGCTGTGAGAATTAAAGGATAAGGTTCGCTGTGAACTACAAAGCATTTCTCAAATGTAAGGATTCTTTTTATAAGTTGTTTATTTATGTTGACATGGGCAGGTCCTTTCCATTTTCAGATTCTAGAAAGAGACTCAGCACAGTATGAAAAGGATATCCACACCAGTGGACGTCTTAGATTTAGGACTGACTCTTGAGCTCCTCACGTATGTTGCCGGGCAGAGATGGAGAGAGAGGTGGGTAGCAAGCAGCTGCCACCTGGAGGGACTGGAGGAGAGGGAAAGACCTTCCTTCTTCCTCATCTCTCCTCCACCATCCTAATCATCTTGTCACTGGCACAACCATTACAGCCCAGGAGAAAAGAAGTCCTCAAATTCGTGAAGAGACTTACAGTTCCCAAAGGCGAAGTTTATTCTCCTGGCTGTACAGTGACTAAGCAGGTCCTGCAGTTACAGATAAGGGACGTGCCAAGGTCCCACAGTTAGTAACTGGCAGAGCTAAGACCCTAATGCCGCTTTCCAATAATTAGTAAGTAACGTACAGTTTACTTGATTAGTAAATTAGTAATTAGTAAATTAGTAATACATCTAATTAGTAATTAGATGAAAAGCAGAACGCAAAGCCCAGATCTGAAAGAGAAGGGCCCTAACCCGCTAAGTTCTAACGGGGCGGGGCAGCTGGCTTGGGAGCAGTTGTGTGCATTCAGGTGTACAGAGGGGAAACGGATGTTGACACCTGGACACCGTAGCTGGGCAGCGGGCGCTGGGGCAGAGAGGGATCGGCAGTCTGGAGTGCTGACGGGCAGCCCGATCAGAGCCCCCAGGATCCGAGGGTGCAGCTCCTTAAATGGCCGGCTCTTCCTTCAAGAACAGGTTACAACTGCCAGGTCGCCCTGTGTCCTGCCCCTGCTGCTGCTGCGCAGAGAGTGAGCTCTGTGTGGTCCTCAGGGCTCCTCCTTGGCTCCCTCAGGAGGAAGGCAGCAGTTGAAAAGGCCTGGGGCAGGCACAGAGCTACACCTGCAAACCTCGCTGGTGGGCGGCGTCGACCTCCCTGGGAGAGCGCGTTGGGCCTCGTAGAACTGCACTTCTGCAGGGCCTCTGCTTCGAGTCTCCGCCAGCCGTGACAGAGCAGCGTCAGTGTCTCCTTCCCTTTAAGGGGACAGTTGAGCCTTCCAGCCTCCCAGCTCCTCCTCACATAAAAATGAAATTCCTGTATCACCTCTGATAAACTGTCTTTAAATTACAAAACATGAGTAGGATGGTGAGAGCAGCATTTCCCCGGAACTACTCCCAGTGTGTAAAGTGATTTTAGCGCTTGTGGTGAGTGTTTAATGTAACATCTCTGAGCCTGGATAATAATGCTGAGTGCCTTTTATGTTGGAAGGACACAGACCAATAGATTAAAAAGCTTTATAATTTCCCGTCCTGTTGACAGCCTATTTAGTAAAAGCTGTCTTTTTCTGAATGCTGAGTAGTTTGCTCAGTTGGGACCTCTGTCTAAGGTGACAGTGTGGGCCATTTGGATGTGTTTTATCATCGGAGACAAAGGGTGCTGACCCGGCATCACCGCTTGTCCCACTAATGAAGCTCCAGCTGATTACATCAGGTTTATGTGTTTCTTTGCTTTCTAGCTCTAGTCTCTTTTAAACAATTTCTAAAGCCTCCCATCTTAATTGGGTTTTATAAGAGTCACTTTTCATGTCTATGTAATAGTAAAATAACTAGCCCACTCCCAACGCTTTATAAAAACCTTATCTAATCCGAAGCGTACCGACTCTTGCCCTGCTCATCGATTAGGGTATCTGGACTAGTTTGAACTCAGCATAAACTCAGTAAACTGCCAGGCACTGACACTGAAAGCACTTCCCTCACCAGTTCGAGAGACTGCTCAGGCTTTGCTCCGAGAGGTAACGTTTGGCTGTGGACTCCCCACAGCCAACCCAAGATGGGGTGACGGGCTACAGGCAAGATCACCCTCCATACTGCCGCTGCTGCTCTGGGCTGAGGTCCCGCCCGGGCTCCCGGTCAGCTCCAGACATGGGGTGCCTGCTGCTGAGAGAGCGCGAGCAAAGAGTCTGAAAAATTAACCGAGGACCCCAAAGGTGAGGGAGCGGAGGGGGTCCCTGCGGAGTCTAGTGCCGGCTGAGGGTCTCAGGCTGGCGGCTCTCGTGGCTGTTGGACTCACGGTTGTGTGGTCCTCGCCCATCACCTATAGGGCGTTTTGTACTTCACCAAGTTTATTTGGGAGATATCTAAGGTGTTCATTATTCACTGTTTCCACTACCTCTAAACCACTGAGGTTTGATATCTACCTAGAAAACAGTATTCTTCCACTTATGACAATGACCCCTGGTTATTTCAAATGTGCACGTTCCCACAGCACACTTGTTTGCAGGTGTTTGCAAGGTGATTTCACTGCTTTTTCATAGCAGCCTTCAGTGGCCAGCTAGTTGTATAATTAAGGAAACCTTTAGCTTAACAGAACTATTGTCGGTCCCGTCATCTAGAGCTCGAGGGAGTGGATCGGTTTCCTCGCCTGCGTATAGCATTCATTAAGCTCTGACTTGGAAATCCCTCTGCACTGCGTTTTACTGTGTCCTCGTTTCTGGAAAGGAATGAGCTTTCCTTGGGTGCTATTTGTCTGGGCTTGTGTTTTGTAATGGAATGGGTCAACGTCCACTCTTGTTTTTTCCTGGCGGGGAATTTTGGCCCTGCTTTCCACTGCGAGGGGTCAGAGCAGGCCACGCCGGGGCTCGTGTCTGGGTCCCCCTGTGCTGCTGTGGGGGGCGCTTGGCTACATTTGCACAATTCCCTCACATGCTCTTGTTTCACATTCCTCTCTGTCCCTCTGAGGCTCCAAACCTTTAAAAGAGTAAAATCTGTGCCAGGAGAGTCTCCCCCTGAAAACTGAGAGCTAAGAGCCCTGGGAGAAGTATTTTGATGGAGAGGAACAAAACATTTCTTAGCACATGTGTGAAGGGAGAAATGGAACGGGCTAAAACGGGATACATGATGTCATTTGTTGTTAAAACTGTCACAGAGCAGATTGAGTTTCAGGACTTTCTAAACACTAATGGAGAGGAGGAAGTTTGGGAGTTTCACGATTACTCTCTGCCTGAGTAGAGGATTTTTATTGAATTGTACACTTGCACCCTGCCTCATTCCAGTGAGGATTTGAGGCAGCAAGCAAGAGGAGTTGCGTGCTTGCCTGGAGAAAGGCTGGAGCATTGGTTAAGTGGAGTCCCAGTGTGGACTGTGGAGCAGTCAACGTCACTGAGAAACAATGCAGAAAACAAGCATGTGCTTGTCACCAGTGAATGCACAGAGATTGGCTGGGACAGAAGGGAGATAGACAGAACCCACGGGTCCTCTGTAGGTCAGTGCACTTAACTGGCCTCCATCTAGCACCTACTATAAGTTAAGCACCTTAAGGAAGGGTGCCAAGAAGAGCAGAAGAAGGTCACTACCCTTTGGTGGTTGCTCATCTAGACGGAGAGTCCAGACACAGGTACAGGAGAATCCGCCCGTGGCCTCGGGCAGCGTGGCTGGACGGGGACCACGAGGCTGTCAGGGAGGCTGGTTCGGCGTCCTGGACTGAGGAGACTCTGTTGTGTAGAGGACGCCGGGCTTCAGGTGCACTTTGAAGGGTAGATGAGAAAGAGCAGTTTCCCTGGAGTGTTTTGAAACCATGTGTTTGCCATTCAAGACAGAAGTTCACAGTGTTTGACAGATGTGCGGTGGGGAGCAGGGGAGCACACCGCCCCTTGTTTTGCTTGTTAAACCTGCCGGAGGGTGAAAGGTTGTGTCTGACCTCAGCTGCTTCCTGAGCCTCTCCCTGCCTGCCTTCTTGGAGTTTCCAGTGGCTGAAGCTTGGCTAACACCTGCCTTGCTCAGCCTTGTCTGTTTTGCTACACCTGCTGCTTAGCATGCGATGCCATGCCAGTCCTCTTCCTGCCAGAGTGATTTCTCACATCCTTTATGTGGGTAAAACCAGTCTGGAGGCACCGTAAATCCTAACTCTGATTCCTACCAGCTGGACAACCTCCAGCAAATTTCATAGGCTCTCTTTAGCTCAGATCTTCTCTTTAATTAACCTGAGTGCATCCTGCACGGGGCTGGGGTGGGGGCAGGGGGAGGAGGATCAAATGAGAGCTTATGTGATGTTCCTGACAGGCATGTATAGATGCCCAAGAAAATGCGCCCTCCCTCTCTATCACTCCCTTCATCTACCTGAGGGCTTCCCATCAGGGTTTTTCTGGGGAGAGAGGAAGGAAATCCCCATTCTGGTTTGTCCTCTTCCCTCAATTGCTGTAGCTCAGCTGTAGAGCAGGTGGATTTAGGATGGTTTGTGTGGGGCAGGAGGCCCACCCGGAAGATCTCCCCAGAGAAGAGAGGACCCAAAACCTATTTGCAGGTTTTCCGAGTGACCTCACCCCTTCCTTTCTTCGTGGGTTGGGAAGCTGCAAATCCAGGCTGGTCTCCCTTTCTTCCCTTTTGTCACCAACCCTGAGCTGTCAGGCGTTTAAAATCAGAACTGCTTTCTGGTGTTCGAAGTTCTGGTTCAGGCAACAGTGCCTTACACTGAACAGCACTCTACAGTTTACATCTGGTGACCACCCTAGAGGCTCAAGGCAGGCAAGTCTCACGATCCTTAGTTTTCAGATGAGGAGTCGAGGTTGGGGTTGGCTCCAGCCCTGGAAGATAGCAATCCCCCATTTGTTGTTTCTCTTCCTTGCACTTTTCAGAACCAAGAGCCACTGAGAGAGGAAGACTCCGATTTCATCCTGACTGAGGGTGACCTCACCTTGACCTACGGGGACAGCACAGTGACTGCGAATGGCTCCTCAGGCTCCCACACAGCCTCCACAAGCCTCGAGGGTGGTCGGAGAACAAAGAGCAGCTCCGAGGAGGTGCTGGAACGAGACCTGGGAATGGGAGACCAGAAGGTTTCCAGCCGGGGCACCCGCCTGGTGTTCCCCCTGGATGATAATGCATGACGCCCCCCAAACCCTGAGGCGAAGGGGTCGGCCCACCCAGGTGGGGTGAGGAGGGTTGCTAGCCCCAGTGTTGTGTGAGGCGGGGCATTGACTGAATGGAACTAACGCTCCTGTTTTATTGAGGTCTGAAGATATCTTAACATTTAAAACTTAACCCAAGATGCAGCTGGTGGGGCTGAAGTGTCCCTAAGTCAAGACAAATGCAGACCTATTCCTACTTTTCCACATAGTAGTGCACTGTTCAGAGTTAAACACCACAACGATAGCATGCTTTACCGGTCTCTCCCTTCAGTCGCCTGCAGCATCTGAACAAGGTGTGGCAGGCGCTGGGACCTGCTCCCAGGAGAGGCTTCCTATCCATACGCAGCAGTGCAAGCCTAGCTGGCTGTGGAAATGGCAAGTTCGGGGAGAACAGGCTAGAGGAAAGATGGTGAAGGAAGGCAATTGAGATTGGCCCTCCAAGGATTATGGGAAGCCGGTCTTACATGGGACAGAAAACACGAACAAGCAATTTGAGTGGAGGCTCCGGGCCCGAGGGCTGCGTGACCGCAGCCTCAGGTCAGGATTCCTGACTTCCGTTGCTCCCTGTGTCTGCTCTAGACTGAAGACTGGAAAATATATCCATGAACATTTCAACGTGGAGGCAAGAATTATAATTCCTTCTGGAAATCTCCATAAAGAACAAGTGACTGAAATGTTTTAAACCAAAGGCAAAATAGTGTTATATTGTTGTTTTTTAATTAACCTGAGGTTAGGAGAAACTGTTTAGACACTGATGATGATATCACTGCAAAAACCAGTCAGTTCTTGAGGGCTACCATATGAGCTGACTGCCTGGGAACTGATTAATAGGACTGAGATATCTACTGTGGGTTTAGAGATAACACCAAAATTTGTGGGATACTTTTTTCTGGGGAAGAGAAGGCAGCAAGAAGCCTAAGAGGCAATAGGCTATTATTCAGAGGGAAGAAATCTCACTGTGAAAAAACTAACTGCAAAGAAAACACAAGATAGTATTCTAAAGACTGAGTGCAATTCTAAACATTGAGCTAATAAATGCATGAGGTTTCAGTGGCCACGTGAGGAAGCAGAAGTGAGTGAATGGAAGCTTAAGCGTTATTCACCCCAGTGGAAGGTCCCATCTGCTATAAGATTAATAATCTGATGTCTTCACACTGAGTGCCGTGTAGAGAAAGGTCATCTTCTTGGTACCTAGGGAGGCTTGTACCAGCTTGATGTGTGAATGTAGTTTGAAATTTAGGTTTTTAGTTTGGGTTCTTGGTGAGTGAGCTGTTCTACCTGCCCACACCTGTAGTAGGTGAAATACTGAGAGAATTCTTAGAAACCAAGTTTGAGATTCTCCCCACATCTCTGCTTCAGTGCTAGTATATTTGAAAACCAAGTTTCTAAAAAATGCTTTCATAAAATGTAGACATTTTTCTTAATTATGGCAGACAAAGTAGCGGCCCAGTCTAGTCCACCCATAATGAAATCAGCCATTTAATCTTCTTAACTCACAGTTTTAAATAAGACATTGCTTCGCACTTTGTTTTTGAGTTAGATTTGTGCAAACCAGGAAAAATTTATTAGGTTGAGTCATATGAAATTGCTGATATTTAACCATTTTTAAAATACAGAAATGGCAATTTCTTATGCTTCAATATAATATAATTGAATGATTTTTATTCCCCTCCTTCCTTTCTCTCTACACTAAAGTCCATTTTGATTTTATGGCTATCCCTGGGCTATGTGAGTTTGATAAAAAGCTAACCAACGGCCCTAACCCCTGAGACACTCTGGGTTACCTCGGCTAGTGAGGGACTGGAGAAAACCTATGACCCACAACCAGAGAAGCAGCTTTCTTAGAGAGCCCTGGACGGGGGGCATTATGGTGTGGGGTCAGACTGCAGAGGGCAGCTGCCAGGCTTGGCAGAGGGCTGGCGATGTGTCTGTGCCCGTGCCCCGAACCAGCACAGGGGTTTTTATTCAGTAGCGTTATCTCAGTCATGGCCAGTCATGCCATATAAACTTAAAAGGCGAGGCTTTTGTGTGTGTTTTTTGCAGAGATGGAGAGATAGGCTGGTTGGGTCTATAAAAAAGCCTTGCTTGTCTCTTATGTTGCTTATTTACTTAATTTTGGAGGGAAGAAGCTAACAGAAAAAGCCTGACGATGGTTCTTGAAAAGAGCCAACCAAGTAGGACATACTCTGTCTTCATTAACCTCAAGGCTTTGTTGTCATTTTGGTTTTCCAGGAAGCTTGCAGCAAATTATAAGAAATTACCCTCATAGGGAGGGCAAATAACCACTGAGGTTCTCATCCTAGTCTTAGGTCAATCTGTAGATTATTGTGTTTTCCCCCAAAGGGTCTCATAGTCTTCGCTGCAAACATTTTATTCTGACCTACTTAAATATGAGTAAGTGGAGGTTTGCCGAGACCAGACCAAACTTTAGCTAGGGTTGTAGTTATTTGATTGGGTTTTTTTATTCAGTGGATCAGAGTAAGTCACTGACCCATGGTCCTGATTTTTGTTTGCAAGATGTGAAGAATAATCCTCACCTTACCAGGGGTCCCAGGAAGGGAGTCCATTCATTGAAATGCTTCCACCTCTAGAAGCTTATGCCTGTGCTGAGTGGAGAAGAGTGGGGTGCCACGAAGCCCAGAAATGATCTAACTCAAGGCCAACTGTTGGCTGCTAGTCTGGCATAAATCACACCAAAACTGCTGAGTAATGGTATATCCAACTGAACGGAGTTCCTCTGAGAGGGTAATCCCAAGTCATCTTACAAGCATATTTGTTCTGGGTTGGGGGGATGGCAGTTCAGCAGTCGAATGTTCTAGAGCAGAGGTTCTCAACCCAGGCTGCACATTAGGGTTACCTGGCCAGTTTTTAAAAAAAATCCCAGTGTCAGAGCTCTGCCCCTCGGAGACTGAGGTTCAGTGGGTCTGGAGGGGCCCCGCTTCCGGGCTTTGTTTTGGACCCTCAGGGATTCTGATGTGCAGCCAGGGTTGAGAGCCTTGAGTGTAGAACTCCCAGTGGACCATTTTTGGACCCTTAAAGAATGGCCTAGCAAATTAAGTTTTTAAAAAAATTGTTAGTCACGTGGACCAAACTGAGCAGTGGCCGACGATACAGCCGGGCAGCCGGGGATGCGCTTCATGTTCATCTTCGCTGACCTCGAGAACGTGCTCCGTAAGGACAGCTGCAAAGGCCACGCTTAAAAACCTCGGAGCGCGAAAGGGAGACATGAGGGTATTTCTGGGGCAGGGGATTAGAACCTGTCAACTTTGTCCCCGTTTGTGGAAAAAAGCGGGTTTTGTCTTAACTGAGCTGCTGAGTAATCAAATGTGAAGGTTTCTAAGAAGCTGCCTTTCCAGTTTAACCTGGGGTTGAGTTAGTCATCCCCTTCGCAGTCAGGTGACCTTTCTTCCTCTTCACACTTTGCTTGTCCCCATGCCTGAATCCATGCTGGACCCCTCAGAATAAGGGGGGGCCCTTTCCTGCCCAAGCAGAGGCCCTGTGGTGATGAAGTCGGTAGCGGGTCATTCAGGAGATGCAAATTTTGGTATTGCACAGACAGAGGGAAAATAAAGTCTCCTGCCATACCTTTTAATACCGTTTTTGGGGGCTACAAGAAGACGTGAACTTTCTCTCCTAGAAAAGGAAATTTGGAATTTAAATAAGGCTGGATTTCTTCCTGGGAAACAAGTATAGGAAGGGAAGATGTGATTAAATGGACTCTGCCCATCCAGGGTTCTTACTCAGTGACCGGACAAATGAGCATGGAAGCCTGGAAGCCAGAATCACACTGTGACATCAGATGTTTCATCAAGCAAACAGCAGGGAGCTCTTTAGGCTGTGTTCTCTAGACTTGAAAATGTCCTCTGTGGTTTCGTTGACAAATAATCTCTTTGGAAAACATGAAAAATGATATCTCAGCTATCCATGAACATTTCAGTCCAAAGCAAAGAAGTAACAGCTCCTTCCAAAAGAGAGGTCTGGTTCACATCCCACCCCCCGTCTCTCTCCCTTTCTTTGTCCGCAGTGGAGTTAATGTAATCACGTCAGATATTTAACACGAACAACGTGATTTCTAAATGTGGAAACCCCACTGATGTACTGAGGGGAGATCAGTGGCGGGCCACTGAGCAACTCATCAGAGGGGAAAATCACCCACGGGGAAACCCACCTTCGTACCCACTGTGAGCTCTAAGAGGTGTGTCAGAAGCTGATTTTACCATCTGCTGTAAAATGCTATGTGGAATGAGGGCTGCTGGAAAGTCAGCTTGCTGATTTCATAAGCATGACTTCTTCCACTTGAGAAATGGGGAACTTGACAAGTTTCGTGCCTGCTGTTTGCTGTTGATTCTGTAGATGAGTTAGTGGGGGAGCTAGTCTGTCAAATGCATAAGGCTGCTATCATTGAATTCTGATCTCTTATCTTGTTTTTTAAGTGAGAACCTGGCCTGCCAGCGTCAGCTGCTGTGTGCTGACACAGGAGATTGAAGGAATCTGGTGGCCAAGAGTTAGAGTTTAGAAACAAACCCATGTGAATGCTGCTTTCACGGCTTTCACACCTGAAAAGACTTCCCCCCTTTCTAAACCCGAATGACCACAGTGTGCAGAGAAATGCTCTAGAAACCAATGCTAGTGTCTAATAGGAGAAGCAAGGAGGCTCTTTGACAATCCTTTCAAAGCAAGACCTAGAAATAAACCATTATTTTCCAGTTTCAATTTTTATAAGTAGTTTTTTTTAGTTAACAAACACATCTTGTCACCCAGTGCTAGCAGAAACTTTAAAGAGCAAAACCAAAGTTCTCGATATCAGTTTTATTTTGGTAAGCAGGGTATACTGTAACCACGGCCCACATGGAATGTACAGGCCGCCAGTTTTCAGCTCCACATGCCTTGGAGAAGATGAGAAGGCAGGCCTGCTTGTTCTACCTTTTGAAAAGGTCTGAGGTCACTTCTCATTTCTGATGGCCACCTTTTAAAAAGGGTTAACAGAATTACCCAATATCACAGTCAGTTTGACTCTTGGCCGGTGGAAAATTATCTGGGCCTGTGTATGGTGGAGGAACTCAGAAAAGGACTTGTAAACAGCGTGAAGAACTCTACATCTGCTGTCTAAAGCACTTAAAAAAAGTTCAGATGCCAGCGTTACTGGGGCGCTATCCAGCTGATGGGCATCTGGGGGCTGAGCCTCGCTGTGATTATTTATTCCAGTTGTGGGCTTTCGAGAAGCAGAGGAATGCTTTTCAGTTGTGTGGGTCTTAAGTCTGTGGATTTGGGATTTATCACTGAAATCACTCAAAGTGTGACTTCATGGTAGCCTCACCTCCTCCTAGGTTGTCTTTTTATTTTTTACATAAAATACATCTGGTACTTCTTAGGAAGTTTTACTATGTCCATTAAAATGATTAAGTGAGAAGGCCACCAAGATTCATTTAATAGCTGAAAAGCAATTTTTTAAATAGGATGAATTTAACAGGGGATGATGTGATCTGGGGAACTTTTTATAGAGAGCTTACATACTGCAATTGGGAAGAACGTTGTCTTCTACTTGCATTCGACAGTAGCAAACTGGTGGTTTTATACAATTAACGTTATGTTATATAAATCATGTTAGATAAAATAATAGTAAAGTATGTTTAACTGTGAAAAAGTGAAGACTTGGAGTTATCAGCAATCTTTCTGTGCAATAAGGAAAACTGCAGTTAGGCCCCAACGTGCTACCTTTCCCTAGTATTTTACTTAATGTTCGCCTTTGTGTATATGTTTAGCTTGATAGCGTAAAGCTAGCCACATGTTTTCCTGCTCTTTACTGATATTTAACACATTTTTTCTCAAGGATTTTTTTTTTTTTTTTTTTACAAAACTCAAAATAAAAAGATTAACTGGCTGAGCTAATCTTGTTTTGTATTTTAAAAGTATTGTCAGTTGGTAGAAGAGTGCGGTATGAGCCTACTCTTAGTCTGTTTCTTCCCCTCACTGAGAGGTTCTTCTCTGGGTGGAAGCTCTTCCTCTCCAACTTCCTTTAGACCGGGGGTTGACCAAATCCGGCCCACCGCCTGCTTTTGTAAATAAAGTCTTATTGGCATACACTTCACTCATTTGCATATTGTCCGTGACTGCTTTCATGCAGAGCTGAGGAGTTGCAAGAGAAGCAAGCAACTATTTGCTTGTAAAGCCTGAACTATTACTGTTTGACTCTTTACAGAAAGGTTTTTGCTGACCCCTGATTTAGATGCTTGAAGAAATTTAGTTTTAAAATAGGGTCTAAAAATCACAGCAACAGATTTTTGAGATTTTAAAAATGTGCCTGTTGGGGCCGGCCTGGTGGCACAGCGGTTAAGTGCACACATTCCACTTCAGCGGCCCGGGGTTCGCCAGTTCAGATCCCGGGTGCGGACATGGCATTGCTTGGCACACCATGCTGTGGTAAGCATTCCCGCGTATAAAGTAGAGGAGGATGGGCACGGAGGTGACCTCAGGGCCAGTCTTCCTCAGCAAAAAGAGGAGGATTAGCAGCAGATGTTAGCTCAGGGCTAATCTTCCTCAAAAAAAAAAAAGTGCCTGTTAAGGTTAAAAGAAACACTTTAAACCTGGTCTCTTGCCTGTGACTTCTGGCCTGCAACAGTCTTTAATAGGCTTTGAGTGTTGGATAATTGCTAAGATCCTTGAACCCAATATACAGTTTCCTTCATAGTCTTTGTATTCGTTTGTATGTAGACTAGTTTTTCTCTGAACCACACAGTTAAACTACATCATAAAATTTGCTTCCTGGCACAAATCCTGTCATTAACATGACTCCAGTGTTATTTAATAGTATAATTACAAAAACACCAGATAGAACAATTTAAAAGCAAAAATTTGTTTCAGCTCATTAGGATTCTCCCACCCCAGGGAGAGAAATTGCTTTCAATTTCTCAGTTCAGTGGGGCTAGCCTGGCAGTGTGGTGGTTAAGTTTGCACACTCCACTTCAGAGGCCCAGGGTTCGTGGGTTTGGATCCTGGGCACAGACCTACACACCATTCATCAGGCCATGCTATGGCAGTGTCCCACGTATAAAAGAGAGGAAGACTGGCATGGATGTTGGCTCAGGGACAACGTTCCTCAAGCGAAAAAGAGGAAGAGTGGCAACAGATGTTAGCTCAGGGCCAATCTTCCTCACCCCCCAAAAAAAAATCAGCTCAGGAATGGAGGGTGGGAGACAGCTATTTGAAGAAGAGCTGGATGAGTCAGGTTTGAAACAATACCACCCAGACCTTTTATTTAATATTAAGTAATTTAATCAAGATACACAGGACCACACTTGGCCCTTATTCACATTGATGTTTTGTCCAGACACCCGCTGATGGGAAATGGTACCAAATCACGTTTCTGTTCTGAGGATGCCTTGTTGAAATGGCTCCAGCAGAGGCAGGTTCAGGCTGGGAACTAAAGCTCTTCCTACTTTATGGCCATAATGATCCACGTTGCACTGTCACTTCCTTACTGGAGACTTCATTTCAACCAATGTGTTGGTCATTCTTTAACAACTCACGATATTCCTGTCCCATAGAACTGCACAATAGGCGGTACCAAATCAAGTCCCAGTCTCTGACAGTGTGACAGACTGCATCCACAGCGTGGCTTCTCCAGTGCTGGGGCGACATGCTGAGTGCCCCAGTTCATGCTGACTCACCTGAAAGGGAAGGAACAAAGGATGTTTGAACTACAGAACACAGAAATCCACAGACAGAAAGCCTGTTGGACCCCGCTGATGTAAGGCCTCTTAAATTTGAAACCCATAATCTGCCTTATCTAAGCTGCATTATCCAATGCTGGAAGTCCATACTGAATCAGTGTCTATCATTTCTATTTTGTGAAGACAGGCCAGGAGAAAATGTGACCCAAGAGACGTTTGGTGAGGATAAAGACAAGAAAAAGGTGGGGGCACCTCTGTCAGTAGGTCTGTGCTTTCTACAGCTGCTGCTGTGGGGCGCCTGTTGAGGAGATCAGAACCTTTGGAGACCTGCTGGGTGAAGCAGGGAGAAGAGCTGGGATTGAGGCTATACCTTTAGGCATCAACCATGTAACCATCCATGCTTCACATGGGTACTGGTCAACGTGCAAAATATATCATACCAACAACAATTGGCTGTTCTGTAAAACTGAGGCTGTATATAAGCAGTGAATCCAGCTTCCTACCTTTGTGGCATCTGAACTTTTTTCTTCTTTCATTAAAACTCACCACGTCACTGTATGGGAGACGCACAGGATGGGCTGACTCTGGGTATGTTTGTACCAGTTCTGCCACCAGTTTCTTGCTTTCTTGTGAGCCTTCCTCTGATCCTGGATGTGTGCCAATTTGCCATTATTTTCTAATGTGGTGAAACTGCCCATCAGCTTAATAGAGCTACTGGTGCAGAGTTTGGGAAAGAAGCACTTTCTAGATGACTGAAACTCTGCAATAAAGATTCACATTAAGCATTAAGGAAAAGCTAACTTCATAAATGTCTTGAGGCCTTTCTATGAAGCTTCAGTATTCTGTTAGTAGAAGTTATTTACATAAAGAAAGAGTCACTGTGTCAAATTTCAGTATAGTTTAATAAAAACCAATTTCCACATGGGCTAACTCTGGTTCCAGATAAGATGGAGTCTACGCACTTCTCCTTATTCCCCCAAAAAAGTATAAATAAAATCTCCAAACGTGATATATAAAACAAAGACAAAAACTTAAAGGGTGGGGAAAAGAAGGCAGACTGACTAGGGATCTTGGGAATTGAGGAAAAACATAGCTGTGAGTTCCCTGGGCTTTCTTTTTGCTTCCTCTATATCCTGGAATGGCCACTGAAGAAGCCAGCAGGCCAGAAGTGCCAATGGTCACAGACCAAAAAGCCCCAAGAAAAGCCTGTTATCTCTAGCCAAAGGGCAGGTAAAGGGTCAGCCTAGAAAGAGAAACAATGCACCACAGAAAAAAAAAAAAAACTCCTTCCTCATTAGCAGAGGCCTAGTGGGAAGCCAGGACTTCTGGACTACCATCCCCACCTGGCAGGATAACCAGGTGATGCGCCCCTTTCTCCACTAGTGCAGTGTCAGTGGAGGCCTGCTAAGATAGAAGATTCAATAAAAATCAGAGATTCATAACATATGATCAACTGTATCCCAAATGTGCAGGATACAATGAAAATTACTTATCAAACCAAAAACCAGGGAAATTTCAACTTGAATGAGAAAAAAAAGCTGACGGATACCAACACTGAAACAACACAGATACTGAAATTATCTGAAAAGGATTTCAAGCAGCTGTCATAAAAATGCTTCAATTAGCAATTATGAACACACTCGAAACAAAAGAAAAATAGAAATTCTTGGCAAAGAAATATAAAATAACAAATGGAAATTTTAGGAATTTAAATTTAAAAAGCTCACTGGATTGGGGCCAGCCCCGTGGCCGAGTGGTTAAGTTTGCATGCTCTGCTTTGGTGGCCCAGGGTTTCACTGGTTTGGATACTGGGTGCAGACCCAGCACTGCTCATCAAGCCATGCTGAAGTGGCATCCCACATAGCAGAACTAGAAGGACCTACAACTAGAATATACAACATGTACTCGGGGGCTCTGGGGAGAAGAAGGGAAAAAAGAAAAAAGATTGGCAATAGATGTTAGCTCAGGGCCAATCTTAAAAAAAAAAACCTCACTGGATGGGCTCAATAGCAGAATAAAGATGACAAAATAAAGAGAATTAGTGAATCTGAAAACAGAACTATAGAAATTACCCAGTCTGAAGAGAGAGAAAATGGAATGAAAAAAGATGAACAAACCTCAGGGACCTGTGGTACTACAAGAAATGGTCTACTGTTCATTTCATCAGAGTTCTGGAAAGAGAGGGAAAAAGGATTGAGGCTGAAAAAGTACTTGGATAACTATGGCTGAATATTTCCCAAATTTGGCAAAAGATATAAACCTACAGGCTCAGGAAGCTGAGTAAACCCCACACAAAAATCCAAAGAAATCTACACCAGATAAAGCATAATCAAACTTCAGGAAGACAAAACAGCAAGGGAATTTGTTGCCAGCAGAACTGCTGTAAAAGAACTCTGCTAAAGGAAGTTCTTCCAACAGAAAGGAAATGACAAAAGAAGGAAACTTGAAGCATCACGAATAAAGAAAGAACAGAGAGAATAAAATGGGAGTAAATTTAATAGACTATTCTCTTGAGTTTGAAAAATTATGTTTGATAGTTGAGGCAAAAATTATAACAATGTATGATGTGGTTCTCAATGTATATGAGAAAATATTGTATGAGAATTAAATTATAAAAGGGACAGGATAAAGGAACCTAAATGGAGATAAGGTTTCTATACGGCACTTAAGGTTGTAAAATGTGGAGACCAGTAGGTTGTGATTAGTTACATATGTATAATCTAAAGAAATCACTAAAATAAGCATACAAAGATATACACTTAAAAATACTCCAATAAATCAAAACGAAATTCTAAAAAATGTTCAAGTAACCCATAGGAAGGCAAGAAAACGCAAAGAGGGGAACAAAAAGCAGAAGGAACAAACAGAAAGAGAGTTTTAAAACTAGTAAATGTAAGCCCTATGATATCAATAATTACATTAAATATAAATGGTCTAAATACACAAATGCACAAAAAGAGACCAGCAGAATGGATTTAAAAGCATGACCCAACTCTATGCTGTCTACAAGAAATTCATTTCAAATATGATATAGAGAGGTTGAAAGTAAAAGGATAAAAAAGATACATACATACAAACATTATATGTACATACAAACAAAAAAGGAAGAGTGGTTGTATTCATATCAGATAAAATAGACTTTGGAGCAAAGAAAATTGCCAGGGACAGAGAAAGACATTACATAATGGTAAAAGTCCAACCCACCAACAAAACATAGCAATCCTAAATGTGTATGTATGCATCAAGCAACAGAACTTTAAATTTCTTGAAGCAAAAACTGAAAGAATAGAAAGGAGAAATACACGTCTACATTTATAGTTGGAAACTTCAATACTTCTCTCAACAACTGATAGAATTACTAGACAGAAAATCAACAATGATATAGAAGAACTGAAAAGCAGCATCAACTAAATAAGACTGAACTGAGATTTATAGAACACTCCACCTAATAACACAGAAACACATTCTTTTTAAGTATACATGGAACATTCACAGCATAGACCATATCTCAGTTCATAAAAAAAAAACCCAAACAAATTTAAAAGAATTGAAATAATATAGAGTGTATTCTCTAACCATGATGGAATCGAACTAGAAATCAATAATAGAAAGATAGCAGGAAATTCCCCACACTCTTAGAAATTAAAAAACACACTTCTAATTAATCTATTGGAAATTTAATAAAATATATTGAATGAAAATGAAAATGCAACATATCAAAATTTGTGAGACACAGCTAATGCAGTGCTGAGAGAGAAATTTATAGTATTAGATGCTTACATTAGAAAAGAGGAAAAGTCTCAAATCAATAATCTAAGCACCCACCTCAAGAAACTAGAGGAAGATCAAAATAAACACAAATCAAGCAGAAAGGAATAATTAAGAGCAGAAATCAGTAAAATTGGAAACAGGAAAACAATAGAGAAAATCAATGAAACAAACAGCTGATTCTTTGAAAAGATTAAAAATTTGATAAACTTCTATCAAGACTAACAATAAAAAAGAGAAGATACAAATTAGTAATATCAGCAATGAAATAGGGGATCTCACTACAGACCCCTACAGACATTAAAAGGATAAAAAAATGCTAAGAACAGTTCTATTTGCATAAATTTGACCATTTAGATGAAATGGACCAATTCCTAAAAAAAACACAAACTACTATAATTTACCCAATATGAGATAATTTTTTTTCCTGCTTTATCTCCCCAAATTCCCCCGGTACATAGTTGTATATCTTCGTTGCAGGTCCTTCTAGCTGTGGCATGCAGGATGCCACCTCAAAGTGGCCCAATGAGCGGTGCCATGTCTGTGCCCAGGATCCAAACCAGCGAAACCCTGGGCCGCTGCAGCGAAGCGCGCGAACTTAGCCACTCAGCCACAGGGCCGGCCCCTGAAATAGATAATTTAAAAAGTCATACAACTACTAAAAAATTGAATTAATCATTCAAAGACTCCTGAAAAAATCTCCAGGCCCAGTTACTTTCAATGGAGAATTCTCCCAAACATTTAAAGTAGAATTAACACCAATTCTACACAATCTCTTCCATAAAATTATAAGGCCACTATTACTCTGATACTAAAGCCAGACAAAGTACAAAAAAAGAAAACTACTGATCAATATCTCTCATGAGTTTAGCTGCAAAAATCCTCGAGCTAGCCCTGATGACCTAGTGGTTAAAGTTGGGCACACTACGCTTTGGCAGCTCGGCTTTGGTTCCTGGGCGTGTAACCATACTACTTGTCTGTCAGTAGCCATCCTGTGGCAGCAGCTCACATAGAAGAACTAGAAGGACCTACAACTAGAATGTACAACTATGTACTGGGGCTTTGCGGAGGGAAAAAAAGAGAAGATTGGCAACAGATGTTAGCTCAGGGTGAATCTTTCCCAGCAAAAAACAAAAAAACGAAACAAAACAAAAAACAAAGTAATTACTAACAAAAATGAAAAATAAGCGATTAAACCAAACTTCTAAAAAATCCTCAACAAAGTATTAGAAAATCAAATTCAACAATATATGAAAAGATTTCTATATATCACGACTAAGTGAGATTTATTCCAGGATACAAGGCTGGCTCAATATTCAATAATCAATCCAGGTAATCCACCATATTAACAAGCTAAGGAAGAAAAAAACCACATGATCGTATCAGTTGATGCAGAAAAGGTGTTTGTCAAAATTTAACACCCATTCAAGATAAAAATTCTCAGCAAACTAGTAATAGAAACTTTCTTAACTTGATTTAAAAAATCTACATAAACCTACATCTAACTGCATTTTTTATGGTGAAAGACTGAATTCTTTCTCCCTAAGATTGGGAAGAAGGCAAAACTGTCTGCACTCATCATTCTTAGTCAACATAGTACTAGAAGTCCTAGCCAACGAAATAAGGCAAGAAAAGGAAATAAAAGCCATACTAATTGGAAAGGATGAAATAAAACTGTCCCTATTTGTACATGATATTATATACATAAAAAATCCCAAGGAATGTACAAAAACACTCCTAGAACTGATAAGTGAATTCAGCAAGTTTGCAGGATACAAGATCAATATTAAAAAATCAATTTTATTTACATACACTAGAAATGAACATCTTGAAACCAAATTTTAAAACGTGTACTATTTACAATCACTCAAATTAAATACTTAGGTCTACATCTAACAAAACAAGTAAAGGACTTGTATGCTAAAAACTACAAAACGCCAATCAAAGAAATCAAACGATCTAAATCAACAGACATAATTTTGTTCACGGATCGGAAGACTCAACATAGTAAAGATGTCAATTTTCCCCAAATGGATCTATAGGTTTAACACAATTACTATCAAATTCCATCGATGCCTTTTGTAGATATAGACAAGCTTATTCAACAATTTACATGGAAAGGCAAAGAAACTAGAATAGCTAAAACTTCTTTGGAAAGGAATAAAGTAGAAATAATCATTCCATTAAATATTAAGCTACATCTAACTATATTAATCAAAACAGTGTGGTATTGGTGGAGGGACAGAGTTATAGACCTATGGAGCAGAAAAAGCCAATAAACAGAGATACACATGTGTATGGCTAACTGATTTTTGACAAAAGTGTAAAAGCAATTCATTGAAGGAAGGATAATATTTTCAGCGAATGGTGCTAGGGCAGTTAGACATCAACAGACCAAAAAATAAACCATGACCCAAACCTCACACTTCATAGAAAAGTTAACTCAGGATGAATCATAGAATTAAATGTAGATAACAGACAAATTTATCCTAAAATTTATAAGGAAAAGCAAAATAAAAAAATATAAAACTTTATAAGAAAATATAGGAGAAAATCTTCAGGATCCTAGGGCTAGGCAGAGTTCTTAAACATGACATCAAATGCACAGTCCACAAAAGAAAAAACTGATAAATTGGACTTCATCAGAATTTTAAAACTTTTGCCAGAGATCTTGTTAAGAGGATGAAAAGACAAGCTATAGAGTGGGAGAAATTATTTGCAACCACATATCTGACAAAGGGTTCTTATCTAGAATAAATAAATAACTCTCAAAATTCAACAGTGAAAAACAATCCACTTAGGAAATGTGCAAGACACCTGAACTGACATTTCATCAAAGAGGAGATATGGATGGCGAATAAGCTCATGAAAAGATGTTCAACATCACTAGCCATTAGGACAATGCAAACGAAAACTACGATGACATGCCAATACAGACCTATTAGAACAGCTAGAATACAACATAGTGACAATACCAAATGCTGGTGAGGCTGCACAGAAATTTGATCTCTCAGACATTGCTGGTGGGAATGTAAAATGGTACAGCCACTCTGAAAAACAGTTTGGTAGTTTCCTATAAAGTAAATATATATTTACCACACAATCCAGCAATTGCACTCCTGGGCATTCATCCTAGAGAAATGAAATTTTATGTCCATACAAAAACCTACACACAAATATTCATAGCAGCTTTATTTGTAATAGTCAAAAACCGGAAACAATCCAAACGTCCTTTGATGGGTGAATGGTTAAACAAAGTGTGGTACATCTATACCATGGAATACTACTCAGCAATAAAAAGGAATGAACTCTTGATACACGTGACAACCTGGATGAATCTCCAGAGAATTATAAATGAAAACAGACAATCTCAAAAGGTTACACAAAATAAAGCAATTATAGAGATGGAGTTAGTGTTCACCAGGGAAAAGAGTGGGAAGGGGTGGGGTATGTGACTATAGAGGGGTAGCACGAGAGAGTCTCTCTGTGCTGATGGAACAGTTCTGTATCTTGATTGTGGTGATTTTTACACATATCTATATGTAATAAAATTACACAGATCTATACACACACAAACACACAAAATGAGTGCATGTAAAAAGTTGAAAACTGCGTAAGGTCTGTAAATTGTGCCAATGTCAATTTCCTGGTGTTGATATTGATCTACATCTAAGATGTGACTGGGAAAAGCTGGATGAAGGGTCCTCTCTGTACTGTTTTTGCAACATCTTATGAGTCTATATAATTATTTCAAAATAAAAAGTTTTCCTCTGTCACTATATCTTTGTGCAATGTGTTCAGCTCTCCACCTGCGTTGTTTTAAAGATCCAGAAACAACCTGGCAGTAACTCAGGGTGGTTTTCTGTCAATGACTAACCAAGTGCTACATGATGCCTGGTCACATCCCATGTCCCGACAAATCTTTATGGAGATCTACAAGCCCAACCTCTGGACCCATAAGCACTCTTTAAATCCTTTTATTAAAAATCTTTAAATTTTTTTTTAATCTACCTGAAAAGCTGCTTGTCATTCACGTCAAATTATTTATCAAATCACTGGCAGTACAAGGAGGGAGGAGAGGAGAGACAGGAAAGATCCATTCCTGCCTCTGGGGTGTCTGAAGAACCGTTCCAAAGTCCTGCTCATCCAGGCTGGGCAGCCCGCAGTGACGGGCAGCAACCTCACAGGCCCTTTCTTTCTTCGCACTAGAAATGGCTTCTCATCCTCCCATTATGGTCTCTAGTTCCTGAATGTCGCTGAACCAGAGCCCGGATGCTCATATACCTTCCAGTTCTGACTTAGGCCTCCTTGGGGCCTGTAGCCCCCAAGTAGACCCTTACAGACTATAAGGTAATTTCCTATCATTTTTCATTATTTTTGGTCGTTTAAAACATAAACACGTCCATGAATTCTTAGTGTGATGTTCTCCCAAATTCTTAAGCCCAGGATGTTAGATAGAGGATTAAGAATTTAATTCACTCTAGACCCCACTCTTAATACTGTGGGGCCCTATTCCTTTGTATTCGACTTCATGTGCATATTTAAAACTGAACACTCAGTTTATCAGCCAGCTCCAGTGCAAAGTAGCTAGCTTTGCCATTTTTTTCTAGCTGCTAGATGTTTGACAATGAAGAATTGATTTTAAGCTACTAAACTTCTTGGTTAAAACTATTTCCGCTTACCCAGAGTCCGGGGAGAATGAGCACGTTTGCCACGGCCCAGACCACCTGAAACGAGTGTAGGCCCTCCTGGTCGTTCCTAAGTCGAAACTATTTAAAGACCTGTCCTATATGATAACAGAAAATAGATAATAAAAAACTGTTTTAGTGTAATTAATTTCCAGAATCATAGACATTTTTGTATATCCTTGTTTTGTGAAGCATGTATAAAAGGTTTTTTACTATGTGGCATTGAAGTGGGAAGTCATTCCTTAGTACTCAAATAATTCACAAATTTGTTTGCACTTTTTAAAAACAAATTGTTTACTGAAAGTTTCAAGGTCATAGTCCAACGAGTGTATTTCATCTCCTTTGCCACAGTCCCCCTGGGTATTCAAATAACCAGCCGGGCCCGAGATGCAGCTGGCAGACCTACTAACAGCCTCACCCCACCGAAGGGCAGCTCCGTGCCACTTACGGAGCCTGCACTGTGCAGCCTGCAGTCGGCTTGGCTGAGGCTCCTCGGCCGCGAGGGAACAACTCAGGAAGACACTCTGAGCATTTGAACCATACTTTTTTCAACCTTCGAAGCTAGGATGCGGCAGCCGGAAGAAGCAACTTCCTGCTGGCTTTAAAATTTGAGAACAGAAGATTCAACCAGATGAACGTGCTCTGCCTCTCAGTGGCCTTCCTGTCCCATTCAAGGCAGGTACGAGGCCTGGGCCTCCCAAGTGGATCTGGGAACTTGCCTGGGCACCTCGCTTCTCTCCTTGAATTGCACTTGTAGATTTTTCCCCTGCCCTTCTCTTTCCTTCAAGTTTTTCTTGCTTTCACCTCCGGAGGGACGCGCCTGTCCCTGCCCACTCACTTGTGCCAGGTGAGGTGCCCTGGATTCACCACCCAAAGCTGCTCCCCAGATGCTAAAAGTTGGTGCCGGGACTCAGTACTCAGGCTGAGGGAGCTGAGATTTCCGGGTATTCAGCGGCTCCCGTTAGCACGGGTGAATTGCTTTCCAGCCTATTGTAACGGCCTTCCTCCTGGACCTACTCCAGAACAAATGGGCTGAGGACCGGGTCAGCCTCCTGCTCAGTGGCGACGTGTTCTTGTGGGGTCTTCTCCCAATATGCGACCTGTCACCACCTTCTGTGGATGATGTTGCCATTTAAGCTGATCTGCTAACCTGGGTTAAGCTTTCTTAACCTTCCTGTTTTCATCTCAAATCAGCGAAATGCAGTGCCAAGGAAAACGGAAATGACTGACAGTGTTTATGACAACAGGACAACAGAGCCATTAAGTTTTTTTTTTAAGGGAGCTGCTTAAGGATAATGTTAACATAATACTTGAAATACCAGCAATGTCAACGTGCGAGCACTCCCTCACTGGGACTCCAAAGCACAATGTAATAGAAAACATTTCGTTTGCTAATATAACCGCACCTCCCCCAAAGAGCCTAGAAATATACTTTAAAACAGCATATATGTTATAAATCATTTCCAGACTTTCAATCGGAAAAATGAAGTGACAGTGGCAGGGGGTGCAAGTATACTTGTACTAGTCAATAATCGTTTCAGTCTGATTTAACACCTGAAACAACCCTTGATTCAGGTGAAAGCAGCGACTGAGTAAGAAAAAACACCACAAACAAAATTCTTGCCTGGGGAGGAGCGGGAGAAGCCAGCGGAGGAGCCACTTGCCTGGACCCGGGCAGCCCTCCTCCCTGCTCCCTGCCCACAGCGGGGAAGAGGACCCACCTCTCTGCTCTGGAACTCAGAGCAGCGCCTCAGGCCATGTGAGTCATTAGTCAAGCCCCAGAGTCAGCCCGTGTGAGAGTTAAATGGCACTTATAGTTCCCCAATAGAATAGAATAAAATAACACATTTCCAGTTTGATCATACCCACCCCTCAGCTAAAAATGTCCCCACCGGGGCCAGCCCGGTGGCGCAACGGTTACGTTCACACGTTCTGCTTCTGGGCGGCCTGGGGTTCGCGGGTTTGGATCCCGGGTGTGGACATGGCACCACTTGGCAAAGCCATGCTGTGGTAGGCGTCCCACATATAAAGTAGAGGAAGATGGGCACGATGTTAGCTCAGGGCCAGGCTTCCTCAGCAAAAAGAGGAGGACTGGCAGTAGTTACTCAGGGGTCAACTTTTTTTCAAAAATATAAAAAATAAAAAGTGTCTCCAGGTTTTGAGCTCACTTTACAACAAAATGAATGCGCTCCAAACCGGTATTCATAAAACTTGGGAACAGCTGAGTTTGCATGGTTGACTTTTGTTTTTTCCTCTCATTGAGCTCCTCCGAGATGTAATTTTAATTGGCATACATAATTGCTTTTGTCAGTAAAGTCGTTCCCAGCTCAAATAAAGGAACTGAGTCAGTGTTCTATAATATATATTTGACCGCCCACCTGCAGGTGTTTGTCATCCACCAAGTGGGGGTGGTGGGGGTTGGGGAGGGCACCAGGCTGGGAAGTGACCTGAGCTTGGACCTGCCATTCAGGTTGTCCTTTGGCCCCCGCAGGGGCTATCAGTCAATGGAGTGGCTGAAGGGGGGGGGCACTGGGGCTGCCTCTGATTAGCTCTAGGGTTCACAGTACAGAGTCTGCGCAGCAGCCCAACTAGCCCGTCACTTCAAGATTCTCTCCCTGCAGAGCGAGGCACTGTGTCTGGCCCGCCCTATCCTAGGCCTGTCCACAGTCCGGTTGGAATAACACGGCCCCATGGCCGAGAGCAGGTTCCTGTCGGCACAGGACATTGGAACGTGTACCAGTTCTCCCCCCACCCCCGCCCCGGGCCCACAGGATTGCCAAAACTATTTCTCTTCCTCTTTGACCGTTAAGAAATAAAAATAAAATAATCTAAATTTAAAAGGCATTCAATGATGCTGGGAGTTTTGTTACGCTTTGGGAGGGGGGGTGTGTGTTTATTTTCAGCCAACCATCTCCTTTTTGTGAAATAGTCTCCTTTTAGATTCCCAGCTGTGGGCGAGGCGGGGAGTGCACAGACAGGCAACAGAGTGTAACGTTTTTGTTGTTTGCAGAACCTGAAAAATGTGTTGTTTTCCTTTATTACATCTGTGTTGGTGATAGCCTTTATTAGAGCAAGAGACAGTATCTGCTTTTATTGCTTCTGAAATGTGTATATTTAACATTGTCAGCTCCAGGCTGTGTGAAAGGAAGTCCTATTTTTAAAACATTATTTTGACTGTAGTATTTTTTGCTTACTGTTCCCATAACCTCTCTGAGGCAGTAATGAGTCCTTTTTGATAAAGTCTGGTCTCAGACGTGGGGAAAGTGACCTCCAAGCTCTGGGACATCGGCCCCTGCTGTTCACCCTATCTGTATGTACACACGGACTGCTTCTCTCCGCCTCCCGGTCCACGCTGGGGCTGCTCATGACCTTCCTCAGTTCACTCCCTTGACAAAGGAACTCACAGTCTCGAGCCCCTGCCCCCGCCCTATACCCTACAAATGTTTCTGTAATGTTCCCCTTCAGACTTTCAGTTAGGCTGGTTTCTCTGCTTCCAGCCTGCTGGCTACCATGTCCGAATGATCTGAATGATCTGAATCATCTCTCCCAGCCGTCCCTCTGGGCATTCGGATTTCAGGCCAGATTTGAGGCTTCTTGCTGGCAGGGCTCAGAGACTGCCCTGCATCCTCACGACTCTCCCCCTGCGCCTTCTGGGGCTCCTTTTAACACTCCCGCCTGAGGGTAACAACAGAAAGGGCTTCCAATTCATGAATGAGAACATGTCTACCTCAGGGGCTATTTTCAGAGTGGGACCCCACTGCAAGCTCCTGGCTGCTCACGTCCATTTCAGGACAAGGGAATCTGCTCGCTCCGGACACGAGCATCATTGAAGTCAAACCTGGTGCTGGGCTCTCACAGCCTCTTGACCCCCTAATTTAAAAATATTCACTATCAGCTGATGCTCCAATTTCTTCTCAGCATCCAGCACGACGGTCTTTAATGTGAACAGGGCCAGCTGCAGAAAATGTCAGCCCTGCGGCTGGCTTGGTGCCTGTGGGCCGAGGGGGCAGGGAGCACAGCTGAAGGATTCCAATTCTCATGAAGACATCACTGAGCTCTGCAACTTCTCCCCAATTGAAACTGCTTCCTGTTCGGCTCCCAAACAGTCCTCCACTTCCTTGTGTACTTGAACTCGGGCCAGAGCTGTTTCTTAGTCCCTACTGTTCTTATTCTGCACTGTACCTAGGCAGAAATGTTTCTTTCAATAGAGCAAGCTCCTTCGGTTCCGCTACGAAGCAAGAGGACGAGGAGCCAGGAGACCTCCCCGAGAGAGAGGGTCATTTTTGGTCACCTTGCTTCAACTGGAACGTTAGACACAAAAAAGCAAGGCCAGTTTAGCTTTGTTAGTGCCATTCTTCTCCATGCTGCTCATGCTGAGCGCAGGCTGAGAAGAAGCATACTGAGGAATTTTAAGCCAGCTGCTTATAAATGTTTTTTAAAAGCAGCACTCCCAACTATTTATATTACATTTGTATTCATGGGAAGAAAATCTCTGCCCAGACTAAAAAAACCTCTTTGAAAACCCTCTGAATCCTGCCTCAACCACTGCAAATGGGCACTTCTGCCCTCCGCCTGCCCAGACTACAAAGAGGGCTCTCAGGAGCAGAGAGAGAAGGTGTGAAGGGTTAAACCTTATTTCAAAGCAGCCTCATTTCCCCAGTGCTAGCGTCCCGAAATAGGTGAGGTTCAAGTCAACAGATACGATCCACTACCACAGTACCGGAAGAAGGCCACCTTAAAAAGATGCTTGGTCAAACCTGACGGCATGTGTAAGTGTGGTTTTATAAAGGGATGATAATTTTTACTTCAAAACGTATCCAGTCCTTGAAACGAATCACAGAAACGACACTTTCCAAATACACGTAGGCTGCAGGAGGGCTAAGAAGCATCCTGATTACCACCACCTGAAGCGTGAGGCAGTCATCACTCCGTGAGATGGCTGTTTGGCCAGAGGGGGCCAGGGTCCTGGGAGAATGGATTTTCCCGATCATCAGATTAACCAAGATGAAAAAATTAGATAAAATCCACGTTGTAGAAAGTCTAGGAAACAGACACTCCATGCAACAGCTGGTGGGAGTGAAAGTTGGTGCAACTTTGAAGAACTTTACCTTTCAAACTGTGAAAGCATATACCTTTGCTACCTAAGGTCGCCATACTAGAGAAATTCTTCTCACAGATATACCTACATGTATGCAAAGGACACTATTAAAAATGTAGTGATGAAATGTGGGGACTAGCTAAATATGTTACAATGCATGCCTACAATGAAATACTATACAGCCGTTGAAAAGAAGAAGATATGGCAAGTTGTTTTTTTTTTTAGGTTTCATTAGTTTTACTTCTGTAACCTTTAAATCATACCTCACAAATTAGATTTTGTCACAAGTGGATTTAGTGGAAGCAGAGGAATCAAGTTCACTATTTTCTGAAACACTGACAACAAAAGGGAAGGGGACAATTACTTAGAAAAGATGATTCACAGAAGACCACCAGAAAACTCTCTAAACAAAAACTAAATAATCATTCAGTTTAGTTCTAATGGGTAAAGGATTTTGTTACAATTAGGAGGTGCTATTAAATGTCTTGCTTAAGTCCATAAATCTTTCCCTAAATTTTCCTTTGCTAAGGGATAAATGGATGAAGTCAGCAGCCCTTTAGGACCTAGCAGGCTGTTGGAACATTCCATAGAAAAAACAGAAAATATTTTGTCACGATGGTAACAATCAGCGGCCAATATTCTCAGACTTTCTAATTACCAAAAGCATATACAATTTTAATTTTGAAAAACAAGGCAATTTTATAAAATCAAGCTTTAGGATTGAAAGGCACCCCGCTTTATTAACAGGCACAGAGATACTGAAAAATAGTCCCTAAAAATCTCACTAAATAGTTGTGGGCCAGGATGGGTGGAGAGGAGGAGAGGAGGCTGCAAGTGGTGGACATGCTCCACGGGCATGTTCTCGCCATCGCCCAACTTCAAGTGTTTGTCCAAGATAGTGGTTCTCTCATCATGTAGGATCGGGAACTTGTGAATTCTCTCCACCATCTTCAAAGGCACATTTTTGATAATCTCATCTTTGCCATCAGGTTTCCTGGTAGCAGAAATCCAGTACAGCAAAGCGCTGCTGGTGCCCAAGAATGGTGGGAATGTAAATTGGTGCAGCCACTATGGAAAATAGTTTTGGAGGTTCCTCCAAAAATGAAACGTAGAACTACCACATGATCCAGCTATTCCATGCCTGGGTATTTATCTGAAGGAAATGAAAACACTAATTCAAAAAGCTATCTGTACCCCCATGTTCACTGCAGCATTATTTACAACAGCCAAGACATGGAAGCAACCTAAGTGTCCATCAACGGATGAATGGATAAAGGAGATGTGGTAGATATATAAGAGAATATTATTCAGCCATAAAAAGGAACAGAATCTTGACATTTGCAACAATACGGATGGACCTTGAGGGCATTATGCTAAGTGAAATAAGTCAACAAAGACAAATACCGTATGACCTCACTTATATGTGGAATCTAAACAAACAAACCAAAAAACCCCAAACTCAGACATACAGAGAATGGATTGGTGGTTGCCAGAGGTGGGGGATGGGAGGTGGGCAAAATGGGTGAAGGGGGTCAAAAGGTACCAACTTCCAGTTATAAAATACATAAGTCATGGGGATGTAACGTACAGCATGGTGACTACGGTTAATAATACTGTAGTGCATATTTGAAAGTTGCTAAGAGAGTAGCTCCTAAAAGTTCTCATCACGAGAAAAAAAAATTGTAACTACATGTGGTAATGGATGTTAACTAGACTTACTGTGGTGATCATTTTGCAATACATATAAACATCGGATTGTTATGTTGTACGCCTGAAATTAATATAATGTTATGTCAATTATATCTCAATGTAAAAAATTTTAAGAAATTAAAAATATTTAGCCACAAAAAAGCCTATGTATTTCTATTTGAATCTGCATAACACATTTCTAGACATATATCACGAGAAATGTACTAGTTGCTTCTAGGAAGCAACATTGGCAGGTATTTTATATCCTTTTATACTGTTGAACTCTTTTCACCACGTGCTTATATTATTTCTAAAAATTTAAAAAACACTAGTTTCAAAATAGAAAGCATCTGATTTTAGTCCTCCGGCTGTGTTATCCTTGACAATTACTCAACCTCTCTGAGCTTGTCTCACCATCATAAAATGGGGGATATTATGTACCTCATAAAGCTAAGATGAGGACTAACTCAGACAACATGCATTAAGCAAGTAACACAGTGCACAAAATAGCCACCCAACAAATGCCATCTCCCCTTCTTGCCAAGAAACCTTGGGAATCCTCTTAATTCAACCTCCTTTTCTTATTGGTAAGAAGACTAAGGCCAAAAAGGTTTAGTGACTTGCCCAAGGTCAAGCTTGTACTAACTAGGGGAGCCAGGCCTCGATGCCTGGGTTCCTGTGCCCTTACATGAAAACTGATTTCAGGGCCAGCCTTGGTGGCCTAGTGATTAAGTTTGGCATGCTCCACTTCAGTAGCTCAGGTTTGGTTCCTGGGTGCAGACCTACACCACTTATCTGTTAGTGGCCATGCTGTGGCAGCAGCTCACATAAAAAGAAAAAAAGAGGGAGACTGGCAACAGATGTTAGCTTAGGGCGAATCTTCCTCAGCAAAAAAAAAAAAAAAAAAAAAAAATCTGATTTCATACGAGCCAAGGAATGATTCTGTTACTACCTTATGGTCACACCTCACTTTGCAGGACCGGCCTCCTCCTCCACTGCCTCACTCACCAGACTTGATGAGTCTTGATTTTTCCTAAATGCCAAATCCACCATCAACTGGGGGGGTCTTGCCTGGGAAGGCAGCCCCAAGGGGGAGCTCCAAGAACGTCTGGATCAGAGGCAGCACTAACCTCACAAGGGGGCAATAAAGATGGATGTGTGGATGTGTTTTAAAAAATCGCTTGCACCTTACTGCAGCCTTGGCACTCAGGTACCTATCTATGTGTAAACACACACCCCCCACACACATACACCATCCCAACTTCCAGCCCTCTGGTCTGAACACAGCACCCACATTCACTTACGATTGGGAGTTTAAACAAATTTTGTTGAATGAGAAACTCTATGTAGGAACAATGTTTAACAAATGCCCCCTCTTTAGCAGTCTGTGCTTAAGCCAGAGGTTCTCCTTTCAGTGATATTTATACATAAGCCATTTGGGGCACAGTATCCTGGTTAAAATGGAAGGACTTTCAAAATGCTTTGTTAGGGGGATTTGGTGATGGCTGGTCATTTCTTTTTCTGTTTGGATGATTTTCTTCAAAAGAAAGCTTTCCGATGGTTGCGGCTAAGGTTACAGTGCGCTTACCTCCTTTCCTAATTTCATTCAAAGCGTCCATCTATCTTGTCAAGAACAAAAACCAAGGTGTCTTAAACGCCTATAGGAATGATATCTTGGCTCCTACCAAGGGCAGAGGGCAAAGGGAGCCACGCCGAAAAGGATAAGACAGCGCGTCGGAACAGTGGGGGACGGTGTGCATTGACAGATTATTAGATAAGGAGCTTCGACAGCAAAGCATTGGAAGGAATGCGAGAGAGTGATAAATGGAGCCGTGAATCATTAAGACGTTTTCCCTTTCCGTATTCACGCCCTGCATCTGCTTGGAACTTCACAGCTCCAAGTTCTTTCACGTAAATCACAGTTCGCTGCTCATCAACAGCCTGTGAGTCCCCCTCCTGATCTTGTTCCAGTGGCAACAGCCGGCCCCGGGGATGAATCATGACTGGTCCAAGTCGGTGGTTCTCAACGTTGGCCATACAATACAGTCACCTGGGGAGCTTTGCAAACATCCCAACGCTGCGACCCCACCCCAGACCAATTAAATCACACTCTCTGGGGGTGGAACTCATGTACTGACATTTAAAAAAAGCTCCTCAGGTGCATGCAATGTTCAGCCAGGGCTGGGAATCACTGGTCAAAGCCAAGCATGACGATCCCATTCCTTTTTGCCAATTACCGGGCTAGCGCAGGCCACGTGACCCAGTTCTAGCCAATGAGACACGGAGGGAGGTGGGCTGGGGTAGAGGTTCTTGGAAAGGTTTTATAACCAGATTGAAGGCCAGACATATGAGTGGAAACTCCTCCACCCCTTGCTCACTAACCAGCTTCCTTCCTTTGTGTGTTTTGACAACCCGGTGTAGTTGTTCGAGGAGGCTTGTCCCTGAGGCTACCCTCTTGTGACAGTGGGAAGATAAGCTGGTGAATGAAAGCCAAAAAGATGGAAAAGACCTGGGTCCTTGCTGACTTGGTTCAGGGTGTTGCAGTCCCCACCTAGCCCTGAAAGAAGTGCACTGACCCCCTCCCGCTAAATCCTGGCTGTCAGGTACGGACCATCCAGAAGTTACTCAAGTTAGTTCACGTGTAGCCCCTGAGCCAAGAGCGTGCTCAGGTGCCCCATGTGAAGAACAGCCGTGAGGAGGACGGCTGTAGGGTCCCCGGCTTCCCTGTGTAGGCGCTGTCTGCAGCTCAGGGATATCTTATTGATTTGTTCAGTGGTTGGAACATATTAGTAATAAAGCTAAGTGTGTTTCCCACCCCAGACTAGCCTCTAAGCCTGGCTGGGGTGCCAAAGGTACTGCCAGAGGGTGCTAAGGGGGGCCAGGTAAGGGCGTGTTATAACGGAGAAATTCTGAGCTTCAGGGTCTAACACCAACGCTGCTCCACCCTCACCAGCCCACGTGTGACTTTGGGCAAATTACTTGACTTCTCTGAGTCTCAGATTCCTCATCTGTAAAATTGATAATATGTCAAAATAATGATATATGTACAAAGCCTAATGCCATGCACGACACACGAGGATCCACCCCCTGCCCCTGCCTAGAGTGCGACAGACTTTTGGAAACTCATCAGCGGGTCAGTAATGGTGTCTTTCTAGGAACCAGCAATACAAGCACTTTAATAAACCCGCTGGTTGGTGGTGACATGGTAAGTGCCCAACAATTCCAGCAGAAATTTGGGAGGAAGGGCTCAGTCACCAAAGCATGGAAGAGTCTAAACTCTGCTCCCAGACGTCCCTGCAGCCCTGCAAAGGAAGCCCCATTGCCTTCCAAACAGCAGCACCGGTGTCTCGCCCCATAGCCACGGTCACCCACACAGACTAACTTCCTGGAGGATGACGACCATGTCCTCTAACCCTCCTCTCTATTCTCTTTCTTGCTTCACCTCAGTCAGTGCTCAGTAGATGCCAGTACAAATGAAGGGGGAAAAGGGAAAAGTTTCTGGGAGATTGTCAGTTCTTCAAGTCATAAAATGCTGCAGCATTTGTCCCGAAGAGGCGTTCCCTCAGGCCTTTGAAGGAGGTTAGGGACCATTATGTTACTTACATCTGTAAATACAGGATTAGCAGATGAAAGGATGTTTTTGTTAAGATGTGACAAGTCACCCCGCGCCTTACCTTCCTTCACGCTGGAAAGCAGGAAAGAACACAGACTTCCTAGCAATTACAGAAACTGACCAAGAAAACCACTTGATCACTGGGAGAAAAATCAGTCAGCTTCCGAAATCACTCTGAAAGCCTGGCTCTACTAACAACAACAAAATCCATCTTCATTAACATCTTCGACTTTGTCCTCAGAGCTTCGGCCCAGGGGAATACTGAATTACAGTATAAAATAATGAATAGAAACTTTAGTCACTTCCGCCCTCCCGGCTCTGCTTTTCCTCCTCCTCTGGACTGCACAGTGCAGAAGGCTGCGCCCTTCCAACCCACACAGTTTGGGGAAATGCATTCCCATGCCACTAACTAGACTCCTAAGGTCAGTATCATGCAAAACAAACAATTCCCTCAGCCCAGCGTACAAGCCAGACACGGGCCCAGACACTGAACGCATTTTGAGATCATTTAAGCCCCATTTTGGCGTCTTAGGATATATGCTTCACAGAGAAAGAACAAAAAAAAAATTGGGGGGGGATGTCTTTTCACCACAGCCAAAGTTGCCACTGCCAATCTAAGGTTCCAGCTCTCAAACGGATGGGGCGGAGTGGGGGAAGCCCCAAGGTCTTGTCGGCACTAGAGGAAGCTGACCAGGCAGCTTTTGTGACCTGATGTGAACGGGATATGGTCATATATCCTGCAAACGCCAGCCTTTTTGGGGGGTGGGGGGAGACGCCACGTGAGCCAGGGGAAAGCAAAGTTCATTCTACACCACTAGACCAGAGCCTGAGACACAGACGTGTAAAAACTGTTGCGAGAGAGGCCTGGCTATGCATTGTATGCTTGGTAACTCAGAAGGAAAGCCCCCGAGTCTGCGCGTCAGAGAGGCAGAGAAGAAATACGAAACAGATTAGAGGTAGGTAGGATAAGGGTCAATAACTTTCAACCAAGCCCTGCTTTTGGCTTTCTCCATGCCCGCAACCACGGCTGCAGAAAGTTTCCCCACAAAACACATTGGAGTCAAGATAAAGGCACCATCATCAACCTCAAATGGTCCCCGAAATCCTATACCTTTCATGTCAATTCCCAAATTCAAGTTTCATTATGACTTTCAAACCTTCTATACTCTCTCCAGACTTCTGACATCCCTCTTGCCTCTCCCGCCCGCATCGTTCTCAACAGATGACCCTACCTCCTACTCCATAGAGGGGCCTGGGAGCGCGAAGATCTGGGTTCCGCCTCAGCCATACTTAACCTCTCTCGTCTCCAGGTCCTCCTCTGACCAGGCAGGTGGCTAAGCTGGAGATCCTGATGACTCTCCCAAATTCTACCAGCAGCACTTTCCCACCTGCTCAGATCTATTCTGGACAGGGTGAGTTCTAGGACAGCATCCCCCCCCATGCCCCTGCAGGCTGGTCCAAGCTCCCCGAAGACCCTTCCCTGTCTCCACTTTGCCCGGAGCCACCTTACCCGGATCCGCCCCGGGGTCGCGGGTCGGGGCTACGTGGCGCCGTCGGCCTCCGTCTCCAGTGGCGTCTCCTCGTCCACGGGCGGCTCGGCGTCGCCCTCCTCTCCGCTGCGAGGATAGGACAGCAGACGCATGGCTGGAGCACAGGCGGCCTCCACCTGGCGCACCTGCTCTCGGCTCAGGCGCTCGCGCCAGGCGTGCACGGCCTCGCGGGCGTCCCGCGCCGACAAGTGGAAGGGCCGGTCGGCACCGTAGGCCGCGCCGCGCGTCATGTTGAGCGCGAAGGCGTCGAGCGCGGCGAGCGCGCGCAGCCCGGCGAAACGCAGCAGGCGGCGCAGCTGGGTGCGCGGCTGCCGCACCAGGTCCTCGTAGCGCAGCCTCAGGTAGCGGCGCCGCAGCCAGGCGGGCGCGCCGCGCGCGAAGAGCAGGTCGCGCAGCCAGGCTTCGCAGATCACCTCGAGCGCACCGGTCAGGAAGAAGTCGGCGCGCGGCGCGGCGGGTAGCGCGCGGGACGGGCCCCCGGGGCGGGCGCCCACGCCGTGCGCCAGCAGCACCCGGTGGAAGCGGTCGCCCCTCTGGCGGGTGCGCAGCACCTGGATGCTCTCGCGCAGCAGCCCCTGCCTAGACTTGAGGCGCGAGTTGTGCACAGCCCGCGGGTCGCGGAAAAGCTGCACCACCTTCAGGTTGAGGCCGGGGTCACGCAGCAGGGGCACCAGCACGCCCAGGTCGAGGAGGCGCACGTCCTTGATGACCACCACCGGGTACTTGCGGCACTCAGCCTCCAGGGCGCGCAGAGCCACCGGTGGGCAGCTGCGCTCGCAGGCGGCGTCCTCGACGAGGCCTACCTCGGCGCGGGCACGGGGCGCGCCAGGGCACAGCGGTGGCGAGCAGATGACCTTGTTGGTCCGCCAGCGAAAGAGGGCGGCCGTGGTGAGATTGGCTGCATCCGAGGCGCGCGCGGCGGGGTCCCCCGGCGGCGCGTACAGCCGCAGCACCGAGAAGTCGCAGCGGAAGAGCGAGCGCAGCATGTCGCGCAGCGCGCCCTGCAGGCTCTCGGCGTCGCCCGGATACAGCGCCTGCCATAGATGCCACATGGGTTCGTACAAGTAGAAAACGTCCGGGTGCTGATTAAAGAGCTCGCCCAGGAACGACGAGCCAGTGCGCCAGGTGGCATGCACATAGATGTGCTGCTTCTCGCGAGACACCGCCTCCCCGACGGCGCCGCTGAGGTTGCCCGGGGACCTGGGGGACTGGCCCGCGCCCCCCTCAGCGGCGGCCCGCGCCTCCGCGCCCTGCTCGCGCTCCCCCGCCGCCGCCGCCTCCAGGCTCCATACTCCCAGGCTGCGCTGCAGGCCCCGGCAGTGCCCGGCGTCCTTGTCCCTGTCGCGGCCGCCGTCCAGTACGGAGGGGACGAGCAGCAGCACCAGCGTGTACAGCACCAACAGCAGCGCGAACTTGCAGTACTCCCGGCGCCGCCGCCGCCGGCCCTTCATCGTTCACCGACCCCCCAGAGCTGGGGTGGGGTGGGGCGCCCGTCCTCTCCCCTTCCTCACAAGTCCCGTCCCGAGTCCGCTCCTCCGGCCTCTTCGGGCCCCGCTGCGCCGGGAGGAGCGGAGCCACCGGGGCTGTGCATCCACAAGGGGAAACTTGGGAGGCGGCGGTGCTAGTGGCGGCGCCCCTGCCCTCTCTCAGCTCAGCCGCTGGAGAGCCGCCTATTGGCGGGCTTGGCAGCCGCCCGCCCCGCCTTCAACCCCGCAGCTTCTCCCCGCCTCTCTACCCGCCCGGGTTCGCCCACGGCTCGGCCAGATCTGGGCGGGGTTGCCGCGGGGTGGGAACGCCTGCTGGGGCTCCCGGAGCCCGACCCCACCTTTCCCCAACCCCTCCGTTATGAAGTCAAGTCTTCCTGAATTGGCTTCAGGCAAGGGAGGGGCTCGTGTGTACAGAGTGTACCCAGTGACGGGACGTGGACCCCACCCGGAGAACTCCACTGCCTCTTCTGTTTTATGTCCCCTGCCTGGCCATCTCTGTCGTAGGCAGACTTGCGTCCACAGTATTTAGAGCGGGGCCCCTGGTCACCATCTGCATCCAGCAACCCCATCAGCCTCGGGATGGGTGTTATGAGTTCTGGATGGAGAACTTCTCCACTAAGATGAAGACACTCGGGTGCGCATCGCATGGTGGTCCAGGGGCATTGGAGGCGGCATTCACTGCATTCACGCAGCGCATTTAACTGTTAATGTGTAGCCTTCGTGAAATTTTGAGTGTTGTGTTCCTTAGGGCTTCGCCCGCTGATGGCTGTGCACATTTTACAGACACCCTGAAGATCAGTTTACTCATCTGTAAAATGCGGATAATGTCTACTGCCTCCGTACCTCCTGGCGTTATAAGATTTGGGGGTCATTTGTTGCCAAAGCATAACCTTGCCTGTTCTGACACGTAAGCCAAAGACGTTTACAGAATCAGAGTGGTGGGAAGGTGCAGTTTCTCAGGAGCTCAGTGTTTAGAGGAACCCACAAGGAGGGAGATGTACTCAAGGATGGATGAAAAAGTGACAGGAAGTCCAAGAGGCAGATTCAACTTGGAGTTCCTGAAATCTAAGAGAACTCGAAAGGACAATTTTTGCTCTATTTCAGCAGGGTAATGAACGAGAGAAGGAGAGCTTCCTCTCACCCCCTTGGGGAAGGTGTTGTAGGGTTCATGGAAGATAAAAACAAATCTACTCATCTCCACCAGGGGAAGGTGTTCAAAATGGAGAAGTGAGAACGTCTCCAAAGATCTTCTCCTCTGGTCTTTTTCATCACAGAAACTACTCCACCTCTGCAATCATCAGCTCCAGCGTCCTGCTCTCTGTCCACAGCTCCCTTGCCCTTCAGCCACGTGTTCAAATCCTCTGTTCTCCAGCCCCTTGACCACCACCCCCACTTTCTTCTCAATTTTTCATATTCAGCTAAGAGACCTCAGACCGTTATTTGAATAACACTTCTGCCAATAACCTGAACTCCCTGGCCCTCTGTCTTTTCGCTACTCATTTAGCAAAACCCCCAACCCTGCTTTTGGCTTTCTCTGTGCCAAAACACTGTTGCAAAAGTTTCCCCACAGGACAGATTGGCATCAAGATAAAGTCATAATCCTCAGCCTCAAATGGTCCCCCAAATCCTACCCTTTTCATGTCAATTTCCAGTCTCAAGTTCAATTATGACTATTTCAAACCTTCTCTGAGGAGGGATCTCCTCTCAGATCTCTGATACCCCTATTTGCACTCCATCCCCCCTATTCTCAACAGATGACCTTACCTCCCACTTCATAGAGAAAATGAAACTATGTTAGCCAGTCTTTCGCTTTACCTCTACCAGACCCATATACCCACTTACCTCTGTACCCATCTTCTCCTTTGTGGCAAGGACATTATTTTCCAATATTAATCTATGACTTTTTCCTTCCCTCTGGTTTTACTTTTCCCTCCTTTCCTCTTTTTTTTTTTTTTTTAAAGATTTTCTTTTTTTCCTTTTTCTCCCCAAAGCCCCCCGGTACATAGTTGTATATTCTTCGTTGTGGGTCCTTCTAGTTGTGGCATGTGGGACGCCGCCTCAGTGTGGTTTGATGAGCAGTGCCATGTCCGCGCCCAGGATTCGAACTGACGAAACAGTGGGCCACCTGCGCGCGAACTTAACCACTGGGCCCGGGGCCAGCCCCCCTCCTTTCCTCTTTTAAGCAAATGAGTGGCTCTGCACTCACCTGAGAGGAGGGATATGGCTGGGCAGAATGCAAAAGGTCACTGGTTTTTCTTTCCAAAAGCCTAAACTTCAGTAGTAGAGAGTGTGGTAGGTTTTTAAAATAACCACAAAGTTTTGCCCTGTCTCTCCACGCCCTTTGGCATTGCCTACCTACACTGACTCTGGGGTGGCCTTGTGACTTGCACTGGTCAATGGGACAGTAGCAAACATGACACAGAGGCTTGAAAAATTTTTCCACTGTGGGGACTGTGATCTTGATGCCATTGGGAACCCTGAGGTTGTCATGTGAAGAAGCCTGGGCTAGCCACATGGATCAGAGCATAAGCCGGCCCAGCTGAGGCCCCCTGAGACCAACCAGCCCACCTACCGCCACACAGGTAAGAGAGGATATCCCAGACCAGTGCTTCTCAAACTTTCATGTATACATAAACCCCCTGGGGATCTTGTCAAAATGCAGAAACTGATTCGTTAGGCCTAGGGTGGGGCCAGAGAGTCTACATTTCTAATAAGCTCCTGGGTGTTGCTGATCTGAGGACCACACTTTTGAATAGAAAGATGCTACATGCTCCAGCCCAAATCGAAGAACCACCTACCTGACCCACAGAATTGTGAGAAATAACAGATGTGTGTTGTAAGATACCGGGGTTTTGGGGTGTTTTTGTTTGGGGGTTTTTTTTGGTGAGGAAGATTGGCCCTGAGCTAACATCTGTTTGGGGGGTTGTTATGCAGTAAAAGCTAGCTGATACAGAGAAGGAGTGAGGGCTTAGGCGAACTGTCTTGGAGAAGCAGGGAAAGGAACAGTGCTCCACTGGCCCCTCCACTAGGCTGGGGGTGGGTGAAGGGAGAGAGAAAGTCTATGGGCCCCACAGTAAAGAGCACCTTATTTCTTCTTCCTGGCAGTGTGTCAGGGAAGAGCAGGACTCAAGGAGGAGTGGCCGTATGGTTCATCTTTATAGAGATGATCAGAGGCACTGTCCCAAACCTTCCTGGGCCCCAGGCACAGCTTGGAGGCAGCAGAAAGGTCACAGAGACAATGATGGTGACATCTCAGGGGCAACTATGTGGACAAAACCCAATGATCCTAAGACCCCAGATCAACAGTACAGCCCTGAGAGTAGAGGAACCCTAGGAATTGCCTGGGTAAATCATCACCCCCACAGAAAGAGAGCTTGTCCAGAAATAAAGTTGTTTTCTGTAAGGTGATTTCCATCACATCTAAGTTAGTGAAACTGCTACCCCCTTTTTTCTTTCTGGTACAGTAGAGCAGGCCTCAGTGCCCCAGTCAATCACCACTCCTCCCTCCTGTTAATTCAACCACACCCTCTCAACCAGATTATTCTCACCAATGTGAGAATTAAACATAGTTAAATCTCTCTCTCTCTCTTTTTTTTTTAAGTCCCATTGATTCACATCCTCCTCTAGCACAGCTGCTGCTGACACAGCACCTTTATGGAAATCAGAAGGTTCCCGCTTCCAGACAGATGAGTTGCAAAAAGGGGGTTGACTACATTGAAAAGAGTACTCCTTCCTTCAGGCCACAGCCCCAGGCCAAAGTGTACAGCTGGAATGCGGAGCGTGGCTCGGTTCCAGCCTGTGCTTGCATCCTTCTGCCAGGCGCCCCCGCCACACCCATGTCCTGCTGCCACTGGTTTCTCCGCCCGTTCCTCTCAGCCCGGCTCCTGGGTGGAGTTGTCCATACTTGTTCTCTCCCAGCTCTCATCTGCTCATTCATCAGCATGCTCCAGTCTGGATCCCACCCCCACGCTGCTACATAAACAGCTCTTTCTAAGCTTATCAATGGCTTCCACATCATTGAATCCAGAGGACATTTTCATGTCTCACTTTATTTGATCTTTCAATAGCATTTAACGCTGATGACACTTCCCACCTTCGAACTCTCTCTTCTTTCAACTTCTGTGACATCACACCTGCCCGGTTCTCCTCCCATTTCATAGCTGCACCTTCAAAGCACAGCGTCCGGGAGACTGGGCTCTGTAAAACAGTGATCCTAAAAATACCTCCCTGCAGGGTTATTGTAAGAAGTAAATTTTATAATATAGATAGATAAATAGATAGATACAACAACAGTGCATGACATGGAGTAAGCTTCGAGTATTAGGAGTTAGAGTCATTGTTGCTGTTGTGTGAAGCTCATCCTCCTCCGCCTGGTCATTCCGTGTTAGAATGTTCGAATTCCTTCAGGCTCAGCCATAGGCCCTCTTTCTTCTCACTCTATGGTCTCTTCAATAGCCCCAGATCAACATTTCCAGCCCAGACCTCTCCAGACCTAGAAATCCAGTTGCCTACTTGACATGCCCTCTTGGTTGTCTCAAGGTCGTCTCAGTGTTAGTATGTGAATGGGAAAACCACCTGTTCTATGATGCAATCAGAAATTTAGGAGTTGGTCTCGGCGCTTCCCTCTTCCTCAGCCCTCCTTCCTCAATCTGATCCATTGCCAAGCTGGGTGAGTTTTACCTCATCATATCCCTTTATTCCATTCACTTCTCCTCATTGCCACAGCTGCCACCCTAGCCCAGGTCACTCTCTGTCCCCTGGAACACTGTAAAAACTGATTAGCTGGTCTCTGTTTCCACTCTGCCCTCCTCTGATTTTGAATCAGTGATTTATTCCAGTCATGTCACTCCTCTGCGTGGAATCTGTCATGGCTTCCAATTGGTTTTTGGATAAAGACTCAAATCCTTAAGGCTTGTAAATTGTGTTGTTAGGGGTCTTGAATGCCAGAGCTTATCATGGTGTCAAGCACATGGTAGATGGTCAGTAAGTATCTGCTGTCTGATCGACTGCTGGCAGGAAGTACTTTTACATTTAGTCTGTGAGAGCAAACGACTGGCTATTTTTACTGAGGGCGTAAGTAATATTAGCAGAAGTGACTTTCTAAAAATAGTCTTGCTGGAGTCCAGTGGATTGAGATGGAGGCAGGAAGACCTTTTGGGACAGAAGGAGAGGAGAATGTGAAGTAGATGGCAGGAGGAAAGGAAGGGATGGAGAGAGGCTGGGAGGGCAAAGTCTGCAGGCTTGGCTGAAGACAAAATGAGACCAGGAGTTTGGGCTGGGAAAAAGAAAAAGATTATTCCTTTTGATTCATTTCTTCTGGCACCTTTTCTCTTTTTCATGAGGTTTCTAACATTATAAACAGGGATGCTAAAATCGCATCTCTCGTACTTTCAAAACCCTGAGTCTGGAGACCAAATTTCCTCAAAAATGACTAGAACTGCTCTTTGTGTTTGTTTTCATATTTTGATATTTATTCAAAAATGTTTATCAAATGCAATCAGGTGCCTTGGGTTGTGCTAGGCTGAGGAGACACATGGTAAGAAACAGTCCTGTCCCTGTTCTCATGACCTTTCCAGCCTCAGAGAGGAGACCAGCTTGAACCAAATCTCCCAGCGTGCGAATAACCCCAAACTGAGCCAGGTGCTGTGGAGGAGAGGCACACAGTTCAGTGAGACTGTGAAACCAAAAGGCCTGCCTTAGACTCTGTGTGTGTGTATGTGTGTGTGTGTGTGTGTGTGTGTGTGTAGTAAAGGCTTCCCAGAAGGGACACTCAAGCGAGATCTGAAGGTGGAGAAGGGCTCGATTAAATGAGGTGGGAATGGAGTAGCAGAAGAGAACGCGGCCAGTTCAAGAAACTGAGAGAGACCATTTAGCTATCGCAAACTTATTTTTCTATATAAACTTTAGTATCAACTTATCTAGGTCCAGAATAAAAGCTTATTGGTCTTTTTATTGAGAGTGTGGTAAATTTTTTAAATTACTTGGGAGGAGAATTATCTTTATGATATTGACTCGTCCTATCCAAGATAAAGGAATTGTCTTTCCATGTGGTCAAGACTACGTCTCAGTCTTTCAGGAGTGTTTTACAATTTTCATTGTATAGATGAGCATATTTCTTGTGAAACTGATTCTGAAGTATTTTATCTTCTTTGTTGCTATTGTAAATGGATTTTTCTCTAAGGTTACATCTGCTTCCTGGTTATCGTGTACATGAAGCAGTCAATTCCTATATGTTAATTTTATATCCTAACTGAATTCTTGCATTGTTTGAGTTAGTTTTTATTATTGACTCTGTAGGGATCTCTAGGTTTACTATCATGTCATCTGCAAAAGACGTAGTTTTACTTCTCATTTTCAAACTCTTAGGCCTCTGATTAATTTCTCCTGTCTAATTCTATTGGTCAGTATCTTCAGTTTAATGTTAAACGGTTGTGGAGATAGTGAGTATCCTTACCTTGTTCCTGATCTTAGCAGGAATTCCTCTAGTGTTTCCCATTAAGTAAGATGCTGGGTGTAGGATTAAGGTGTATACACTCACACATGCAGCCACATATATATCATCATGTAAAGGAAGTGTCTATCAATTCTATTGTCTTGAGTGTTTTTGAAATTAGGGAAGAAAGCTCAATTTTGCTTAAGGCTTTTTAAGGCATCAATGGAGATAATCATATGATTTTTTTCCTGATGTATTAACATGGTATATTGTATTAATGAATTTCATAATATTGAACCGACCTTCCATTTCAGGAGTAAATCCCAATTAAACTTGGAGTATTACTTACTTGATGGCATGTTGGATTCTGTTTGCTTATTTTTTATTTAGTATTTTGCACCAATTCTCACATGTGATTTAGTTTGTATTCTTTAATGCAAAAGTATTAAAGAATACAAGTATTAAAGTGCTGTCTTTATAAGGTTAATCATCAAGACTGTACTTGCTTCATAAAAAGAAAGTAAAGGTTTTCTTTCAGTTTCCGTGCTATGAAATAATTTATGTAGTATTTGGACAGTCTTGTCTGTGAATGTTTGGCAAAATTCTCCTATAAAACCATCTGGGCCAACTGCTTTTTTGTGGGATAGTTCTTTTATAACTTTAATGACATTGCTTTGTTTCAGCTTTGTCTATCTAATGTGGTCAATTTTAGCAAATATGTTTTCCTAGGAAATTATCCATTGCATCTATGTTTTTGAATTTATTTGCATAGAGTCCTACAAAAGGTCTCATGATTTTAAAAAATTTCTTCTATTTCAATGGTTATTTCCCTCATGTCATTTTTAATTTTGTATATGTCTCTCACTCTTTTTCTTTCTTGAAACATTAGAGGGATTTCTGCTAAGATCAGGAACAAGGTAAGGATATCCATCTCCACAACTATTTAACATTAAACTGGAGGTATTAGTCAATTAGTGGTTTGTCTATTTTATTAATTTTTTCTAGAAAATAGGATTTTGATTTACTAATTAGATGTAGGGGCCGGCCCTGTGACCGAGTGGTTAAGTTCGTGCACTCCGCTTCAGTGGCCTGGGGGTTTGCTGGTTCGGATCCTGGGCGGGGACATGGCACCGCTCATCAGGTCATGTTGAGGCGGCGTGCCATATAGCACAACCAGAGGTGCTCACAACTAGAATATACAGCTATGTACCGGGGGCCTTTGAGTAGAAGAAGGAAAAAAAATCAGCAACAGATGTTAGTGCAGGTGCCAATCTTAAACTGAAGTAAAATAGATGTAAAAAATGTACTGTTTTTCTAGTTTTCATCTCATTAATTTCTGCTTTTATCTTTATTCTTTCCTCCCTGTGCTTTTGTTTACTTTGTTGTTCTTTTTTTAGTGTTTTGAGTTGGGAGTTTAATTTATACATTTTTATTGATATTGATATTATGTATTTGTTGATATTTATTGATATTGTTTAAAGGTATGGAGTTTCCCCTGTTCACTTCTTTAATTATATCTAATAATGTCTGATATGTAGTATTTTCATTAGCATTATTTTTAAAAAGTCCATTTTTTAAATTTCCCTTCCTCCCAAGAATTATTTAATAGAAGATTTTTAAATTTCCAGGTAGAATTTCTGGTTTTGTTGCATTGTGATCAGAGAATGATGTTTATAATAGTTCTATTTCATGGAACTTACTGATAATCCCTTTCTGACTTAGCATATGATCAATGTTTATGACTGGTTCATGTGCATTGAGAAGAAGGTGTATTCTCAGTTATCATGGTGTAAAGCATGATATATCAATAATATATACCTTATTAATTTGTCATTTAGGTTTTCTATATTCTTATTTACTTTCTGGCCATTTGATCTGTCTTGTATTGAATGTGGTATGTCAAAAGCTTTCTATCCTTAGTGAGTTTATATCAATTTCTCCTTGCGCCTCCTGCAATTTTTGCTTTATAAAAGGGATTTCTGTAGTTACTCACTTTTTAAAGAGTGTGGTGGATGTAATAAGGAACCACTCAGATCTCCCTTCAGGCCACTTTTTACTTCAGCTGCTAGGAGTTCCTTTGGCAAACAGCCCTCAGCTATCAGCTGTCTTTGAGATTGCCTAAACTGAAGAGACCTGCTTTGCCTAAGGTCATGCCTCCGCTAGGGTAGCCCACATCCAAAGACTGATTAATGCTGGATTATAAGACCCTAGCCCTCTCACTCCAGCTTTAGACGGATCTAAATGGCCATGCCGTCTTCAGAGCTCCCAGTAGGATCAGCTGAGGCATCTGTCGAGTCTGCATCATAGCTCCACCTGTCTCTTGGCCCAATCCTGCTTCCTTCCTGTCCCTTTCCTTCCACAGGTGTGGATCCTAAGAGTGTTCCTTTATAAAATTCCTGCAGGATAATAGCCATTTCAGAGTCTGCCAGATGACCATCTGCAATAAAGAGTCCAAAGGACTATTAATGCATAGGATTATCACAGCACTGGCCCCACGTTACTACTTTTAGAAAGTAAACGCTCAAGCCAATGCTCAGCCCTTAGAGCAGTTGTCCTGGGAAAATTGTTACTTACCAAAGACCATAGCCGAGTGTGGCTATTTGCACTGTGTCTTGCCTAGGTCTAGGGAAGATTTTCCCTCATACATATCGCGAGTCCAGCGCCCCTGTTATCTGAAGATGCCGAGGGAATCCCCATTTTTTTCTCTCTCTTTTCTTACACCAAAGAGAGAAGGCAACCCCAACCATGTGGGATTGCTGGACAATACAGGAAGCTAAAACTCTGAGAGAACTCCATCTTTTGGGGAGCCCATGAGAGCCAGAGAGTGTGGGAGAAATCCCAAAAAGAAGAGAGCTGGAGAAAGGAATCTCCTAATTCTGTTTATAAACCCCGTAAGTCCTAGGCTCACCACCAAGCTGCACACACATGGAACAGACCAAAAAAGCACGGCAAAGCCTTTGAAAACTGAACTGATAGTGAATCCACCGCCTACAGAAGGCCAGACACATTCCCTCGAGAGGATCTAGGGGGAATCTGTTGTTTGTCTCTTCTGGCTTCCCGTGGCTGTTGAGCTTCCTTGTCTTGTGGCTGCATCTTTCTCTGCTCTGTCTTCACATTGCCTTCCTGTATGTGTGTACGTCTAATCTCCCTCTTTCTTTCTATAAGGATGTCATTTAGGTCCCACCCAAATAATCCAGGATAATCTTCTCGTCTCAAGCTCCTTAATTACACCTGCAAACACTTTATCACATAAACTAACATTCACTGGTTCCGGGGATCAGGATACGGATATCTTTAGTGGCCTACCACAAGTACTATCTATAATAACACCAAAAAATTAAATATTTAGGTGTAAATTTAACAAATATGTACTGGATCTGTGTGCTGAAAACTACAAAACAATGAAAAAAATCAAAGAGATCTGAATGAATGAAAAGGTATACTGTGTGCATGGATTGGAAGACTCAATGTTGTTAAGATGTTAATACTCCACAAATTTATCTGTAGATGCAGCCTAATTCCAATCCAAGTCCCAGCAGGATTCTTTGGAGGTATCGGCAAGGTGATTTTAAAATTTATTTGGAAAGGCAACATAATTAGAATATTCAAAACAATTTTTTAAAAGAACAAAATTGGAAGATTTACATTACTTGATTTTGAGACTTACTATAATGCTACAGTGGTCAAGACAGTGTGGTATATTGATGAAAGGATAAACACAAAGATCACTGTAATAGAATAGAGTCCAGAAATTGACCCACACAAATATGATCAACAGATTTTTGACAAAGTTACAAAGGTAATTTAATGAAGAAAAGATCATCTTCTCGACAAATGGTACTGAAACAATTGGACACCCATATGTAAAAAATGGACCTCGACACATACCTCACACTTTGTAGAAAAATTCACTCAAAATCAATCATAGACATAAATGTAAGACATAAAACTTTTACAGGAAAACAAGAAATCTTTGTGCCCTAGGGTTAGGCAAAAAATTCTTAGATATGACACCAAAAGCACTGACTGGAAAAGAAAAAAAATGGTAAGTTGGAGCTCATGAAGAGTAAAAATCTTTGCTTAGCAAAAGATGCTGCTAAGAGGATAAAAATACAGGCTATGTACTGGGAGAAAATATAAATAACATCTGACAAACGACTTGTATTTAAAATATACAAAAACTCTCAAAACTCAATAATAAGGAAACAAGCAACCTAATATGAAAATGGGCAAAAGATTTGAACATACTGCACCAAAGAAGATATGTCACTGCACTCCCTATAAGAAAAGATGATCAATATCAATAGTAAAATGCAAATTAAAACCACAATGAGATACCACTGGACACCTATTAAAATGGCTTTAAAAAACCTGACGACATCAACAAAATGAAAAGACAACCCACCAGCTGGGAGAAAATATTTGCAAATTATATGTCTGACAGGGGGTTAATTTCTAAAATATATAAAGAACCCAACAACAAAAGAATGAACAACCCAATCAAAAAATCTGCAGAGGATATGAACAGACATTTTTCCAAAGAAGACATACAGACGGCCAACAGGCACATGAAAAGATGTTCAACATCACTAATTATTAGGGAAACGCAAATCAAAACCACAATGGGATATCACTTTGTACCTGTCAGAATGGCTATAATTAACAAGGCAAGAAGTAACAAGTATTGGAGAGGATGTGGAGAAAAGGGATCCCTCATACACTGCTGGTGGGAATACAAACTGGTGCAGCCACTATGGAAAACAGTTTGGCGATTTCCCAAAAAACTAAAAATAGAAATACTATATGATCCAGCTATTGCTACTGGATATTTACCCAAAGAATATGAAATCAACAATTAAAAAATTTTTTTCATTGCAGTAACGTTGGATTATAACATTATATAACTTTCAGGTGTACATCCTAATATATGTCAAATTCTGTGTAGATTACATCATGTTCACCACCCAAAAACTAATTATAATCCATCATCACACACGTGCCTAATCACCCCTTTCGCTCTCCCCTCTCCTCTCATTCCCTATGGTAGCCACCAATCCAATCTCTGTTGCTATGTGTTTGTTTGTTGTGTATGTGTATGTCGTTGTTTTTATCTTCTACTTATGAGTGAAATCATATGGTATTTGACTTTCTCCCTCTGACTTATTTCACTTAGCATAATACCCTCAAGATCCATCCATGTTGTCACAAATGGCCAGATTTCATCATTTCTTATGGCTGAGTAGTATTCCATTGTGTATATATGCCACATCTTCTTTATCCATTTGTCCCTTGATGGGCATCTAGTTTGCTTCCAAGTTTTGGCTATTGTGAATAATGCTGCAATGAACATAGGGGTGCATGTATCTTTATGCATTTGTGTTTTCAAGTTCTTTGGATAAATACCCAGCAGTGGAATATCTGGATCATATGGTAGATCTATTCTTAATTTTCTGAAGATACTCCATACTGCTTTCTATAGTGGCTGCACCAGTTTGCACTCCTACCAGTAGTATACGAGAGTTCCCTTCTCTCCACATCCTCTCCAACACTTGTTATTTCCTGTCTTGTTAATTATAGCCATTCTGATGGGAGTGAGGTGATATCTCATTGTAGTTTTGATTTGTATTTCCCTGATAGCTAATGAGGTTGAACATCTTTTCATGTGCCTGTTGGCCATCTGTATATCTTCTTTGGAGAAATCTCTGTTCAGATCTTTTGCCCATTTTTTAATTGGGTTGTTGGTTTTTTTGTTGTTGAGACGTATGAGTTCTTTGTATATTTTGGATATTAACCCCTTATCTGATATATGGTTTGCAAATATCTTCCCCCAATTGTTAGGTTGTCTTTTCATTTTGTTGATGGTTTCCTCTGCTGTGCAGAAGCTTTTTAGTTTGATGCAGTCCCATTTGTTCATTTTTTCTTTTGTTTCCCTTGCCCGGTCAGACATGGGACTTGAAAATAAGCTGCTAAGACCGATGTCAAAGAGCGTGCTGCCTATGTTTTCTTCTAGAAGTTTAGTATCTTATATTCAAGTCTTTAATCCATTTTGAGTTGATTTTTGTGCACGGTGTAAGATAATGGTCTACTTTCATTCTTTTGCATGTGGCTGTCCAGTTTTCCCAACACCATTTATTGAAGAGACTCTCCTTTCTCCATTGTATGCTCTTGGCTCCCTTGTCAAATTAAAATCAATAATTTAAAAAGATTTATGCATCCCTATGTTCATCACAGCATTATTCACAATAGCCAAGATGTGGAAGCAACTCAAGTGCCCATCAATAGATGAATGGCTAAAGAAGACATGGTATATATATATATATATATACAATGGAATACTACTAAGAATCATCCCATATGCAACAACATGGATGGACCTTGATGGTATTATGTTAAGCGAAATAAGCCAGACAGAGAAAGACAAACACTGTATGATTTCACTCATATGTGGAAGATAAACAAGCACATGGACAAAGAGAACAGATTAGTGGTTACCAGGGGGAAGGGGAGTGGGGAATGGGTGAAAGGGGTAAAGGGTCACATGTGTATGTGATAGATAAATACTAGACTATTGGTGGTGAACACGCAGTCTATACAGAAACTGAAATATCATAATGTACCTGAAATTTACACAATGTTAAAAGCCAATATGACCTCAATTAGAAAGAAACCTGACAATACCAACTGCTGGCAAGGTTGTAGCACAAATGGAACACTAATACATTGCTGGTGGGAATGTAAAAATGGTTCAGCCACTTTGGAAAAACAGTTTGGCAGTTTCCTATAAAGTTAAAAGTACATTTACCACATGACCCATCAATTCCATGCCTACATATTTACCTGAAAGAAATGAAAACTGATGTTCAAACAAAATCCTATATGTGAATGTTTGTGGCAGCTTTTTTATAATTGCTAAAAATTGGAAACAACCTAGATGTCAGTCAACGGGTGTATGGAGAAACAAACTGTGGTGATCTATACAATGAAATACTACTCAGCAATAAAAAGAAATACACCATTGGTACACACAATGTGGATGAATCTCAAACGCATTATTCTGTGTGAAAGAAACCAGGCTCAAAAGTCCACATTCTGTATGATTTCATTTATATGACATCTGGGGATGTGCATATGTATATTGACAAAGAACAGATGAGTGGTTGCCAGGGGTTAAAGATAGAGCATAGGAACTGACTATAAAGGGACAGAATGAGAGATTTTTTTTTGGAGGGTAGGTAATTATAACTATTCTGTATCTCGACTATGGTGGTAGTTACATGACTTGATGCATTTGTCAAAACTCATAGAACTGTACAGCAAAAAGAGTGAATTTTACTGTAGGTTAATTAATAAATAAAATGTAAAAATCCTGATATTCCTGGCCCTACTTTCGTCCAATGGTCACTGTCTTGAGCTCCTGAGCTCAAATGGATGAAAAGGTGGACATAGGGTTTGCCTGCAACCCATTTCTAAGCTCTGTGAGTTAACCTCTGTTATAAGTTGAGTTCTCTGTGGAAGCAAACTCTGAGATGGAGATTAGCACACAGACGGCCCTTGGGATCAACACCCGTTGAAGGGAAGGGAAGAATGCAGGATTGGGCAGAGGGAGAAGCTGGGTTGCAATAGGAGCCCAACAACTCTTTTGGTGTACCACACGATGACCTTTGAAGATGGAATGGCAATTCAGAGTTGTCCCAAGTTGAGGGAACGGGCCCCATGTCATTCAGTTATTAGACACAGGCTGACCCACAGAAGGATGTGACTTTGGGTAAGGCAGCTCTCTTCAGCCAAGGCAATCCCTGATGACACTGACAGCTGAGGGCTTTCTGTGGGCACCACTCTCAGCAGCTGGGGAACATTTTCTTTATTCCTGAAGGAGAATCTGGACAGCATCCACCATACTCTCTGGCATCTTGAAAGGAGGAGGTATTTCAATCCTCTTTACTACCTCCTGAAGGGCAGAAATGATGGTTTCCTGTTGAAATCCAATTACAATTCACCAGATCCCCTTGTATTTTCTAACAGAAACATAAATCAGCAAACATACATATTTTCTGGGCAAAAAGTGTCTTCTCACAGGAGTTTTTCCAATTTTACACATTTTCCTTTCTTGTTGTAATATGTATAATTTATCTTGTGAGAAGTCAAACATACATGTTAATGGAACTTAGTTAAGCTTGTTAATTTCAACTTTTTTTCTCATCCGAAAGGAAAAAATTAATTAATTACATGGTGTAGGTCAGGGCACCTTTCATAATACTCTCACTTCTTCACATCCTTGAGATGTTGATGTTTTAGCATAGTAAGGACTGGATAGACTTTCAAGCTCTGGCCAAAGTGAAGCAGGGATTATTCTAGAAAGATTGGTAGGATATCACTGTATACCACTCCATCTCCCACAAATATCGAGGTTACACTGTGAGAGGAGGGTTTCTAATCATTTTTCCTCTTCAGACATGACTCCATTTCCTGTGGTTCCCTTGCCACCTCTCAAGCTGCTCCTTCTTTTTTTTATTTTTGAGGAAGATTAGCCCTGAGCTAACTGCTGCCAATCCTCCTCTTCTTGCTCAGGAAGACTCATCCTGAGCTAATATCCATGCCCATCTTCCTCTACTTTATATGTAGGACGCCTACCACAGCATGGCTTTTGCCAAGCGGTGCCATGTCTGCACCTGGGATCTGAACGGGTGAAGCCCGGGCGGCTGAGAGGCGGAACGTGTGCACTTAACTGCTGCGCCATTAGGCTGGCCCCAACTGCTCCTTCTTAATCTCCTTCATAGTCTCTACCTAACCCAAAATGTTGGGAATCCCAAAGCTCCATCCTTGGGCCCCTCTTCCCATTGTACACAACCACCTAAGACTCAATTACCGTGGCCTCTGCTAGCAAGTTTACATTGTTCACTCAAATACCATTTCCAGATTTCTCTCTTGAACTCCAGTTAGTCTCATATTTCCACTTCTGTCTCAGCGCCTCCACACGGATGCCCCCCAGGCACCTCAAATTTATTTTATCTCAAACAAAATACAATCCTCTACAAATCTGCTATTCCTCATGAATTTCCTGTTTTGAATAATGCTATCATTACACACCAAGATGCCAGAATCAGAAACCTCACAGTCGTCTTTGTGCACACCTCCCCTTTTCTCAGGCACCACGCTCAGCCATTCACCTAAACCCATAAAGTCCACCATGTGAATGTCTCTTAAATATGTCTCCTTCATGAACTCTTTTCCCTGTGAGGTGTCACCCTTTATCAATCCATACTGTGTTTTTCCTCTCTAGCTTTGTGTGATCAATCATCTCTTAATTGGTCCCTCTGCTTCCATCCTTCACTGCCTCCACACCTTTATAAGACAGCTGTCTGAGGCTCATAAGATCAAGTCCACACTGCTTAGCACACCTCATAAGGTTTTTCATAGTGCTTTCCTTACTCCTTGGCACATCTTCTAGGAGTTCCACAGTCTGGCCCCAATCTGCCTCTACAGTCTCACTTCTTACTATTTCCTTCCTCTTCCACCCTCCATTCCAGCTCTGTTGGCACACTGTGTGTTTTATGTTGTGTGTTCTAGCCAGACTGTTCTGGCTTTGGCAAAAATACTGAATAGTTTGATGCTTCTAATCTGAGCTGAAGTTGTTCCCTCTGCCTGAAATGCCCTTTGCCCACATCTCAGTCTATGCTGTCCCACTCAGATTGGAAGCTGACATATAAAGCTCCTTCACCAGAGTTAATGATTCATTTTCTAGGTTCCCATGGAATCTTGTGCACACCTGCATTAAAATACCTCTTACATACTGTTTGAATTTGTTTCCCTTACTAGATGGAGTCTGAGCTCTGCAAGAAAACTTGAAATATAATAAATGTTCAATTTATATTTGGTTTGAACTGGTGAATTTAATACCCCTAGTATAGTTAGCACATTAAGTTGAGACTACTAATTACATACATCTAAGGATGAATTTTAATTAGATGCTCTATTCTAGGTTAGAAACTAGGGAAGCCAACAGTAATGTGTTGAGCTTAAAGGAAGGGAGAAGTAATTCTAAAGAACAAATTTGGGAAACAGGGGAATTAGAGTCCTGCATGGAAGAAAGAGATGAGAAATCAGAGGCAGACATTATTTAAAGACAAATTTGCCCACTTTAGCATTTTGTCCTTGGTGTTCTATTTTTGTATATAGGCAGCCTGATGTGACCTGATGCCAAATGAGAAAATATCTGGTAAAAACACTATGTAACTAGGCGTTGAAGAAGTTGAAAATTTGTACTGTCTGTATTAGTAATGATTTTTTATTCTTAGTCTCCTTTTATATAAATGTAACTTCTTGATGACTGCTTTTTTGTAAATGAATTCAAGCTGTGGATAAAGGAGAAATGAAATACAGACAATTCTATTTTAGTCACTTAGCTTGCCGGTCCATCTGGACAATATATCTATACTCTATAAAATGTCACCATCTACTGGAAGAAGGAAATATGTACACTTCAACTTTGTTGTGTGAAGTGCTATTTCTAGTCAACATGATTAACTGCTATACAACTTTTCTTTTAGCAAGATGATTACGCTAGTTTAGCCAGTGAAGGACTACCAGATCACACAGGCAAACATTACTCACCACTCTGCTTTGTTTGAGGATATGCTTTCTCCAATGGGCAATTCAGATCAAGTATCCTTTAAAATGTTTTAACAAGCAGCTATTTCTCAGGACCACTGGCCTTCTGTTTTCAGCTGTTTGCAGTTAGTACTTGGTATGGAAGTATTAGGTATTAAAATCAGCTACCATAGAGGTGGAACTTCCAAAATGGCTTAGTGAGAAGCTCAACAAATCCCTTCCTCAAAAAGCAAGGATAAAACTGACAAAATTGCAAAAACAACCACTTCAGGACTCTGGAAATTGACCAGAAAGAGAGGAAAGAGAGAAAGGGGCAGAAAAATCATTTCAAAATAATGGATAAAATCATCCCAAATTTGATGAAAAACGTTAACCTACACACACAATAAGTTCAATGAATTCCCTGTAGGATATACACAAAGAGCTCTATACCTAAACGCATCATATTCAAATTGTTGAAAACCAAAGAGAAAAATCTTGAAAGCCACAAGAGAAATATGACTCATCAGGTACAAGGGAACCACATCACACACAAGGGAATCACAGTGACTTCTCATCAGCAAAAACGGAGGCCAGAAAGCAGTGGTATGGTATATTCAAAGTACCAGAGGAAAAAAACATGTCAACGAGAATTCTATATCCAGTGAAACTATCTTTCAAACATAAAGGCAATGGATAAAGGATCTGAATAGACATTTCTCCAAAGAAGATATAGAAATTTCCAATAAGCACATGAAAAAATGCTTAACATCATTATCCCTCAGGAAAATGCAAAAAAAAATTTCACAATGAGGTACCAATTCACACCCACTAGGATGGCTATTTTCAAAGTCACATAGTAACAAGCATTGGTGAGGATATGGATAAATCAGAAGCTACATACACTGCTGGTGGGAATGTAAAATGGTGCAGCCACTTTGGAAAACATTTTGGCAGTTCTTCAAAAATGTTAATATAGAGTTAACATTGGACTCAGCAATTCCACTTTTAAGTAGATATCTAAGAGAAATAAAGACATGTCCACATAAAAATTTGTACAAGAAATTCGTAGCAGCGGGGCTGGCCTCATGGCTGAGTGGTTAAGTTTGTATGCTCTGCTTTGGTGGCCAAGCATTTCATTGGTTTGGATCCCCAGTGTGGACATGGCACTGCTCATCAAACCATGCTGAGGCAGCGTCCCACATAGCACAACTAGAAGGACCTGCAACTAGAATATACAACTATGTACTGGGAGGCTTTGGAGAGGAGAAGGAAAAAAAAAGATTGACAGATGTTAGCTCAAGTGCCAATCTTAACAAAAAAATTCATAACAGTATTATTCATACTAGCCTCAAATGGAAACAACTCAAATGTCCATCAACTAATGAATGGATAAACAGAATGTGATATATCCATACAATGGAATATTATTCAGCCATAAAAAATGATTTGCTGATGCATGCTACAACAGGGATGAACTTTGAAAACATTATGCTAAGTGAAAGAAGCCAGTCACAGAAGACCACATATTACACGATTCCATTTTTATGAAATGTCCAGAATTGGCAAGGCTATATAGACAGAAAGCAGATTAGTGGCTGCCTAGGGCTGAGGAGGGGAGTAGGGTATTGGGAGGGCATCAGCTAAAGGGTGCAAGATTTCTTTCTGTGTTTATAACAACATTATAAAATTGATTGTGAGTGATAGTTGTACAACTCTGTGAATATAATCAAAACCATTGAATTGCATGGTATGTAAATTATATCTCAATAAAGCTATTATAAAAAAAAGAAGTATGATTAAAGGTTATGATGATAAAGGCTCTAATGGAAAAATTACACAACAGTGAGACCAGATGTGTAATATCACCACAGAGATGGAAACTAAAAGAATTTTTTAAAAATGCTAGAGGGAGAAACATCATTGAAAATGGTGAAGTAGGGAGCTCCAATGATTCATTCCTCCACAGAAGCAATGATTAAGCTGGCAAAAATGATTCAGATTAACTCTTTTGGAACTCTGGAACCTCATCAAAAACTTACAACAACCAGAGTGGTGATTAATGAGAAAAGAGGCTGCTAAATTTTGGTAAGAGATCATTGTGACATTTTTGTTTACTCACCTACCATCTCTCATTCCCAAGCTCAGTGGTGGTCATGGGGACAGGGCCCTACTGCTGTGGATTGCTGGTACCAAAGGGGGTAGTAAAAATGTTATTCTTAAAGAATCATTGTTGTGTATTTTGACCTATCTGGTGGCTCCCTGAGGGATCAGCTTAGAGGCTTCCCTTTGTTTCACCTCCCTCAGAGATCTCTCAGGACTGAAGTGACTCCTGGGTTGCATCTGTCAAAATCATTTAAAGACATATACTTCCCACAGCCACCTGGGACAAGGGATGGTGGAAGGGGCAAGCAGCAGGCAGACTAAAAAGCCTGAGAGAAGATACATAGGAGAATGAGGGCTTTGAAGGGCTCCTGCATATACTAGTGAATCTGCATGGTCACACCCATGTCCAAGATTGGACACGTGCTCAGAAAAGACCTGAGAGGACAACAGACTTTCATCTCTGACTGGACTTTGGACTCCATATACAGGAGGTGACAGCTAAGGCAGAGTTGTAGGTAGCCTGACTAAATATTAAAGGAGGGTCTCAGCTCAGAGCCAATCTGCAAAGACCAAGAGAACTTTTTTAAAGCTCCACGCATTTAGAGAAGTCTCTTTCAGGTCACTGGCCAACTGCTGAGAAAATGGAATGGAGACCCCAGTGACCACACATGACAAGAAATACAGTCTTTGCAAAAGAAAAATAGTGGAAAAGTCATTAAATGAATGAAGCCCACAACAGCCCACAACAACAAGAGCAAACTGTGGAGAGAGCTTATCCAAGTAGGATAAACTCAAAAAGATCTACACTGAAACAGATTATAATCAAATTGTTGAAGAACATAGACAAAAGCAACAAAATAACAAGAGATAAATGATGTGTCACATATAAGGGATGCTCAATAAGGTAAAGAGCCAATTTCTCATAAAAAAAACTTTGGAGGCCAGAATGTAGTGGGATGACATATTTAAAGTGCTGAAAGAAGAAACTGTTAATGAAGAATTCTATATCTGGCAAAAATATCCTTAAAAATGAAAGAGAAATTAAGAGATTCCCTGATAAACAAAAGCTGAAGAAGTTTTTCTCTAGTAGACCTGCCCTAAGAGAAATACTAAAGGGAGTCCTTCAGGGTGAAATGAAAGGGCTCTAGACAGTAACTTGAGGCCATATGAAGAAATAAAGAATAGCTGTGAAAGTAAATACACAGGCAAATATAAAAGCCAGTACGATTGCATTTTTGGTTTGGAACTCTTCTTATTTTTCCTGCATGATTTAAAATCCAAATGCATAAGAAATTATTATGTGTGTTAATGAGCACACAATGTTTAAAGATGTAATTTGTGACAGTAGCAACATAAAATGGGAAGGGATGGATCTATACAGGTGCAGAGTTTTGTATGGTATTGAAGCTAAGTTGGTATCAATTCAAACTGGATTGTTACAGATTTAGAATGCTAATTGTAATCTCCAAGATAACCACTAAGAAAATAACTTTAAAAATATACAGAAAAGGAAATGAGGAAGTAATAAAAACGGTACACTAGGAGAAAAAAAATCAATGAAATACAAAAGAAGGCAGTAATGAAGGAATTGAAGAACAAAACGTGATATATAGAAAACAAATAGTAATGTGATAGAAGAAAGTCCTTCTTCATCAGTAATCACTTTAGATATAAAGCTATCCAATTGGATTAAGCTATCCAATTAAAAGTCAGATGTTGGCAGAATGTATTTTAAAAAGCCCAACAACATGACTCAGCAATATGCTGTCTACTGGAGACTCAATTTAGATTAAATAAACCTACATATACAGGGAAAGTAAAAGGATGGGAAATGATATTCCATGCAAATAGTAACCAGAAGATGTGAGATGGCTATGTTAACATCAGACAAAATAAACTTTGAGTTAAAAATTGTTGCAAGAGACAAGAAGGACATTATATATTGATAAAATGTCAATCAATCAAGATGATATAAAAATTACAAACATATGCACAGTTAGAAACAGGGCACCAAAATATGTATCAAAAGTTGAAAGCGTGGAAAGGAGAAACGGATATATTATTGAAAGGACAAATAACAGTTGGAGACTTCAATACCCCACTTTTGATAATGGCTAGAACAACTAAACAGAAGATCAGCAAGGAAATAGAGGACTTGAAGAACACCGTAAACCAACTAGACCTAACAGACATATATAGAACAGTACACCCAACAATAACACATTATATATTCTTCTCAAGTGTACATGAAATATTTTTCAGGATAGACTGCATGTTAGGCCATGAAACAAGTCTCAAAAGATTTTAAAAGATTAAAATCATACAAAGTATCTTTTGCAACCACAATGGAATGAACCTAGAAATTAATAACAGAAGCTAAACTGAAAAATTCACAAATATGTGGAAATTAAACAACCAGTGAGTCAAAGAAGAAATAACAAAGAAGAAATTGAGCTGAATGAAAATAAAAACACAGCATATCAAACCTCATGGGATGCAGCAAAAGCAGTGCTCAGAGGGAAATTAATATCTGTAAATGACTGCATTAAAAAGAAAGATCTTAAATCAATAACCTAACTTCGCACCTTAAGAAACTAGAAAAAGAAAAGCAAGATAAATCCAAAACTAGTAGAAAGAAGGAAATAATAAATATTAGAGGACAGATAAATAAAATAGAGAATAGAAAAACAGTATAGAATATCAACCAAACTAAAAACTGATTCATTGAAAATAGCAACAAAATTGACAAACCTTTAGCTGGACTTTAACAAAGAGAAAGAAAACACAAACAACTAAAATGCTGACCTTACAGAAATAAAAAGGCTTATAAGAGAATACTATGAACAATTGTACACCAAAAAAAAAGATAACCTAGATGAAATGGACAAATTCCTAGAGACATATAAATTACCAAAACTGTTTCAAGAAAAAATTAAAAATCTGAACAGATATATAACGAGTAAAGTGATTGAATCAGTAATCGAAAACTTCCATCAAAGAAAAGTCTAGGAGCAGATGGCGTCATTGGTGAATTCTACCAAAGATTTAAAGAATTAACACCAGTCCTTCTCCAACTTTTCCAAAAAGTAGAAGAGGACGTAACACTTCCTAACTCACTCTATGAGATAACTTTCTAACTCACTCTGATACCAAACGTGGACAAAGAAACTCCAGGAAACGAAAATTAAAGGCCATTATCCTTTATGAATATAGATGAAAAAACTCCTCAACAAAATACTAGTGAACCGGGGCCGGCTCAGTGGCTGAGTGGTTAAGTTCACGTGCTCTGCTGCGGCGGCCCAGGGTTCAGATCCTGGGCGTGGACATGGCACCGCTTGTCAGGCCACGTTGAGGTGGCGTCCCACATCCCACAACTAGAAGGGCCTGCAGCTAAGATATACAACTGTGTACAGGGGGGGTTTGGGGAGATAAAGCAGAAAAAAAAATACTAGTGAACCAAATCCAGCAGCATGTTAAAAGGGTTATACACCATGGCTAAGTGGGATTTATCCCAGGGATGTGAGAGTGGTTCAACATATGAAAACCAATCAGTGTAATACACCACATTTATAGAATAAAGGAAAAACCACATGACAATCTCAATGGATGCAGAAAAAGCATTTGACATAATCCAACACCATTTTATGATAAAAAAAAATTAGTAAACTAGGAATAGATGGCAACTTCCTTAACATAATCAAGGGCATTTATGAAAAACCCACAGCTAATGTCATAATAAATGGTGAAATACTAAAAGCTTTCCCTCTAAGATTAGGAACAAGACAAGGATGTCTGCTTTTGGCACTGCTATTCATCATTGTCCTGGAAATTCTAGCCAGAGCAACTAAGCAAGAAAAAGAAATAAAAGGCATCCAATTTGGAAAGGAAAAACTGTAACTATCTCTAATCACAGATGACATCATCCTTTACATAGAAAATCCTAAGAATCCACGCACACAAAAACACTATTAAAGCTAATAACCAAACTGAGCAAAGTTGCAGGGTACATTATCAACATGCAAAAATCAGTTGTATTTCTATATACTAGCAATGAAAAATCCAAAAAGAAATTTAAAAATTTCATTTACAGTAACATCAAAAGGAATAAAATATTTAAGAATAAATGTAATCAAGAAGGTGGAAGACTTACACACTGAAAACTATAAAACATCATTGAAAGAAATTAAAGAAGACCTACATAAATGGAAAAATATCTCTTGTCCATGGATTGAAAGATTTAATATTGTTAAGATGGCAATAGTCAACTAAAGCAATTTACAGATTCAATACAATCCCTATCAAAATGCCAATGGCCATTTTTTCTTTTTTTGCAGAAATGAGGATGCTGACCCTAAAATTCTTATGGAATTTCAAGGGACCCGGAATAGCTAAAATGGTCTTGAAAAAGAGAAACAATTTAGGATGACTAACACTTGCTGATTTCAAAACTTACTATAAAGCCACAGTAATAAAAACAGTGTGGTACTGGCATAAGGATAGATATACAGATCAATGAAATAGAACTGTGAGTCCAAAATAAATCCATACATCTATGGCCAATTGATTTCTGACAAGCATGCCAAGACAATTCAATAGGGGAAAGAATAGATTTTTCAATAAGCGGTGCTGTGACAACTGGATATACACATGCAAAAGAATGAAGTTGTGCCCTACCTCACACCATATACAAAAATTAACTCAAAATGTATTAAAAGAAAACTAAATATTAGAGCTAAAACCATAAAACTCTTAGAAGTAAACATAGGGGCAAATCCTCATGACTTCAGGTTTGGCAGTGGTCTCTTACAATATAACACCAAGGCACAGCAACAAAAGAAAAAATAGATAAATTGGACTTAATCAAAATTAAAAACCTTTGTGCAACAAAGGATGCAATCAAGAAAATGAAAAGACAACCCACAGAACGGGAGAACATATTTTCAAATCGTATATCTGATAAAGGTCTTCTATCTATAATATATTAAAAAAAACCTCTCACGACTTCACAAAAAAGAGACAACTCAATTAACAATGGGCAAAGGACTTGAATAGACATTTCTCCAGAGGAGATATGTAAATTGCCCATAAGCAAGTGAATAGATGCCAACATGATTAGTCATTAGGGAAATGCCAATAAATACCACAATAAGATACCACTTAGCACCCACTAAGATGGCTAAAATTAAAAAAAAACATAGCAAGTGTTGGTGAGGATGTGGAGAAATTGGAACCCTCATACACTGCTGGAGGAATGTAAAATGGTGCAGCTGCTGTGGAAAACAGTTTGGTGGTTCCTCAATAAGTTAAACATAGAATTACCATATGACCCAGAGATTCTACCCTTGGGTATTGTTATGGACTGAATGTTTGTGTGCTCCCTCAAATTCCTATGTCGAAGTCCTAACCCCCCTGTGACTATATTTGGAGATGAGGCCTCTAGGGAAGTAATTAACGTTAAAAGAGGTCATAAGGGTGCAGCCCTGATCTGGTAGGATTAGTGTCCTTATAAGAAGAAATACCAGAGAGCTCACTTTCTCTCACTCTCCCCATGCATGCACTGAGGAAAGGTCATGTGAAGATATCGCAGGAAGGCAGCTACCTACAATCCAGAAAGAGAACTTTCACCAGAAACTGACCGTCTGGCACCTTGATCTCAGGCTTCCAGCCTCCCAGAACTGTGAGAAAATAAAGTTCTGTTGCTTAAGCCATCTAGTCTGTGGTATTTTGTTATGGCAGCCTGAGCAGACTAAAACAGGTATATATCCAAAAGAACTGCAAATTGATGTTCAGATAAAACTTCTACAGGAACATTCATAGCAGCACTATTCACGATAGTCAAAAGGAGGAAATAACCCAAACATCCATCATCTAATGAATGGATAAACAAAATGTGATATATCCATACAGTGGAATATTATTCAGCCATAAAAAGGAATAAGTACTGATAAATTGTACCACATAGATGAACCTTGAAAACATGCTAAGTGAAAGAAGCCAGACACAAAAATGCCACATATTATATGATTCAATTTATACGAAATATTCAGAATAGGCAAATCCATAGAGACAGAAAGCAGATTAGTGGTTGCCAGGGGCTGGGGAAAGGCTGGAATGGGGCCTGACTAATTAATGTGTATAGAGTTTCCTTTTGGGGTGATGAAAATGTTCTGGAAGTAGATAGTGGTGATGTTTGGACAACATTGTGAATGTACTAAAGGTTACTTACCTATACACTTTTAAATGGTTAAAATGTTATGTGTTATATGTATTTTACCACAATAAAATATTTCTAAAAAATAAAGGGATGGAGAAATATATACCATGCTAATGGTAATTAAAAGAAAGCTGGGGTAGCTATATTAATTTTATTCAAAGTGGACTTCAGAACGAGGAGAAGACATAACAATCCTTAATGTGTATGCACCTAAAAACGCAGCATCAAAATACCTGAGGCAAAAAGTGGTAGAACTGCAAGGAAGAGTAGACAACTACACTATTATAGTTGAACATTACAACACTCCTCTATCAATAATTGATAGATCCAGCCAGCAGAAAATCGGCAAGGATATAGTTGAAATAAAAGGCACCATCAATCAACTGAATCTAATTTACATGTAAAGAATACTTCATCCAACAACAGCAGAATACATATTCTTTTCAAGCTCACATGGAACATTCACCAAGATAGACTACATACTGGGCCATGGACACACCTTAACATATATGAAAGAATAGAAATCATACCAAGTATGCTTTCTGACTACAATGGAATTAAACTAGAAACCAATAACAGAGATAGCTGGAAAATCCCAAAATATTTGAAGATTAAACTACACACTTCTAAATAACACATGGGTCAGAGAAGAAGTCGCCAGAGAAATGTCAAATCAACAACCTAAGCTTCCACCTTAAGAAACTAGAAAAAAGAAGAGCACACAAAACTCAAAGCAAGCAGAAGTAAGGAAATAATAAATATTAATGAGGAAATACATAAAATGGGGATTAGAAAAACATCATAGAAAATCAACAAAACCAAAAGTTAGTTTGTTGAAATGATCAACAAAATTGACAAATCCTTAGGTAGGAAAAAAGAGAGGGGCTGGCCCGTGGCCCAGTGGTTAAGTCCATGCACTCTGCTGTGGTGGCCCAGGGTTTTGCCGGTTCGGATCCTGGGTGCAGACATGGCACCGCTCATCAGGCCATGCTGAGGCGGTGTCTCACATAGCACAACCAGAAAGACCTACAACTAGAGTATACAACTATGTACTGGGGGGTTTGGGGGAGAAAAAGAAGGCAAAAAAAAGAAGATTGTCGACTGATGTTAGCTCAGGTGGCAATCTTAAAAAGAAAAAAGAAAAAAAGAGAAAACTCAAATTATTGAATAAGGAATGAAAGAGGGGACTTTACGACTGACCTTAAAGAAATAGGGTTATAAAGGAATACTATGAACAATTGTATGCCAACAAATTAGATAACTGAGTCGAAATGGACAAATTCTTAGAAAGACACAAACTTCTGAAAGTTTTTCAAGAAGAAATGGAAATGTGAATGGACCTATACAAAGTAAAGAGAGTGAATTAGTAATATAAAAACAAAAAGCTTCTCACAAAGAAAAGCCCAGGACCAGATGGCTTCTCTGCTGAATTCCACCAAACATTTACAGAATTAACACCTCACAAACTCTTCCAAAAATAGAAGAGTAAGTTATACTTCCAAACTTATTTTATGGGGCTAGTGTTACCCTAATACCAAAACCAGACAAAGACATCACAAGAAAAGAAAACTACAGACCAATATACTTTATAAGTACAGACACGCAAAAAAAAAAAAAACCTGAAACAAAATACTAGCAAACCAAATCAAGCAATATGTAAAAAGTATTACACGTCGGACCAAGTGGAATTTATCCCAGAAATGCAAGGTTGTGTTTTAAGATACAAAACTCAATCAGTATAATACACCATATAAACAGAATAAAGGCCCCAAACCACATAATTATCTCAATAGATGTAGAAAAAAATTGACAAAAGCTAACACCATTTTGTGTTAAAACCATTCAACACACTAGGGATAGAAAATATCTTTTCTCAACCTGGTAGAGGGTGTCTATGAGAAACCCCCAGCTAACACCATGTTAACGGTGGAAGACTAAAAATTCTCTTCCTAAGCAGGAACAAGACAAGGACGTTCACTCTTGCCACTTCCATTCCACATCGTACTGCTTGTTTTAGCCAGCGCAATTAGACAAGAAAAAGAAAGAAATGGCATATTGATTGGAAAGGAAGAAGTACGCTTTAAACAGGTAAATTTTATAGTAGTATGTAAATTATACCTCAATAAAGCTACTTAAAAAGTTTTTGCTGCTGCAATGATAACACTTGGACTTTTGAGTCAAAGTTGTTTCAGTCAAAGGTAGGTACAGCCCAGGAAGCACAAGTTATCACGTGGGTTGACTGTAGACTATTTATTCACTAGACAGCAGTGAACAAGTATTACATGTCTAAATGCAGCCTCCTAATCTTTTCAAATGGAGAAAGGGAGTGAAAATCTGCTGGCATAGAACTTCTGAGCCTGAGGGCTCCTCTCTGTGTTCAGATGGTTTTGGTCCAGATTTTATTGTGTCAAATCCGGAGCATGGCCATTTCATCCTGGCAGAAGTCTTGGTGTCAAGTCGCTCTCCATACCCACACTATTGCTAGTTTAACTTTTTTATTGTGGTAAAATACACATAACATAAAATTTACCATTTTAACCATTTTTAAGTGTGCAGTTCAGAGGCATTAAGTACATTAACATTGTTATACAATCATCACCACCATCCATATCCAGAACATTTTCATCTCCCCAAACTGAAACTCCGTACCCTTTAACCAATAACTTCTCATTTCCCCCTCCCCCAGCCTCTGGAAACCACAGTTCTACTTTCTGTCTCTATGACTTTGACTACTCTAGGTCCCTCATGTAGGTGGAATCATACAGCATTTATCCTTTTGTGTCTGGCTTATTCCATTTAACATAATGTCCTCAAGTTTCATCGATGTTGTGGCATGTGTCAGAATTTCATTATTTTTTAAGGCTGAATAATATTCCATTGTGTGTATATACCACATTTTGTTTATCCATTCATCCATCGATGGATATTTGGGTTGTTTCCACATTTTGGCTATTGTTAACGATGCTGTCATGAACAATGGTGTACAAATATCTGTTTGAGCCTCTGCTTTCAATTCTTTTGTATATATTCCCAGAAGTGGGATTGCTGGACCACATGGTAATTCTATGTTTAATTTTTTTTAAGAAGTTGCCATACTGTTTTCCACAGCAGCTGCATCACTTTACATTCCCACCTGCAATGCACAAGGGTTCTGATTTCTCCACATGCTTGGCCAACACTGGTTATTTTCTGTTTTTTGGATAATAGCCATCCTAGTGAGTGTGAAGTGGTATCTCATTGTGGTTTTGATTTGTATTTACCTGATGATTAGCAATATTGAACATCTTTTCGTGTGCTTATTGACAATCTGTATATCCTCTTTGGAGAAATGTCTCTTCAAGTTCCTTGTCCATTTTTTAATTGGGTTGTTTGTTTTGTTGTTGTTGTTGTTGGGTTGTAGGAGTTTTTGTATATTCTGGGTATTATTGCCTTATCAGATATATGATTTGCAAATGTTTTCACCATTCTGTGGGTTGCCTTTTTACTCTGTTAATAGTATCCTTTGATGCACAGAGGTTTTTTAAATTTTGCTGTAGTCTCATTGATCTGTTTTTTCTTTTGTTGCCTGTGCTTTTGATGTCATATTCAAAAATCGTTGCCAAATACAATGTCATGAAGCTTTCCCCCTATGTTTTCTTCCAAGAATTTTGTAGTTTTAGCTCTTACGTTTAGGTATTTGATCCATTGTGAGTTCATTTTTGGTTGTAGTATAAGGTACGAGTCCCACTTCATTCTTTTACATGTGGATATCCAGTTTTCCTAACACTGTTGAAAATACTTTCCTTTCCCCATTGACTTGTCTTGGCACCCTTGTCAACGATCAATTGACATAAATGTGAAAATTTATTTCCGGTCTCTCTATTCTAGTCCATTGGTCTATACTTCAGGTGGTTGTTTTTAAAGTGCAACACTCATCCCGGCTTGGCCTCTCTCTTAATCCTTCAGTTGTAGCCAATGTCTGAAAACCCAAATCCAACTAAGTCTGGCATTTAAGCACTGTCAGGTCTGGTCAAAGCCATCTTTCTACCCTCTCTCTCCATTCCTTTCATGCCAACTCACTCTTTCCTACACATATGCCCTTCACTCATTTTCCACCTCTGTCCTTTATTCAAACTATTTCCTTTGTCTGTAATATCCTTCTCTCCTCTCACTGCCATTCCCATATCTGCATGATAAACCCCAGCCATTCTTCAATGCCCTGCTCAAATGCCACCTCTTCTGTGATGCTTTCTCCAATTTTCTGTTGGAAGCTCTCTCTTGTTCTTCCAAAGTCCCCCTAAAACATTTGTTATCCTCCTGCATACGTAGCATTGTTAAACTTAGACAAGTTCCAGTCCCTCTGCTTTACTGGAAGCCTCTCTGTGCCAACAGAATTGTCTTATGCCCAACAGCTCATTGTCTGTTTTACACTTGTCATAGTCCCTGGCACAGTAGTGTAGTAGAGGTGAATGCTCACTCAATAAATATTAATTCATTACCCTGAGCTACTCATCAAGAAAATGTAGCAAAATCCCCCTTCTCCCACTGCAGCTGTGAGTGTCAATTCTACTAGGACTCTGGCGAGATTCAAGATAGCACACAGGGGACTTTCAACAGCTCTGCAGAAAATCCTCATTTCCAAAGGAACATTCCAAGAAAGGACATGGGTATGGGGATCTTTGCTTGTTTTTTGAGTTAACATTTGTTCAGGCCTTGAGACATGCATTCCTACCCTCGCTCATTTGGTTTTCTCACCCTGGAGAGAAATCTCGAGGACAGTCAGTGACCCAGTCAGTGTGACTTAGTTCCTGTTGGCTTGAGCTGGAACTGCAGCCAGGAGTTCACGATACCAAAAGCTACCATGCCTACCTGTCATTCTTGCAAATGAACTTCCTGAGTGGGATTTTTGGTTTTGCTTTGTTTTTGCCAAGCGTAACACCCTGCACCAGTTACCAATCCCAGGGGAGGATTCTAAACACTTCTACCCATTGCATCTTGGTATCGGAGTTGCTGAGGAAAATACAACATAGTCAAGTGCTGGATGGAATAGTGATTTACTTGCATAGAGAAGAGACAAAGCAAGATCAATTTCAACAGTGGGTGTTGGTGCCCCATGGCCAGCAGGTCTCTCCCTGTAGCTGACACAGGGCAAGTCACCTATGTGCACTCCTCTTGTGCTCTAGTGGAAGGACCCATCCTCTCCTCTCATTGGACAGATATAGCAATGCAGTTGGCCAGGTGCTATATGACACGTACTCTTAAGAGGCACAAAGGAGAATACATTCAGCTTGCGACAGGGAAAGATATTCACACAAGCACAGGCTGTGTGGGCTCTTTATCTCTTGGTAAGGAAGTGTTGCAGGCCCAAGGCCCATTCTTATATGTGCAAGTGGGGGTTGAAAGACTGCACGATGACACTGCAACAGTTTTGTTTTTGACAGGGGACAGGGAAGGCAAAAGAAAGGTTTACTATGAAGAAAAAAAAGGACTGGAAAACGTCAGTGAATATCACAGGCAGATGAAGAGGCTGGTGAAGGACATCAACACTGAATTCAAAAGGATCTCAGTTACACTGAAATAATGACAGTAATAGCTAACACTTATATGGTGCTTACTCTGTATCAGGGACTGTTCTAATTACTTTACGGATATTAACTCCATCTAGTCTCCACAACAGCCCTAAGAAGTAGGTACACTCATTATTCCTGTAATAATATAGATGAAAAAAACAAGGCACAGAGAGTTTGGGTAACTTGCCTAAGACCACACAGCTAGTAAGTGGCAGAGCCAGGCTTCAAACTCAGACAGTTTGGCTCTAAAGCACATGCTTTTAATCACTGTGCCATGGTGACTCTCAGGAAGACAAGGAACTCTCTGCGGTTTGACCAAGACAGGACCAGGTCACCAAGATGGAAGAATGCCCTTTGGGTCTGAGAAATATAGAGACCGTGATGCCAAGACAAAGATGAATACAACCATTAGCTATATACCAGTGAGGCCAATAGTTGGACTAGACATTGTCAGTGTCATGAATAAGCATTGTTAATATGTTCATATTTCCTTATAAATGCTTTATTTACTGATTATATAAATGTAATAGAAAACAGAGTGTAGGTCAGATAGGTCTTTTTTTAAAACCCAGTCAAAAGTATTTCCTACTTTTTATGTATTGGTTTTGAGAAAATTAATTCAGAGTGAAGCATTTAACGAGCCTTCCCTTTTCAAGAGTCTGGTTGTCGTGTAAATCTAGAGATAGGTACACTGTGTTGATCTAAGAGCTTTAGAACTGGGCAAGAGACATGCAGTTGCTTTGAGGTAAAACAGCAAGGATGTCGGGAAATCCTGGAAGGAAAACGTAAGACTTGAGTGCTGCAACCCAGGCAACTGGATTAATTATAAATAAAGAAAAGTCTAGACCAATATCCCTCATGAACAAGGGATGCAAAAATCCCCAACACAATATTAAATTGAATCCAGCAATAAGTAAGGAAATAATGCACCGTGACTGTGTGGGTTTATTCCAGGAATGCAAAGAATGTTTGATATTTGAAAATCTATCAACGTAATACACTATATTAACAATCAAAAGAAAAAAATGACCTGATAGGATCAATTTATTCAAAACAAATTTGAAAATATTCAACACCCATTCATGATAAAAATCCTTAGCAAACTAGGAATTAATCCTTTTGACCAGGGCTTGACTTGTGCTAGATGAAGCAGACATTCAACAATGGTATGATACAGGCTGTTGAGAAAAGAACAAAACAAAACCTGCCTTAGGAAAACTTTTCTCCTCAAGATCCTTTTGATAGGCTTTTCTTCTTGTCTGCCTACCTGGGCTCACAACAGAGCCTCAGTCCTCCAGTGAAGGATATGAAGTCACACCATTTTCACTCATAGGAGGTTACTGTAAGGGAAAGATCTCATCAATCACTGAAAATCTAAAGAACCAGTCACTTGTTCTTCAGTCTTTAATTCTCCTTGCCTTTCTTTTCCATCATTCCCTTGGCCTTCACTCAGGCTCCGGTTTCATTGTTTCCAACCATCATCCACTTTCTCCATCTCAGAAGTATCATATGGCCTTCATGAGTAATGTAATAAACTGTAGCATATGCAGTAGTGTGCCTCTCAGATGTCTCCCCCTTCAGGACTAAGTTACTCATTCTCTCAGCTGCTTGGAGAGTTGGCAGCCAACAACTTTCAGCTGAGTCCTTTCTCCAGGCATTGCCTGTGGCTGGAGAAAGTCACCTAACTCAAAGTCATGCCTCATCCATAGGGGCAGCCCACATCCAACGACTGGTAGATGTGGGCTTCAAGGCCAGACACCTTTGCCTCAATGAGGGATAACACTGAAGGGCTTCTCCAACTCCATGAAGACTTAGTACAATTCACCAATGAACATAGGGTTTCAAATCTTGACAACTCTATTAATCAGAAAATTTATCCCTTCATGTCTGTGCTGGATATTCTCCTTTGTTTCTGCAGATCCACTTACCACTCTTCTCTACCTTGCTCTGTGTGTCTTAGGAGGCTGGCCTCTGCATCCACTAGGCTCCCTTGCCTTCTGGCTTCTAGTAGGATTCAGCCAATGAGGGAACCATTTAGAGAGGCTACAATGAAAGGCAAGAGAGCAGCTGAGAAAATGGGAATCCAAAGGCAAGTGTTAACAGAGTAGGAACATGCGAGATAGTCAAGGAGTCTGTCTGAGAGAAACTTTTTTAGGGATGATGAGTTCTGCTACTTTCCTCTTATTTTCAGTTAAAAAGCTCTCTGAGCAGTTATGACCCTGAATTATACCCTGTCATCTCTCTCTTCTAAGGCCGCGATGAGAAGACTTCTGCAATGGAAGACTCCGAGGCACTGGTTTGACCCAAGGATTTTCAAGGGCTGGGATGGGGGGGCCAGTGAACTGCTTTGAGCTGACACTGGCTCCAAGTCCACCCTAGTCAGGTTCGCTTCTGGAGGAAAGTACTAGGGGCTTCTAAACAGGGATAAGGTGGTAAGGTCATCAAATGTTGTTTGTAGGAACAGTCTCTAGTAACAAAAAGAATGTAATTCTTACCCTTACGTCTGCCTAAATGTACACATTGTGTAAGCATAGAGTAGTATGTGATTGTTAAATTTTTGGAATAGATCAGTGATCCCTGGATCTTCTTCAAATACTGGCCCTGTTTGTAGATCACCAAATACCAAATAAATTAGGAAATAATGCTAATTGTTACTAAAACGGAGGAAACTCTTCTGTAAGACTAGGCCCTGACTGTAGTATTTAAAACCAGATTAATTTTTTAAAAATTAATTTTGTTGAGGTCACACTGGTTTATAACTTTGTGTAAATTTCAGGTGTACATCATTATATTTCAGCTTCTGTACAGACTGCATCACGTTCCACCAAAAGTCTAATTTCCATCCTTTGCCGTACACATGTGCCCCTTTACCCCTTATGACCTCCCATCTGGGAAATCTGTTCTTTGTAATATGTGCTTGTTTATCTTCCACATATGAGTGAAATCATGTGGTGTTTGTCTTTCTCTGTCTGACTTATTTCACTTAGCATAATACCCTCAAGGTCCATCCATGTTGTCACAAATGGCATGGTTTCATCTTTTTTTATGGAAGAGAAGTATGCCTTTGTATATATATACCACATCTTCTTTATCCATTCATCCGTTGATGCACACTTGGGTTGCTTCCAAGTCTTGGCTATTGTGAATAATGCTGCAATGAACATAGGCGTGCATATATCTTTTCAAATTAGTAAAACTAGATTAATTTTAAGGGTTACATATTTAAGATATTTTATTTCTCAAACACACAAATTTAAGACAAGGTATAAAATCTCCCATTTGTTTATTCCTCCCTTCAACAAATACTTATTGATCATCTATTATGTTCCCAGCAGTATTCTAGGCACTGAGGGACAAAATACACAAAGATCCCTGTCCTCACGGGAGCTTATATTCTACAACAGTGGTGGGGAATAACTTTGTACCCAAGCTTGAAAAAGTTGACCTTGCCAGAGGGTTTAAAGTATTTTTTTGGTAATTTTTAATTTAAGTTTAATTCACCTAAAATTCACCATTACAAGTGCTCAATTTAGTGGTTTTTAGCATATTCACAACGTTGTGCAACCATCATCACTTTCTAATTCCCAGAACATTTCCATCACCCCCAAAAGAAACTCCATACCCATTTGTTACAGGTTGAATTGTGTCTGTCCCTGAAATTCATATGTTGAAGCCCCAACCACCAGCACTTCAGAATGCAGGCCTATTTGGAAACAGATGGAGATGGATGCAGATGGAATTAGTTAAGATGAGGTCATACTGGAGGAGGGTGGGTCCGTACTCCAAGATGACTGGTGTCATAAAAAGGGGAAATTTGGACACAGAAACAGACACACACAGGGAGAACACCATGTGAAGATTAGATTTATGCTGCCACAAGCCAAGGAACTACCAGAAGCTAGGAGAGAGGCCTGGACCAGATCCTTCCCTCGTGCCTTCAGAGAGAGTGTGGGCTCTGCCAACACCTTGATCTCAGACGTCAAGTCTCCAGAACTGTAAGACAATAAATTTCTGTCATTGAAGTCGCCCAGTTGTGGTACTTTGTTACAGCAGCCCTAGCAATCTAATAAACCATTAACAGTCACTCTCCATTCCTCCCTCCCCTCAGCCACTGGCAACCACTAATCTACTTTATATCTCTAGGGATTTGTCTATTCTGCATATTTCATATAAATGGAATCATAGAATATGTGGCTTTTTGTGTCTGGCGTCTTCCACTTATAATGTTTTCAAGGTTCATCCATGTTATACATTGTGTCGGTACATCATTTCCTTTTTATAGTTAAGTAATATTTCATTGTATGGATATACCACGTTTTGTTTATCTATTCATCGGTTGATTGACATTCAGTTTGCTTCCACTTTTTGGTTATCAAAACTTATTCAGCATTAGAAAATTCATACTGGATAGAAACTTTATTAAAGTAAGGAACAAGGAAAGACCTTAGCCAATATTCACACCTTACTCAACATTAGAGAATTCACATTGGAGAGAAATCCTGCAAATGTGTTCAATTAACCGACCCTCATATCTTATTCAACATCATAGTGTTCATACTGAAGTGAAACTCTATAAATGATATGAATGAGGAAAGGCCTTGGGACATGACTTCATCCTTGCCGATATGAGATAATTATTGCTGGAAAGACTCCTACAAATGTATTAAATTTAGGAAATCCTTTAGACATGGCTGCACTATTGCCAAGCATGAAAGAATTCGTACCGGAGAAGCCTCTATGAATGTAGTGAATGTGGATAGGGAGGAATGTGTTCATTTCTTACTCAACATCAGAGAATCCATAGAAAACAGAAATAATATGAATCTAGTTTATATTCTTTTCACCATAGCTCATACTTTATTCGTCATCAGATAATTTATTATAGACAATAAAACAAAATTTAAATAATTATAATTCATAGGTTATCCCTGGCTTAACATCTGAAATTCACACTGGAGACAGACATTAAGAATTCTGTTTTGTGCTTTAACATTATTAACCAACAGGAAAGTCACACAGAGATAACTGAAGCAGGCAGAAATGTAAAAATACATTTTACTATAGGCAATAATTTTATTACACTAACCAGTGTTACAGCAAGTTACCTTTTGAAAAGATATCTGGCAAAAAACAACTGTTAAATTCAGTTGAGACAGTGACTTCAACATAGGAGGTGACAGTAGAGCAAAAATGACTGAAGACACTGGCACAAGAGGAAAGGACCTTCACTTATGATTATAGCAGCTCCACTCGCTCTGGATCCTTTCCTGCCTGTGGAATCTGCAGGGGCAGCTGCAGAGAGAGCAATGCAGTCCAGCCAGATGAACGCTTGCAACTGGCCTTCCCTTCTTTACAGGAACTCATGCAGTTTAGAGTGGAACTTCATCAAGGCATTGCCTGATGGGCCTGCCACCACAGTCATGGCAGGGAAGGCCTCCAGGAAGAGGCAGGGACCAGGGACCCTCGGCAGAATACTACACCACAGCGAGAAAGCAAGCTCACTCAGCTCCTGCCCACTGCAAGTACTCAGGACCTCTGCTCCTTGGAGGGGGAAAAAGCACAGCGATGCCCTCGGGGTGCTGCTGCTAGGTCAGCAACTTCCTGACAAACACCAAGCAAGAGTATTACTGAGGGCAGTGTCAAACTGGGTTCCGAAGGTTCCCCCACTGAGATGGTTGAAACAATCTGACTGAGAATCTGTAGCGACAGTGTGTTGGGGTCCCCAAGACCACCCTCTGCTTGATGATTCCCTAGAAAGACTAGGGACTCAGAAAAGCTATTACACTTTCAGAGTCGTGTGGGTCCTTCGGAGCTGTTATCTACAGGGTCATGATTTGTTAGAGAAAAAGTGTACAGAGACAAATCAGCAGAGGGAAGAGGTGCACGGGTGAAGTCCAGTGGAAACCACTCGTGAGAAACCAGCTGTCCTCTCCCAAAGGAGTCACACAGACAAGGCTTAATTCTCCCAGAAACGATGTGCGATGACACTGGCAAAGTGTTGCCACCTGGGGAAGCTCACCCAAGCCTTGGAGGCCAGATTTTTTATTGGAGGTCATGCCGGCATTCAGCGTCCATGTGACTGACTTCAGCAAACTAACATAGCTTGGCCCAGGTCCTCAGGCTTATAAAAATGCAACTTCACCATAAGTCACACTGTTAACATAAACTATCGGGTCAAACTGGAACAATGATACCTGGAATACAAAAACACTCGTATTAGGCAAAATATCCCAGGGGCATAGCGGCAGTCTCCCAAGAGCCAGACAAAGACTAGTCCTCCTGACAAAGATATTTCTTTGGAAGGTAAGGACTTGAGTAACCCAGGCCTGCTGACTTAATACTTTATAATGAATTTTAACTTAATTAGAAGCCTAATTGCCACCTAAAAAATGTTTTCAGTAGGATATGGGTGGTGATTCTGGGCAAGGCAGGTGTCAGGCACAGGCACAATTGTGCAAGGAGATGGTGAAGGGGAAGCCCATAGTACGGGAAGGTGCAGCATGTTCCCTAGTGTGTGTAAGAGGACAATGGAAACTGCCACCACTTAACAGGTGTCTGCTGTGGGGAAGTCCTGGGCTTGGGGCTCTAGAGATGTTCTCTTGAATAATCACGGCAGCCGTTTGGACAGGTGGTCCTCAGCTATGACACAGAAGAGGGGACTGAGGCCCAAGGGGCCAGTAAGTGGTGAATCCAAAACCTCTCTTCTATTGATCAGTAGATCTCAACAACTCGGGCAGAGCATGGGCTGCAACAACACCTCAGCATGCTTCTTGGTTGCCAGGTACCAAAGTCACTACCAGGAAATGCTGGCATTGCATGAGCAA
>NC_060276.1:85168529-85446692 GCF_021613505.1 Equus quagga
TTGCTCATGCAATGCCAGCATTTCCTGGTAGTGACTTTGGTACCTGGGAACCAAGAAACACGTTCAGGTGTTGCAGCTCTGTTGCCTATCCACAGACTCCAGGGACTAATAGTAACTAGACACAGGCTACAGCTCCTGTATTAATCTAGGTGAGCGAAACTACTGGAATAATTAGCCCTCAAATGTAATGGCTCAGGCACAATCTCTTTCTTGCTCACGTAAGAATCAGCCATGGGTACTCCATATTGGCAGGTGGCATTCCTTCATATAGACCCAGACTGTTGGCGTCTCTGCTGTCTTCAACATGATTTCTAAAGCACTCTGATTGTCATCATTTCTGGAAGTGAGAAAGAGAACGGAGGACCTATGGGTCAGGAGCCATCACCAGCTTTCAGCATCACTATAGTACAGAAAGTCCGGAAGTTTTTCTCTGCCACTCAGAGGTCAGAAAACTGTAGAAACCCATTGCTGACAGCACAGGTGTCCCATGGCTCCAAGGTGGTTGGGTGATTAGCTCAGAAGGGAGTGTAGCTGGTGCTGTAAAAACTCACATCTGCCAAAAGATACTTGTCCACTCTCTCTGCTAGAGGGAAAGTGTGGCTTCTACCTCCCTTCTTCCTTCCCAATTTCGTACAGAGAGATCACGCTGACAGGGGAGTCTGAGAACTAAAGTCTCAGTGCTCCCAGCCTCTGCATTACAGCGGAGAGGATGGGAATGGGAATGTTGTGGAGTGTCAACAGACAAGACCTGGTGCATCTTTGAAAATCCCATTAAAGTTGAAAGATTTGTCTCCCTTTTCCTCTTTCTGGAGCAAAGTTCAGACCTACAGAAGTCCCCAGTGTCCCTCTGCAATCTGAGACATCAGCTGCTGAGGCAAGTAACAGTGGTTTGTGTTATGGAATTCTCTTCTTTTCCAGGCCCTAGACCCCCTGGATATCAAATAAGCCCTAATTTATTCTTCCCGCTATCTTTGTACACGCTTCTATGTGTATGTACTTGTAGATGTGCGTATACATGCACTCACAGACCAAAGTCTCAGACAGCAAATCCCCCAGTACAGAGTACTGGGCTCCGAAGCCCTGAGCAGCCTCACAGTGGAGGAGCCCAAAACAGTCATAGGTGATGGGGCCAAAGAGGCTTCAGATGAGTTGGGAGAACTTCTTAGGTTCTGTCCAAGTGCCCCTGGCCTCAGAGGCCAAGGCTGTACTCATGGGGGCATTCGAGTATGGAATGTCGTCCCCTGCGTACTGAGCTTGGAGGCGGATTCCAGGGTTTGTTTTGTATGGCCCCTCTGAGAGCATTCCCATCAGTAGAAAGAACCTCACCCTCCTGAGGGACCGGTCCACTCTGAACACTCAGTGAAGCCGAGCAAACTATCATGAATCAAGACTCATTTCCCACGTTGGGTTCCTGCTGGAAGAATTCTTGTCACTGATTCTGACCTAGAGGAATCTTTCGTCAGGGAAAATGAAGCTAAAGGACTTAGATCAAGATTGGCAAACCTGCCGCCCTTGTGCTGCCATTATATTCTTCCACACACACAGCAGCTCTCGTTTGTCAATAATTGTACTCTTTCTGGCTGAGGTCAGACAGGCTCTTAGAATCCTTCTCAACAGTATGTTCTAGACTACCTCTACCAATCAGAGTTGGCAATTATGTTGAAATCTATTTGCCATGCCTGCCCTAGGTCAGCATTTCACAGACTGCGTTCCATGAAACGCTGGTTCTCTGGCTTATTAACAAGCATGATGTGAGTAAAGGATTCTATGATCATAAAAATTTGGGAGACATTGTTCAGAAATTTTTTTATGGCAGGACTTCTGGAACCACTAGAATACTAATTTACTGTGTAGGCCTCCCAGACAGTCTGTAGAATACATTGTTTTCCAAATGTATTTCACCACAGAACTCTTTCCAAAGAACATGTAGAGAGACAGGAAGGATTATTTGCTGGATAATAAGAGGCTTCCTCTAGGTTGCCTGACAATGGGCTGGGTGGGACATGTGACTTCCTGATCCCCCAAATAGGGTGAGGGGCTGTTCATGATCTAAACTCCCCACAAGGTTGCTGGGCAGTTGTCATTTTCAGCATTCCCCTGAACAACTGGCGCCCACGCTCAAATATTTGTCCTCCGCTTATAGTGGCATTTTCATGCTCATGCTGTGAAAAGGAAGGTCAGCAGGGTGTGGGGTCCCTCTCCTGGTGCATCCAGCTGCACCTGGCCAAGCATATCTCTCTGCAGGATAACGAGAGAATGAGAGACCTGCACTTTTTGTTAACCCGTGTGTCTGTGACCCTTCCCGCCTCAATGATACTTGCTGGTGTTTGATTGAGCCATTTGCTTGACAGTGGTGCCTAATGTGGAGTGAACATGGCAGAAAAGTTGAGCTGTTTCACTCCAAGGGTTGGGGGGGACGCATCCTCTCTGGGATTGGGGACAAATCACCGGTGCTCATGATTGAATGGCAGCATTTTCTGTGGGCCACAAATGCCCCTCAACTAGCAGACCCTGTGAACCTGTGCCCTTATGATTGTATGGCCAGAATGTCTATAGGTCCCAGAAACACTGCTGGATGGGCAGTTCATTTGGTCCCAGATGGCTAGTCACTGGGTAGTCAAAATGTCTGGAGGTCACAGATGCACACCTGGATGGGCAGATAATTTGGCTGTGTCGCTGTAAAAAAATGAGGCTGAGAGACAAGGCTGCCCGTTGTTAGGTCTCTCAGCTTCTCTACTTTTGAGTTTTAAAGAAAAAGGGCCCACCAAATCCAGATACCATTGTGGTAGCTGGTGCAGCCCAATCCCTTGGATTTTATCATCATACAATGTACCAGGTGGAGGACTTTTGGAGAAAGTCAGGTACAGGTAAAAATGTGACAATTCATGGAAATAATAATAGGGTTTCCCCAAGACTGGTACCATGAAGAAATCTCTGAGTGATTGGATGATTTGTCTACATGACAAAGAGCTGGCATTCATGCAGTTGAATGAAGTGAGTGGTGAGTAGTATGGTATTTAATACAGAGCCCTCTGTAACAGGACTCTGGTTGGCACTGACCAAACAGGAAGGGGCAGATATGTCTACCTCATTCTTGAAATGAGGGCTCAGAGGAGTTGGGTTCTCATACACACACATACTCACGGCGTGTACACACACACACAGATTGAGAGAGAGAGAGACAGAGAATACTGAACCCCTGAATGTAAAGAGAATATCCTTGTTGAGATTGGAATTGCTTTGAAACAGCTTGCCATTTTAGCATGGTTAAGTCGGAATCCTGGGAGTCAAGGTTCCTGGGAGCCCAATGATATGCCTTGACTCAGAATGGTGATTTAGAATATGGTGTAACATTCTCAGTGGAAAATGCTCCTAACTTTGCTCTTTCAATCAGAAAGTATCATAATGAATGGGATACTCATCATGCTGGGCCTATGTACTCTGACTTACGGGACAAGAAGAGACATAGAATCCCCAAAAGTGACCCAGATCTGGCTGGGCTAGACTTATTCATTTAGATCTGTCATTCTGGCCTCTGTGATGGTTAGTCATGTGACTTACTGCAGGCAAAAATGCCGGTAGAAAGTCCACCAAAGGAACAATTGTGATTCCTGGTCTCTCTGCTCTGGAAAAGCTTGTGGACTCCAGGAGTCACAAGGTGGGGAGGGGGAACAGAACTCATTGACAGAGGCCAATGATGGGGTGGTGTGAAATGTGAGAGGCTGAGGCACGCAAGGAGGTATCCCTGTGTTCTGAAGTTGGAGGAACAGATGGAGGCATGGCTTCCCCTCTGAAGTGCGTCATTGTCAGCCCTGCTGTACTATTCATTGGAGGCTGCCATCATCTGCCCAGATTGAACCTGGCAGCTGGCCAGTGGGTGCTCATCTGGGTGTGGGGGAAGAATGTTCATATTGCTCAGATTAAGACCATGAACTTGGAATCTGGCTTTACATCCATTGGTTCAGCAGCCACATTCCATGTCTTCTGAGGTCACCTGTGTTGATGAAATGGTAACTCTTAGGTTTCTGTAGAACTTCCTGCTATGAGAGAAGGCTAGAGTCTGGTTTATCCCAAGCAGAATGACAAATAGTGGTTGGTCAGACATGAATATGACCAACTCCAGAAAGCGCTCTTCTTTCCTTCATCGAATAGCAAGCACAGTTACAATGAAAAAAGGCTTCCCTTAGAACAGCCTGCTCTGCAGTTAGAGACAAAAACAGACATGTGTCTATTCTATGTAGTTTTGTTCTTGTTGTACAGAGTATATTTGCTTGTTGTAGAGAGTGTTATTGCTTCCCTCACAATATTGGCTCTGAAGTTACAAGCAGTGATGTCCCAAATGACTATTGCCAGGGAATGGGAGATGTTCAATGCTATTACATGAAGCATGTTTTCAGCATGGCTTCTTCCTGCTCAAAGAGATGTATATTTATATGTTGAAAATGGTAACATTTTCCTGGTTAATTGACAGTTTTATCCTGTTGAAATATTGCTCTTTATCTTCAATCATTCTTCTTGCCTTAAAGTCTACTTTATCTAATATTAATTGTATCAGTCAGGGTTCAGTAGGATACATACAAGGAATGGGCGTAAGTGATTTTGGGGGCTGGCTAGGCAGCTCTGAAATTTGTAGGATTGGTTGGCAGGCTGGAAACCCTTGGGCAAGAAGTGGTGTTGCCATCCATGGGTGGAATTTCTTCTTCCTCAGGGAAAGCTCAGTTTTGTTCTTAAGGCCTTTCAACTGATTGGATGAGATCCATCCAGATTACTGAGGAAAATTTCATTTACTTAAAGTCAATAGATTATAGATGTTAACCATGTCTATAAAATATCCTCACAGCAACACGTAGGTTGGTGTTTGATTGAATAACTGGATACTATAGCCTAGCTACGTTAACACATAAAACTAACCATCATAGCCCACCCTTGTCGTCTTGGCACCATACACATCTCCTTAAACCATACTTAAGCTCCAAATAAAGACAATAATAAAGTCACACTTCCACTTAACATGATATAACTATCCTGTGTACAACCAAAAACATGCTAACCCTTTCCCCGGAAGAGGATGCAAGGTCTTTGGGTGATATTTACTCTTCTCTCTGATATCCTATAACTTAAATATTGTGATGTCAAGTTAACTATTATTAATACATTGTATGTTAGATGACAAGGAAATAAGATAAGGGATAAGAGAGGGGAAAAAACAAGAAAAAATGTATATCTCACATTCATATAAAAATAAGGAAGAAATATTCATAACAATTACAGTCCCTGTTTCTGCAACTGGTTACCTTCTTTCATCACCATTTCATATTTCCTTTGCCTTAAGCAAGCACCTCAGCTTGTTGTGATTCTTTGCCTGGTAGGGTAACCCAAACCTTCATTCCTGAAGAGTCTGGACTGTTAGCAATCCTTCCTGCGTTGGGTGATTGTAGTTTTCCATAGACTTTTATCACAGGACATGAGAGACACTAAGGGATCTCAAGTATTCTAGACACAATCTTTCTTACCTTCATTTATGTAGCAGCCTAATTTCCCCTTGGTAGTCAGGATCAATCACCCCAGCCAGCACAATAACTTCCTTCCTTGCCTGTTGATTCAGAGGCATGAGGAGCCCAAAGTGGCTGGGTGGCAATCTTAACTTCCAGATCAATAGAATCACTGTTGTGTTTCCTGGTGGAAGCATTCCTCCCTTCAGAATTAAGACCTCTATAGTAGTGGAGCTAAAGTTGTAGACACAGGAAGCAAAAATTTTGCTAGTGGATCGCTAGGGCTGAGAGGGCCTACTACCATTTCCACCCCTTGATTCCTGGGTTCTGCTGAGATGGTTGAGTGGATCCATGAATCACATACCTAATCTTTTCAGCAAAAGGTTATCCAGCTACACTCTTGGCCCTCTCTCCAGAGCATGTTTTCCCACCCCCAGATTTCCTAATTTTAGCATCCTTTGCAATCTGGGTAGGTCAAGAACCTCCCAAATCTTCAAATGCTAGTTTCTTTTTGCTTAACAGTTCCTTCCTTAATTTATCTCTTTCCTCTTGCATTTTACTTTAAACAGCAAGGAGAGACCAGGCCACATTTTTAACACTTTCCTTGGAAATCTTAACTAAATATTCAAGTTCATTGCTTACAAGTTCTGGTTTCCACATAACTGTAGAATACAATTCAGCCAAGTTTTCTGTCACTGTATAACACGGATCGTCTTTCCTCCATTTCCAATGACATGTTCATCATTTCCTTCTGAGCTCTCACCAGAATTGTCTCTAATTCTAATGTGCATATTTCTGCTGACAGTCTCTTCAAGGCAATCTGGACTTTTTCTATCATGATTCTCAAAATTCTTCCATCCTCTGCCAATTACCCAGTTCCACAGCCACTTCCACATTTTTAGGTATTTGCTACACCAGCACTCCATTTCCCAGAACCAAAATCTTTATATCCTAGGGGTACTGTAACAAATTAGCACAAATTTAGTGGCTTAAGACAATGGAAATTTATTGTTTCACAGTTTAGGATGGCAAAAGTGCAAAGTTAAGGTATTGGCAGGGCTGCAATGCCTCCACAGGCTCTGGGGGAGAATCTTTCCTCCTCTTCTAGCTTCTGGCCCCTCCAAGCACTCCTTGACCCATGGCTGCATAACTCCAATCCCTGCCTCCATTTTCACATGGGCTTCTCCTCTTCTTTGTCTTTTCCTCTTCTGTCTTTTATAAGGACACTTGTCATTGGAATTAAGGGCCACCTGGGTAATTCAGGATAATCTCATCTCAAAATTCTTAACTTAATTACATCTTCAAAGACTTCTTTTCCCAATAAGGTCACATTCACAGGTTCTGGAGCTTAGGACATGGACATATCTTTTGGGGGATCACCATTTAACCCCCTATATTAATATACTACACCAACTTTCTTTTGATTAGTATTTGCATTGTATATCATATTCCATCATTTTCCTTTCCACCTGTGTCCTTATGTTAATGATATATTTCTTGTAAACCACATATAGTTAGTCTGCTTTTTAAAATCCTGCCTGACAGTTTGAATTTAAAGTAATTACTGATATATTTATGTTTCAATATATTGTCTTACTATTTATCTATTTTGTCTCATTTTGTCTCCTACTTTCTTTTGGATTAATCAATTAACTTTTATGATTCCATTTCTCTTCAATCACCTTGTTAGTTTTGCAGTCTTTAATTATTCTTTTTGTGGTTGCCCTGGAGATTATGGCATACGCCCTTCATTTATTAGTCTACTATGGATTAATACTTTTACTGCTTCCTCCACAATTCAATGATGTAAAATATTTTGGCTCAATCCTCTCTTACCTTTTGTATTATTGAGGCCTGAATTTTAATTCTACATATATTTTAAGCCTCTCAATGCATTCTTATAATTGTTTGATACAGTCAATTTTTATATAGATTTACTCACATATGCATCTTTTTCAGTACTCTTCATTCCTTTTTGTACTTGTATTTTTTTAGGATCATTATTTCCTAACTTTAAGAAATCTCTTTAGTATTTATTTTAGTGTAGGTCTGCTGGCAATTCATTGTATCAGTTTTAGTTTTTCTGAAACTAATTTTATTTTATCTTCATTTAAAGGGATGTTTTCCCTGGGAATAGAATTCTAGGTTAGCAGTCATTTTATTTCAGCACTTTAAAGATATAATTTCATTGTATTCTGGTTTTCATTGTGTTTGTTGAAAGGTCAGCTGCCATTCTTATTGTTTCTCATTTGAAGGCAATGTGCCTTTTTTCTCTGGCTGAATTAGATTTTCCTTTTTTCCCTTCTGTTTTCAGCAATTTGACTATAATGTGTCTTGTTATGATTTCCTATGTATTCATTCTGCTTGAGCTTAGTAGAGCTTCTTGAATCAATGGCTTTATATCTTTTGTCGATTTTCCTATCTCTTCCTTCCAGTTAAACACATATTGGACATTTCCACCATGTCCCACATCTCTTACATTCTTTCCATTATTGTTCATCACTTTTTTTCACAATGCTTCAACCTGGACATTCTCTACTCTCTCTCTCTTCCAGTTCACTAAGCTTCTATTATGCTATGTCTAACATCTATTTAGTGACTAATTTAAGCTGTGTTTTTTCAGTTCTAGAGTTTCCACTTGATTCTTTCTAATAGATATCATTTTGTTAGCTAATTTCTTGAATAGTAATCATACTTTTTTTTTAGTTTGTTTCTGATAACTCAAATATTTGGATCATTGTTGCGTTTGTATCATCTGTTTTATCTTGGTTTCCTTCATCTGACTCACAGCAGCCTGTGATTTTTTTTTTTTGAATGCCAGAATTTGCATATGAAAAGTTTTAAAAAATTTCTCTGGATAATGTTATCATTCTGCAGAAATGATTTACTTTTCTTCTGGCAGCCAGATATAGTAGAAGCAGATAACCTTGATCCCATCAAGGATTAAGATGATTTGAGGCTCTATTTCATTTTCATGAGGGCTGATCTATTTCTGGTTTACCCCTCCTAGGACAAAGCCATTCAGGAATTTTACCTGAAAGCCTGACAGACCCTGACCTCTAATTTTTATCTCTCTATCACTATGAGACTTCTAAAAGCTCTGCTCAAGTTTTTAGCCTCTTAGTTGCTGCTTTCTGCTTGACTTCATGACATCTTCTCTTGTGTAGTTTAGAAATTGAACTATGCCGACAATTTGGAGCTCAATTTTCCGTGATTCCTTTTTTGTTGGATCTTGACCTTCAAGTCCTGGCTGCTTTAGTAGCAAGCAGTAAATCCAATTTTTGTACCCTACTTCATGAGACTTCTCAAAGCTCTGAATTGCCATTTTCCACTCTTCACCTTGGCTCCACACAGCTTAGGAATTGACAACTGCCTCAAGGGAAAAAGAAGCAGCTCACCCCAGTGTGTTTCCCTTCACTTAGTCACCTAGACCTCTTTAATGCTGGTTTCCTTGGCTTATCTCTGATGCCTTTAAAAAGCTGTGGTCTTTTGGTATTTTATCTAATTTTTATAGTTTCTAGCAACTAAAGAATTGGTATGAGAAAAGATAACTTGTATTTGGAAGAAGTCCTTACTATAAAAATGTCTATAGATATCAGTTATCAGCTTAAGAAAGTTTCCCTCTATCCCTGGTTTGCAAACAAGCTTTGATATGAATGGATGTTTCATTTATTAAATTTTCATTTTTCTGGCCTATTGAGATGCGATTTTTCTCCTTTATTCTGTCAGTGTTTCATATTGTATTAATTGATTTACAAACGTTTGCATTCCCAGAATAAACCCAGTTTAGTAATGACCTATTATCTCTTAGTATATTTATGGATTCAATGTACTAATGTTTCCCTTAGAATGTCTTGAAAAAGTTGAGCTGAATTTTCCTTTCTTATAATGTTCTTGTCGGTCCTTTGATCAAAGAAATGCTGACTTCATAAGACAAGATGGAAAACGTTCGCTTCTTTTCTTTTCTTTGGAAGAGTTTGTGTAATATTGATGTTGCTTCTTCTTTAGCTACCTAATAAAATCTGTCAAGTAAGCCATGTGAACTTTGGGTTTTCCTTATAGGAAAGTTTTGAATTATGGATTAAATGTTTATAATAGATACAGAACAATTTAGATTTTCTACTCGTGTCAGTTTGTTACCACTTTTCGTCAGAATTTAGCTTGTTGTGTCTCAGTTTCATATTTTTTAGTAGAAGTTTTTCATAATCTTTTCTAATGACCTTTTAAAGTCTGTAAGATCTGTGGTGATGTTCCCTTTTTCATTCCTGATATTAATTTGTTTGTGACTTCTCATCCTAATGCAATCAGGTATTGAGCTAATTTAAATCTGAGCTTCATTTCTAGGAATGATCTATTTCAGTTCACACTGACTCCACTTAAAATCTTGGGACGTTTATAAAGGCCTCTCTGCATTGGCATGCCCGGAATTTTCTATGACCACACAAGACTGCTGAAGTCTCTGAGCCAAAGTTCTCACTCATAGAATGTGCAGAATGGTGATGACTTTGAGAGGAAAGGCAGCCTCTCTTGGTTACCCTCTACTTCTGGATTTTACCTCTACAAATTCTTAATGCCTTAATGATTCTGTGATGCCTGCAAACAGATGTTTTTATATTTTCCCAGCTTTTCTAGTTGTTTTCCACAGGATAGTTGGTCCAAAACAAATAATTCAGCTTTTGCTAGAATTTTTTCTTATATCACATTAATATTATACCTCAATTACATTGATAAAATTAAATAAAAATTCTTCTCCAGTGAACAACGACCACATTTTCATAGCATAGCTTCAGTCTTCAGATGCACATACTAAATATAAGCACCTTGAGGTCTTTTTATTCAAAGGAATCCTTCTTTACATGGATCAAGCTTTGTCACACTTTGTCAAATCTTTAGCTAACAGAATTTTTCTAGTGGGAAGAGTGTTGGCTTTAGTGCAGATACCAGAAGAGGATGCTTTCAACATCCATTCTTGACTCCTTCTAACTTTCCTTTCTCTTTAACAGTTATTGGAAGTAAAAAAAATGAAACCCCTTCATTTTCTAACCTACCTTATGTCAAGAGTTGGACTTGTGACAGTTCTGTCTGATAATAAGTGGGGTTATATGGAGAAAGCATCTTTCTGAAATAAAAAAGACAAAGCCTGGAAAAGAGACTATATATATATATTAACCATTAACCTCTTTATCCTTCCTTATTCTTGCCTAAAATGTAGATAACATCTGGTAGTATGCCAGTCATTTTGTAAGAACGAGGCGAGAAGCTTGAGAACAAATTAAGAAGTGGTTTTGAGGCAAGAAGCATGAGAAAAAATTAAGAAGTGGTAAAATAGTAACAATCTGGGTCCCTGACAAGATCATCGAGCCACTGTATCTGTTTCAGGCTGGCTGTCACCAGACTCCTTGTTAGATGAGCTAACTGAACATCTTATTTCCCTAGGCTGGTGTGAGTTAGCTTCCTGTTATTTGCAGCTGAAAATGTTTCTAACTAATATGGATTGAGATTGAGGAGAATTTGATTCTAATTCTAACGTGACCACAGTGAAATGTCTATACAAAAATAAATTGTATTTATGTATACCAGCAAAAAGACATTTAGAAAATGAGATGAAAAGAAAACAGTTTACCCCTAGTGACCCCATCTTGATCTCCAAGCACCAGTCCTACAAAAAGGGAGCCAGGGATTTTTAGAGAAATGTCTGATTCTGAGTCTGAAGCTGGAAGAATACGTGCTGAACAAGGACTATCTTATTGTGCTAGAAAGCAAGGACACACTTAAAGACTAATGTGGCATATCTGAAGGCCAAAGGAGGCGTCATGAAGGGCCTTCACCGGCCACATTTGAGATCATTTGAACATCAAAAAGAAAACAGCTGCAATTTATTGTAACACATTAAATAAATAAAAATCCATGAGTTCATAATGATACTCCAAAAACAAACAAACAAAATAAGGTAAAAGGAATAAAGGAGAAAGCTCTTTTCTTGTCTTAGAATGAGTTCCAGGTTAACAGAGATGGAGAGTTGCATACAGAAGATTTATTGGGGAGGAACACCTGTAAGAGGTTGAGGAAGGTAGGATTGGGCAGAGGGAGAATTTATCCAGAATGCAGTTGCAACTGAGGCCTCAGACAATCTTACAGGGAGCTCTGGAGCTGGGATGGCCCCTTAGAGTTGTCCCAAATTGAGGAGAGTGGACTGAACCTTTGTATTCCTACATCAGACACTCATTGACCACTGCCTGCTCCCTGGGCAGGGGTTGGGGAGTGAGGACATAACTTTGAGTGAGGTAGTTCCCTGCAGCTGAGGGCGGTTCCCAATGAGAGCCATAGCTGTGAGGTCAGTAGCTGATTTTCCCAGAAGCTGGGGAACGGTGTATCAGCTCTGAAGAGGAGATCTGAGCAGAGCACTATGGTATTCACTACAGCAATTGTTAATAGAAGAATGCCACTTAATAAATATAGAAAGAATTATATAATTAGTAAATCACTCTTTTGTAAACCTCAATGTAATAATTGATTCAGGCAAAGAACCTCAAGGGATATTATCTTAATCAGCTTGAGCTGCTAAACAAAATACCATAAACTGAGTGGCTTCTCAACAACAGAAATTTATTTTTCACAGTTCTGGAGGCTGAAAGTCCAAGCTCAAGGTGCCAGTATGGTTGGGTTCTTGGTGAGGACCCACTTCTGGTTTGCAGATGGCTGACTTCTTGTATCCTCCCACAGTGGAAAAGGGGCAAGCTAGCTCTCTGACCTCTTTTTGTAAGGGTGCTAATCCCATTCATGAGGGCTCCATCCTCATAATCTGATCACCCAAAGGCCTTACCTCCTAACACTATCACATTTTGGGGGTTAGGATTTCCACATAGGAATTCTGGGGGGACACATTCAGTCTGTAAGAGATGTTAAAAGCATTTGATAAAAGGTTTTGGTTTTGAACATGATGCTCATGTAGAACCAAAATGTCACCCCACAAATAATTTACTAATTGCATAGAAAACTTAGCATCATTAACAGTGGGTTGCACAGTAGCACCTATGAAGTATTCTTGGCAATTATTGTATAGTTGTGTTAAAAATGTTTAACCTGGGGCCGACCCCATGGCCGAGTGGTTAAGTTCGCGTGCTCCACTTCAGTGGCCCGGGGTTTTGCCGGTTCAGATCCTGGGCGCGGACATGGCACTGCTGATCAGGCCATGTTGAGGCGGCGTCCCACATGCCACAACAAGAAGGACCCAAAACTAAAATATACAACTATGTACTGGGGGGATTTTGGGAGAAAAAGCAGAAAAGAAAAAAAAGAAGATTGGCAACAATTGTTAGCTCAGGTGCCAATCTTTAAAAAAAAAAGTTTAACCTGAAACTGATCAAGCTTCTAGACCTACGTTCAAGTCTGTAGAAAATATAGGAGATAAAGGAAAAGGTGATGACAGTGTAGTTTTTGATTTTCCAAAATACTATCTCAAAAATAGAACCATTATGATAGCAAAAGAAAAAAATTTGACAGCTACATTTTGAACAAAACAAGGTGACAAGCGTCCCCAGGAACTCCAGAATGCAAATGGATGAAACGAGCCATTGACAACGCAAGATCTTTGCGGATTCTGCATAGGTTCAGCAGTGATATAGAAGAGTAGCGGAGGGAATATAGGGTCATTCTTATGGTCTGACGAGCCCAAGAACACTGAATTTACACTCCTCAGCTCAGTTACTTACCGCCTCAGTTTCTACTGCAAGGGTTACCCTTAGGCCCAGTCTCCTCACCTGACAGGTTGTCCGCTTGGGTCAAGACCCTTCAAGATTCTTCCAGCTGGCTGCCTTCTGTAGCATCCACCTGTCCCCTGGGAAAACCTACATACTTTCACTCCACCAAACTCTGGACATGCACACTGTCTACACTACTGCTCTCTTTCCTCACCCTGCCATTTCAGGATGCTATGCCAGCTTCCTCTCTGCAGGTTCATCCAGGTGGGAGCAGTCATCAGTCTGTACCCTCACCTAAACCCCCAAATCCTGAGGACAAGCTTTACCAAAAACTCTCTCAAGTTGCACCCCAGAGACACGATTGGATGGGTCTGTGAGTTTCTGCAGCTCAGCCACTGGGGAAGAGACAGGTGTCAATTTCCTCATCTGAAAGGCAACCTCCACTATTCTGAGTTATTTTGGGGCTCCCCTCTTGCCTTGAGGTGGCTATGGTGAGGTCCATAAGAAAGTGGCAAAGTGCTCTCTACCTCAAGATTTCCTTTCAAAAAATACTTTTTAAAAAGGAAGCTCCAATCTACTCTCAAAAGGTTGGAGGAGGCTGATGGGTTGATAATCCAAGAATTTGTTGGCTGCTTCACAGTTAAATTTTCTAGAATATGTGTAGACACCATGTGAGAGTATGAATGTGCAAGAAATTAATGGATACAAATAAAATATTTGTACTCTTCCCATTTTATCCTTGTACCTGCCTCTAGGTTGGGTTACCTAGTATTTTATAAAGCCAAAATAATCTTAGTTTTCATAGACAGATTGTTTTCCTAGAAATAATAAAGTCCTCCAGGCTGACAGGAAATGACACTAGATGGTAACTCTAATTCACCTAAAGGAAGAAAAAACTCCAGAAAAAGGTAAATATGTAGGTAAATATAAAACACTGTATAAGTATATTTTTAAATTATTTCTTCTCAACAGATTTAAAAGATGTGATTGCATAAAATAATAATTACAAAACTCTGTGTTTGAGCATAAGCTCAATATATGTCATAAGACATATAAAGATGTAATATGCAGTCATGCGCTACATAATGATGTTTTGATCAACAGTGGACTGCATATCCGATGGCGGTCCCATAAGATTAGTACCATATAGCCTAGGTGTGTAGTAGGCTATACCATCTAGGTTTATGTAAGTGCACTCTATGATATTCGCACAATAATGAAATTGCCTAATGATGCATTTCTCAGAATGTATCCCCATCGTTAAGCAACACATGACTGTATTAATATGAAGTAGATAGTGACAAGTTAAGATGCATATTGTACTCCCTAGAGCAACAACCAAGGACATAACTTAAAAAATACAGTAAAATAACAAAAGGATTTAAATGGTATAATAGAGAAAAAAGTGTATAGAACACAAAAGAAGAAAGTAAAGGAGGAACAGTGAAACAAAAAAAGACATAACATAAGAAAAAAATAGAAAAATGGGAGATGTAAATTCACCATATAAATAATTACATTAAATGTGAGTAGATTAAGCATTCCAATCAAAAAGCAGAGATTGTTAGATAGGATCGAAAACAAGATTCAACTATGTGCTGTCTACAAGAGACACACTTGATTTTGGAGGACGCAGATAGGTTAAAAGTAAAAGGATAGAGATATACAATGCAAATAGCAACTATAAAAGTGCTGGTGTAGCTATATTGATATCTGACAAAATAGGCTTTAAGACAAAAAAGTATTACCAGAATTAAAAGTGGTATTTCATAATGATAAAAGTGTAAATTGACCAGGAACGTACAACAATTATGAACCTATATGCACGTAAAAATAGAGCCCCAAAATACACAAAACAAAAGCTGACAGAACTGAAAAGAGAAATAGAGAATTCAACAATAATAGTTGGAGATGTCAACACTCCGCTCTCAATAATAAGTAAACTATTTAGACAGAAAATCAGCAAGGATATAGAAGACTTGAACAACACTATCAACAAACTTGAACTGACTGACATCTATATAACACTCCATCCAACAAGAGCAGAATACACATTCTTTTCAAGTGTAAATGGAACATTCTCTAGGATAGACCATATGTTAGCCATAAAAAGTCTCAGTAAATTTAAAAGATTTGAAATCATGCAAAGCATATTCTTTGACCACAACAGAACTGAATTAGAAACCACAAAGAAGGAAATTTGGGAAATTTCCAAATATTCGGAAACTACATAACAAACTTCTGAATAACTCATGAGTGAAAGAAGAAATCACAAGGGGAACTTAAAAATATGTTGAAGTGGAAGAAAATGAAAACAACATGTCAAAATTTATGGGATGCAGCTAACGCAGTGCATAGATATTTTATAGCTTTAAATACCTGTATTAGAAAACAAAAAAAGATCCCATATCAATAACCTAAGCTTCTACCTTAAGAAATTAGAAAAAGAAGAGCAAACTGAATCCAAAGCAAACAGAATGGAGAATATAATAAAGATTAGAGCAGAAACCAATAAAATAGAAAATAACAACAACAACAAAACTATTGAGAAAATCGATGAAACCAAAAGTTGATTCTTGGAAAGATCAATGCATTTGAAAAATCTTTAGTTAGGTTGACTAAGAAAAAGAGAGAGGAGGCACTAATTACCACAATCTTGAATGAAAGCGGGATCATCAATATCAACATTACAGAAATTAAAAGAGCTGTTAGGGAATACTCTGAACAACTTTATGCCAACAAATTAGATAATGTAGATAAAAAGGACAAATTGCTAGAAATACACAGATAACCAAAACTGATTTAAATAGAAATAGAGAATCTGAATAGACCTATAATAAGTAAATACATTGAATTAGTAATTAAAATTCTGCCCACAGAGAAAAGTCCAGGCTCGGATGGATTCACTGGTGAATTCCATGTAATGTATAAAGAAGAATTAACATTGATTCTCACAAACTTTTCCAGAAAACAAAGAAGGGAACACTTCCCAACTCATTCTATGAGACCAGTATTACCTTGATACCAAAGCCAGACAAAGCACAAGAAAAAAATCAAACAAGAAAATACTGAACAATATCCTTTATGATCATAGACGTAATAATCCTCAACAAAATATTAGCAAACCAAATTCAGCAACATATAAAAAAGATCACATACTGTGACCAAGTGGAATTTATTTCAAGAATGAAAAATTGATTTATCATCCGAAAATCAGTTTATATAATAAATCATATTAAGGGGGGTAATGGATAAAAAACACATGATTATCTCAATGGATACAGAAAAAAACATTTGATAAACTCTAATACCCGTTCACGATAAAAAAACAAAAACCAAAAACCTTTCAGCAAACTAGTAATAGGCAGGAACTTCCTCAATTAGATAAATGGCCTCTATGAAAAACCTACAGCTAAAATCATACTTAATGATGAAAGATTGAATGCTTTCCCTAAATTGGGAACAAAGCAAAGATGTTTACTCTTGCCACTTTTATTCAACATTGAACTGGATGTCCTTGCCAATGCAACAAAGGAAAAAATTAAAGGCATCCAGATTGGAAAAGAAGTAAAACTGTCTTTATTTGCAGATGATCTGATCCTGCATGTAAAAAAAATCCTATGGGAATCCACAAAAGACAATTTCCAGAACTAATAAACAAGTTGAACAGAGTTGCAGGATACAAGATCAATAGACAAAAATCAATTGTATTTTTATATACTAGCAATGAACAACCTGCAAATAAAATTGAAGAAAAAGATTCCGTCCACAATAGCATCAAAGACAATAAAGTACTTAGGAATCAATGTAACAAAAGAAATGTAAGACTTGTATACTGAAAATACAAAATACTGCTGAGAAATTAAAGAAGATCTAAATAATTGGTGAGACATTCCATGTTCATGGATTAGAAAACCAAATATGAGGGTTCCCTTTTTTCCGCATCCTCTCCAACATTTGTTACTTTTTGTCGGTGATTATAGCCATTCTAATGGGTGTAAGGTGATTTCTCAATGTAGTTTTGATTTGCGTTTCCCTGATGATTAGTGATGTTGAACATCTTTTCATGTGCCTCTTGGCCATCCGTATATCTTCTTTGGAAAAATGTCTGTTCATATACTCTGCCTGCTTTTTGACTGGGTTATTTGGCTTTTTGTTGAGTTGTGTGAGTTCTTTATATATTTTTGAGATTAACCCCTTGTCAGATATATGATTTTCAAATATTTTCTCCCAGTTGGTGAATTGTCTTTTCGTTTTGTTCCTGGTTTCCTTTGCCTCGCAGAAGCTCTTTAGTCTGATGAAGTCCCGTTTGTTTATTTTTTCTTTTGTTTCCCTTGCCTGAGTAGGCATGGTATTTGAAAAGATCCTTCTAAGACCGACGTCGAAGAGTGTACTGCCTATATATTCTTCCAGGAGTTTTATGGTTTCACATCTTACCTTCAAGTCTTTAATCCATTTTGAGTTAATTTTTGTGATGATGAAAGATAATGGTCTACTTTCATTCTTTTGGATATGGCTGTCTAGTTTTCCCAAGATCATTTATTAAAGAGATTTTCCTTTCTCCATTGTATGTTCTTAGCTCCTTTGTTGAAGATTAACTGCCTGGAGATGTGTGGTTTTATTTCTGGGCTTTCAATTCCGTTCCATTGTTCTTTGTACCTGTTTCTGTAACAGTACCATGCTGTTTTGATTACTATAGCTTTGTAGTGTATATATATATATGTGTGTGTGTGTGTGTGTGTTTTTTATTGGCACCTGAGCTAACATCTGTTCCCAGTCTTTTTTTTTTCTTCTTTTCCCCAAAGCACCCCCCCAGTACATAGTTGCATATTCTAGTCGCAAGTGCCTCTGGTTGTGCTATGTGGGACGCCACCTCAGCATGGCCTGATGAGCGGTGCCACGTCTGCGCCCAGGATCCAAACCAGTGAAATGCTGGCTGCCGAAGTGGAGCATGTGAATTTAACACCACGGGGCTGGCCCCTGTGGTGTATTTTGAAGTCAGGGATTGTGATGCCTCCTGCTTTGTTCTTTTTTTCTCAGAATTGCTTTAGCTATTCAGGGTCTTTTGTTTCCCCATATGAATTTTAGGATTCTTTGTTCTATTTCCGTGAAGAATGCCATTGGGATTCTGATTGGGGTTGCAGTGAATCTGTAGATTGCTTTAAGTAATATGGACATTTTAACTATGTTTATTCTTCCAATCCATGTGCATGGAATCTCTTCCCATTTCTTTATGTCATCCTCGATTTCTCTCAATAGTGTCTTTTAGTTTTCATTGTATACATCTTTCACCTCCTTGGTTAAATTTATTCCTAGATATTTTATTCCTTGTGTTTCGATTGTAAGTGGGATTGTATTCTTGAGCTCTCTTTCTGTTAGTTTGTTATTAGAGTATAAATGCAACTGATTTTTGTAAGTTGACTTTGTACCCTCCGACTTTGCTGTAGTTGTTGATTATTTCTAGTAGTTTTCAGTGGATTCTTTAGGGTTTTCTATATATAAAATCATGTCTTCTGCAAGAGTTTTACTTCTTCACTGCTGATTTGGATACCTTTTATTTCTTTTGCTTGGGCAAAAGTTCAAATACACATTTCACCAAGGAAGATATACAAATGAGCAATAAACAAATGAAAAGTTGCTCTATATCATTAATCTTTAGGAAAATGCAAATAAAAACCACAATGAGACACCATTCATGCCCATTAGTATATTGGTAAAGATGTGGAGAAACTGGAACCCTCAAACATTGCTGGTGAGAATATAGAATGGGACAGCCAGTTTGGAAAAACAGTTTGCCAGGTTTGTAAATAAACAAAATTATCATAAAATCCACAAATTCTCTGGGTATCTACTCAAGAAAAATGAAGATGTAAAACACAAAGACTTTGTTGAACACTAGTGTTCATAGCGGCGTTATTCATAATAGCCAAAAAGTGGAAAGAATTCAAATGTCCATCAACTGATATATGGATAAACAAAATGTGTTATATCCACTCAATGAACAATAAAGAGGAATGAAGTGCTGATATGTGCTATAACATGGATGAACCTCAAAAGCGTTATGCTATGAGAAAGAAGCCAGGAGCAAAAGACCATATATTGTATGATTCCATTTATATGAATTGTCCAGAAAGGGCAAATCTACAAGGATAGAAAACAGTGTAATGGTTTCCTGGGACTGCGGGTGGGACTTGGGATTGCAAACATCACGCAGAATCTTTTTGGAGTGATGGAAATGTTCTCAAACTGCCTTGTGTCGACGATTTCCCAACTCTATATATTTACTAAAAATCATTGAATTGTACATTCAAAATGGGTGAATTTTGTGGCATATAAATTATTCATCAATAAAGCTGTTTTAAAATAAAAAGTCAAAGCAGGCGTGGTTCTTACTCACAAGATGCAGGGTACCTGACATTTAGCAGAGGAGACAGACATATTTGCAAATACAATATTTTGAGCTAATTTTGTTTATGGAAGTATATTCAATGTGTTATGGTTTTCTTTCCCGTTATGTTTCACACCTGCTCTCAAAATCCAAAATTCTTCTTGGAAAAGATGGGTTTAAATAATAGTATCCTGAACTCTCCTCTCATTATTAAGTCTACCTATCTGTCTATCTATCTGTCTATCTATCTATCTATCTATCCATCCATCCATTCATCTATCTATCTATCTATCTATCTATCTATCCATCTATCTATCTATCTATCTATCTATCTATCTATCTATCTATCTATCTACCATTGTAACAGTGTAGGAGAAGACAAAATGGAAAGGCTAGATGCAATCCTTGCTTTTGAGTGGTTTATGCATAAGTACATAAATAGCAAAGGTTTCCTACTCATTCTCTATCTTTGTCTCTTTCTATCTCTGTTTCTGTTTTTTCCTCCAGGTGGAAGATGCTGAAATTATTGACTGGACTAAGTTTTCTGAGTGGAGTCTGGGAACATTTTGCAGAAAAGATGAATTTACTGATAGAAATTTCCTAGAGTGAAAGGAATTCGTATGGTGAAAAGAACAAAGCAAATGTTCCAGAAAAGGGAAGTAAATATGGGAGAATAATTTGATTCAGTAGTTGCTGGCCTATGTGTGGAGAAGAACAAATGTATTTGCTTGGCTAAACTTATTCCACAACGGATTTTTAAGGAGTGGGTGTAGGATGGAGAAGTTAGTTGAAGAAGACCTGAAAATAACCAATTTGAAATTTGGTTGAAATAGCTTCCAGAATTTGTTTACTGAATTCCTGTACATGAACTATTTCACCATTTTGGACACTGCAGAAGCTTATGGAATTTAGAATGCCAGAACAAGGGCCTTCAATTCAAAAGAGATAAACCAGAATTTACTACTGGGACCTCTTAAGCTATCTTGGAATGATTTAATTTTTTTTTCAATTTTATCATAGGATTTTCCTAGGGACATGGAAAAGGAGAAACATTTTACACAAGACTGTAGCCTTATTCTCCAAAATTCTTAATTTCACACTTCTACTGCTGTTGGTGTATGAAATGTACTTTCATGCAATTGCTGAAAGCGAAGGATGAACTGCGGCCACACGGGGGCAGCAGACACTTGGCTTTTCCAGCTTTCTCGCCGGGAACTGTGCAAATGGAGAGATCATACACGTGATTCTCTTTGATCTAAATGTCTTTTCCAGACTGCCAAACTGCGACAAATGACTATCCTTAAAACACTAACAACAGAAATCTCACCTGTTAATGAGAGGTAGGGACAGAGCTTGCTTTCTTTTTCTTTTCAAATGGCTGGTTTTTCAGAGGTTGCTGAGAGCAAGGGGCTGTTTCTTAGTGATCAGATATTCTCAGGGCAATCATAGTGCCTGGTGTCTAGTGAGAGCTCAATAATTGTTGGTTGTCGTTAATGTCATTAGAAGGTAACCGCTCCAATTCACCAAAGCATAATCGCTAAGCTCTCAGACCACCACATCCAGAGGGGGCTGCGCGGTTTAGCAGATCTCTTCAGAGATCTCTTCAGGAAGGTGCTCACACTGTCTAGCAGATCTGCACATTTTCCACAGTTCTACAGTCGTGAATCTAGACATGGTTCAGTTCCTGGCTTCTCAAGGCACCTTATAAAATCAGTGATTCGAAGAAAAGCATATATGACACGGTTAATTTTTCTTACCTACATGATGCCGAGGCAAGAACTACAGTTGGAGGTCTGAGGGTGGAAGGGCTAAGGTTGTGATCCTGTGTGTGCCACTCCATCTGTCCTGCCTGTTCCCCTACCAGCCATAGACACCAGGGCCTTGTGGACGAGGCGAGGCACTTATGCCGGCAGCCCCAGTTGCCTACCTCTTTAGCTCTCTCACTGGCTCTACTCCATTTGTGTGACCTCTTTGTTGAATGCCTACCCTTCGTTAGGTGCTCCTCACACATATCTCATTTAATATTTCTCTACATTGTAGGAAAGTTGGTTTACATCTATTTTTTCAGGTGCTGCTCCTTCTGCCTGGAATACCCTTTCCTTCTTCTCGATCTAATTCCTATGTGTCTTTATAGTCCAGCTCAAGGCACATCCTGTTATGAAAAACCCAGTACAGTTTAGATTTGGCCACAATGGACCCTTCTAGCACCCAGTCTTACCCTCAGCACAGTAGTAGATCACAGGCTTGTTGGTCTTCTCTCCTGTGAGACCATAAGCTCCCTGAGGCCAGAGCCCTGCCTCGTTTGGCTTTGCGTTCCCAAGAGTCTAGCAGAGTTTCTGGCACATTGGAGCTGCTCCATACATGGAGCTCTGTACATACTCATTTGTGGGATGAGTAAATGAATCAATCTATTTATCATTGAATGAGATGTTTTTCTTCCCTTCCTTTCCCCAGTTAAAATGCCTTGATATTTAAAAAATACCTCTTAGGAGATTATTTTAAAAACAAGCAATCAACGCCTACCTCCTACACAGGGAACATCAGTGAATACCAATGAACCGTAATTTATAAGTGGGACTTGCTGAAGGAGGAAGTTTGTAGTATGAACCTCTCAACATCGCAGGCACTGTGGAGTCCTATGGTGATATGGGCCAAGCTCCAGGCATGCAGCTCTGAGAGATGCCCCACGTTGGGCTTCCAGAAGCCTCTCAGTGTTCTAAGGATGCAATTCGTCGATTCTCACAGCATATCTGAATGATAGGCAGGAGAAATGGACAATTCCTTTCCTTCCTTCCCTCTCTCCCTCCCTTCTTTCTTACAGTTGGAGAGTTAGAACACAGAGAAAGACCTAAGCAAATTGCCTAGCATCACTTAAGAGAGAACAGTCAAGCCAGGATGCACTCTGGTGCTCATTCCACAAAATTGTGCTTCCTGTAACTTAAACAGGTCTGTGTTTTAACGAATTCGTGGCATATGGGCCATAATAATCAGAGTGACTGGCATTTCCTGGAATTTATGATCAGGTGGAGAATAGGTCGTTTTCTACTTTTGAATGAATTCTCACGTGCCTAGCTTTGAAGTTGAGAAATTTGATATAAGTGAGAATAGTTTCTGGTAGGAGTAATGCTTTTTTGTTTGTTCTGCTATCTGTACCCATATCTTCTCTTTCTCACCTCAAACCTCATCCCTACCCATGAACTGCCATCACTGTTTCTTCCCTGGCATTTTAAGAGTGAGTAGCAAGATACTGTTCTCAAAATTTGCATCATGGGGGAAAAATTATTTGTTTGCTGTCTTCTCTGTGAACAGAGAAGTTCACAGTCCTTCATCATCCACCATCCGCAGTGACCTACAGTTGTTGGACACTTGTCTGTAGACAAAGAACTCTCCCTCTGACTTGGCTTTTGTCTTTCTGGTTTCCAAAAAGCCTTGTTAATCCAGGTAGCAGTGAAAGTCTGTGAATTCAGAAATGGCCTGACCAATGAATGCGCTCTATGTTTGGCAGTCTTCCAGAGTTTTCTTAAGGGTGAGAACAGTAGCTGGGTTCTGAGGATCTGTTTGGTCCCACTTGCTGAGAAAGTTACCATCGAGTATTTGTTGGGGGTATTTAATTCTCAGTAAAGTTTACACCAATTGATGCCAGTGAGCTTAAGCAAGTACCTGTGCTACTGATATTGATGTTTGTGTTATGTTCTTGAAGTGAATTAAATTTCCCCCTAAGTTCGAACTTCTCTTCTTCAGCAAATCTCTGGTTGCAATCATGGCAGTGATTTTTTTAAGAGCCTTGAATTGAGTTTCTCAGGAGTGCCTTTTAAAGGAGATTCTCCCATGCTTTTTTTCTTTCTAATATCTTATGTGTGCAGTTCTTACCAGCTTACAAGAACTCTTTAAAATGGAATCCCTGAAAATGTCTGCGAAATGCATTCTTTTTGGAGACAGACTGTCGTGGGAGCTATTTAGAGCCTACATCATCCTGTTTGAGAGCTGAATGATGCACTTTTCCAAGCATATTCTTAACTCAAACAACAAAAGACTGCAAGTTTGCTGAATATTTCCGGACCCAGGCAGTTCGTCAGTGAACTGGAGATCTTCAGGATCTTCTCTTGCACTAGTAGCTCTCCAGAAGCACCACTGGAATTTCCAGAATGAGTCCTCAGCATGTTGAAGCCACTGGCATGACCCTGGATTCACTGGCATCCAGGAAAGTCCTTTTCTCGGTGTTGAGGTTACCCCAGCAATGCACTTTGGTTAAAATATTTGGAATTCCTAAGCTAATATAATTATGAGGAAACCTCTAGGTTTCAAAGATCCCAGTTCAAATCTAAACATCAGGAAAGCTAGGAAGTAAGTCTCCTGGGTTTGGAATTCATTACAGATGTGCAAGTATTGAGGCATAGGAGGGCACACAAAGTCCTCCTCTCACTGTGGGGAGACAGAGATTGAGGGAGAAAAGGGAAGAACTTCCCAGGGTGCTTGGTTCAGGCAGGTATGCAGTATCTACACTGAATCTTGTTAGCGCTTGATGGGGTAAGAGGGTTCTCATGGTAATTCCCTGAGGTTAACCAGCTGTGACAGGGGAAAGTGATAGCCACATGATTCATGAATGTGTATAACCAAACTGTCCCAGACAAGGGTCACAGGGTCACATAGAGACCAGTGTCTGAGGTCAGGTTTCAGGTTGCTGCATGTGCTGCTCTCTAAGCAGACGGAAAGAGAAGCACTAAGTGTCCACTTGAATAATACTCTAATCCATGATTCAACATCAGTTAGGAAGGAATTTATAGGGGCATAAGATGAAGACGTGTTTTTTTTTTTCTTTTCTCTCCCGTCACATGGAAATGGACTAGGAGAAAAATAGAAAGTTCATAATTTTACCTAGGTTTCATTGAGTGTAGGCTGGTATCATTTGTTTGGATCTTATAGAGCTGTTCGGATTCACAACTGACTTACCTGGTTTGTGAATTGATTATTTTAAAACTTGAATGATGGATGGTAACATTCCATGGTTCATTGTGGGAAGAATTTCGAAGGGGAAACAATGACCCATGGTGTAAGGCCATAGGCATGTCAAAATCAGAATCTGTACTAATTAAAATAACTTCCTCTTGAATCTCAGATTACCTTGGGAAAGTGTATGATTTTCTGTACCAACATTTCAAAACATTTAAGCTTCCGTAATGTCTGCTTGGTTTGATTCCAAATGTACTACCTCCTACAGATAGAACATGAGAGCAGGAATTGACTGTAAGTAGTATGGATCAAATGAGGCCCAGTGACTTGCCCAAGCTAATTAGAGGCAAAACCAGGACCAGAATTTCAGAATGCAGGGCTTTGTCTTCCGAGCAAATTTACCTTGGTTTTCACTCCCCTGGGCCACCCAAACAGTGTGGAATTTTGAGGTGATATGTGTATGGAATGGATTCTACTTCAGAGTGATTCAGTCTATATTCTACTCCTTTTCTTACAAATAGTAGTATAGCAAAGAAATGTTGATATTGCATTTTCTGCTCTGTTATTTGTGTGTTACATCACATGAAGCGCATACAAAACTGGAGCAGTCACTTTTGTGTGCTTTTATAGTGTTAGGTTTAGAAATCTTATTTTAGTAGAATAGACATGTTTATAAACGTTCTTGAATTTTTTTGAGTAAATCAGTTTTATTATAAGAAGCTGCTATTCAAGCCAGTAGTCAAAAAACTTGGTTTCCTCTGGGCATAGGCTTGGAATAAGCTGCAACCAGATTGAGGCAGACTTACCAACTGAAGTCCAAGAAGCATTGCTGATCTAATTTTAACACATTTCTATTTTGACAAACAAGTTAGCACATTCTTTACTCTTAAACCGATTCTATTTAGAATGACATATGACTTGAGATTGTTTAATCCAGCATAATTTTTGCCCTATATTTTCAACTAGTCCCACATTTGATATGGAAAGGTCCTGGTTTATAATATGAGACAATCCCTTTTACTCTTTCTATTTATTTTTGGATTTTATTTTTAAGTAATAAAATTATATTTTTGCTTATATAGGAATTGTGAAATGCCCTTTATCCTTTCTCAGAAAATGAAAATCTTACTCGTGTTCCATGATTATGTTCAAATACTAGTTCCTTTGTGAGGCGTTATTGATTTCTACCCCTCCACAGATATCTGAATAAATTCCTTCCTCTTCAATATTCTCAAGGCTGTTTCATTACATATCTATTCTAGTACTTAATTTAAATCTGCCTTCTGAGTCCATTTATTTGTTGAACACCTACTCTGTGCTAGGCATTGGTCTAAGCCTAGGGATAGAACAGTGAACAAAACAGATAAAGTCTCCAGTCTCATGGGGATTATGTTCTAGTGGGTGTAGACAGACAATAAATGAATAAGTACTTAGAGGAAGATGAAGCAAGGTAAAGGAGTTGGGGAGTGCTGAGCTTTTTTATTGGATGGCTGGGGAATGCCTTGCTGGGAAGGTGACATATGAGCAAAACTCTTAAGGAAGGGAGGGAGTGAGCTACGCAGATGTTTTAGAGAAGAGCATTCCAAGCAGAGGGAAGAACAAGCACAAAGGCCCTAAGGCAGGATTGTGCTTGGCGTGTTTGAGGAATATCAAGGAGAACGATGATGTGGAGTGAGTGAGGGGAAAGCAGAAGGAGATAAGATTGGGCTATGGGAAGGACTTGGGTTTTTACTCTGGGTGGGATGTGAAGTCACTGGAAGGTGTTGAGCTGAGGAGTGACAGGGCCGCGGTATTGAGAATAGACTGTTGGCAGGCAAAGGGAGAAGAGGAGATAATGGTGACTTGCACTGGAAAGTAATGAGAAGTGGTCATATTCTGGATATATTCTGAAGGTAGAACAGAATTGCAGAAGTGATGGATTGGACATGGGGTGTCAGAAATCAAGGATGTTGCCAATGTTTCTGCCCTGAACAGCTGGAAAAATGGAATTGCCAAATACCAAGATGGGGAAGATGGTGCAAGGAGCAGGTGAGGGGGGGCAAGATCAAGAGTTTTGTTTGGATTTCTTAGTGATTTCTTTACTTTAAAAAATAATTTTAACTGAAATATCACATTCTAACAGAAAATGCTTATTGAATTTTCACAAAGTGACTGTACCTGTAACTTGCATCTGGATCAAGGAATAAAACACTGTAACAGACACAGGAGTAGAGATGTCAAGTAGGCATTTGGATATACAAGTCTGTAGTTCAGGGGAGATATAAATTTGATATTTGTCAGCATATTGATGGTAGTTAAAGTATGAAAAAAGATGAAATCACCTAGGAAGTGGATGTGGATAGGGGAGAGAAGAGGTTTGGAGACTAAGCTGTGGGGAGATGAAGAGGACACAACAAAGGAGATTGAGAAGGAGCAGACAGTGAAGTAAGAGGAGACACCAAGAAAGAGTGAGAAGAAAGAAAGAGCACCTAGTAAGTACAGGAATTCTGCTAGGTGCTGGGAATAGAGCAGCGAACAGGAACGACCATTTCCCTGCTCTCATGAAGCTTATGTCAAGTGGGGTACATAGACAGGTAAAAAAATCATCTCTATCTATCTATCTATCTATCTGTCTATCTATCTATCTGTCTGTCTGTCTGTCTGTCTGTCTGTTTGTCTGTCTGTCTATCTATCTATCTACTTAATCTCATTATGAAGTATAGTACAGGCTCTGAAGGAGAAGTATAACGAAAAAATTCATGGAGGGATATGATTTAATTAGGAATGGCTTCTCTGAAGAAGTGATATTTAAGTTGAAGCTTGAAAGGTGGAAAGGGATTATTCAAAATTAGATTTGGGGGATGTATTAGTTTGCTCGGGCTTCCGTAACAAAATACCATAAACTGGGTGGCTTAAAACAGCAGAATTTTATTCTCTGATAGTTCTGGCAGCTAGCAGTCAGAAATCAAGTTGCAGCAAGGCCATGCTCCCTCTGAAGCCTCTAGGGAAGAATCTTTTCTTGGTCCTTCCAGCTTCTGGCAGCTCTGGCATTCATTGTCGTGTGGCAACATAACTCCAATCTCTGCCTCTGTCTTCACATGGTCTTCTCCTGTGTGTGGATGTCTCTGTGTCCTCTCTTCTTATAAGGACAGAAATGATTGGATTTAGGGTCCACCTGAAATCTAGCATGATTTTACTTGAGATCCTTAACTAATTACATCTGCTAAGACCCTATTTCCAAATAAGGTCACATTCTGAGATTCTGAGTAGACATGAATTTGGGGGAAACCCTATTCAACCTACTACAAGGGATGACCAGAAGAAGTGATATGTTTGAAGCAGTGATATGCTGGAGCTGGCTTAAACCTGCTCTCAAGAGCCAATTGTTAAATTTTCAGCAATTTTGTTATCTGGTTGACTTTGCATTGGTAGCTTGAAACTGGGCACCATGGAAGCATTTACACCATGGAAATGGGCAAATGCTACCAATCAGGTTTATCTATTTTTTTCTGGAGACGCAACTGTTAAACATTCAACCAGCACCACTGGTTTGAAGACCTTGAGTCCAAAAGGAGATGTGTCGAGTATGGCTGGACCATAATGAAGGGTAGCTGGAGGGGAGATGCAGGCCAAGTCATACAGGGCCTTCAAGACCACAGCAAGGATAATGGATTTTAACCCAAGTGCACCTGGGGGCTATCTGAGAGCTTTAATCGGGAGAGTGGCAGGGTCACATTTGTGTTATTGTTCTAGTTGTTTATATGCCAGTCTTTCCTACCAGAGAACAAGCTCCTTGAGAGGGATTTCGTCTTCATCATTTCTTGTATCCCCTATGAAATTTTGCACATGATAGACATTTGATAAGCGCTGGTTGATCTAAATGGCGTTTTATAAATACCATGCAGATTGGTAGAAACAACAGTCAGTGAAGCCGGCAAACATGATCAATCAGGAGTATGTCACGGAGGAATCATAAGACAGTTCTATCATTACAGTACGTCATCCATCTAGCGGGCATGCATTTAGGACTTACTGTCTACAGGCACTGTGGGGTTACAGCAGTGAGGAAGACAGGGTCCCACCCGTAAGTTGGAATCTTGTAGAGAATACAACAAAAGCCTGTCAGAGTCGCTTGTGATAAACTGTGTGACAAGGTAAATGAGAAAATCTCTCGAATTTTGGGGGCTTGGGGAAGCTCCCATACGAAGCACAATTTTTAGAAAAAGTATTGCTACCTGAACTGTGCTCTGAGTTCAGTATTGCCCTCTAAAAAGAGTGGTAAGCAGGCTTAGAGGAATGAGGGAGCTGAAGGGCTCTGTGTCTTCATGATGACTTTGGAGGCTTATTATACCCTCTACTTGCCCACATTCACTATTTCTATCACCTTTATCCCTTTGGGCTGTGGTAGGCAGAATTATAAGATGGCTCCCAATGAGCCTCACCCCTGTATAATCTTCTCCCTTTTGAGTGTGGTTGGAACCTGTGAATATAAGATATTACTCCTGTGCTGAGGTTACGTGATACAGCCAAAGGGAGATTATCCTGAGTGGGCCTGACCTAATTAGGCGAGCCCTTTAAAAGCAGAGAGTGTCCTCTGGCTGGCCATGGAAGAGGAAGGCAGAGATTTGAAGCACAAGAAGGATTCAATGCAGTGTTGCTGGCTTGAAGATGAAGGGAGTAGCGTGAGAAAGAATGTAGGTGCATTTCTAAGAGCAGAGCATAGCCCCTGGTTGAGAACAAGCAAGGAAATGGGAACCTCAGTCCTACAGCTGCAAAGATCTGAATTCTTCCCACAATTAGAATGAGCTTGGAAGTGGATTTTTCTCTCCAGAGCCTCCAGACAAGAATCCAGCCATGGCAACACCTTGATTTCAACCATGTCACACTCTAAGCAGAGAACCAGCCATGCCATGCCTGACCTCTGACCTATAGATCTGTGAGCTACTAAATTTGTGTTGTTTTAAGCTGCTAACTTTTGTAGTAATTTATTACCTAACAATAGAAAATTAACACAAGGGCCTCCACTTTGGTGGGCCGGCTCAGGAATAGAGAGGACAAAATTTCTTTTGTTTACTCTGCTAAGGTGAGGTGAGGAAAGCTCAGTGTATTTGCAGAGCAAGAGCTGAGCACAAAGAAATGTCTGTGAGGCACCAGAGGCTCCTAAGGAGGCAGGAGTGACATTATTATAAGGTGTTATTAATATGATCATGACTTCACAACTGTCCTGTAAAATATAATCACATTTATGGTTTTCCATGCTAATTCTTATGTGGTGTGCTATTGTGAATAATGAGCATGTCATGTTGTGGGCCTTGTAGGCACTGATGCAAATTCTGGCCGCGGAAAAGAAAACCACATGGGACACTGCATCATGTTCTTTCAGAATCCAAGTTCCTCTCTTGGAATATAGTTGTTCTCTTTTTGCAGGTTAAGCAGATGCTCTGGAGGGTGTGGGACCTCGGACAGAGCTACAGACTTCTATTTGCTATATAGAAGCAGCAGCTTACACAGCAAAATTCTAGTGACAAAAAGAGAATGGCAGTATTTCTAGAGATTTCCAATCTGTGTAAGGGGAGTAGTTTGGCCCTGGCATAAGTGTATTGCAAAAGAGGATTTCTGATGCAATGAGACGTGGTTGTGGCTGACTTGACTTTGTAGGTATTGATATAAGTGACTTTGTAAAGCATGCTCTGAGGAACAGAGCTGAGGAGTGATAGGTAGCTCATGGCTGCACTTGGAGTTAATTTTTTGATGTCCAATTTCTTCAGATTCCCCTTAAAGATGAGTTCTGATTTGGATTTCATGCGACCTAGCTTCTCTCATTTACTGAGGGTTGGGTCTCTATAGGAGTAATCAATCTTACTTGATTCCCTGTAAAATCAATGCATGTCGAGGGGAGGTATAGATGATGGGGGAATGTCTTGTAGGAAACTGTTAAAGGAAACAGAAATATCTGCTCCTTCTCCCATGCAGATGTCCTTGAAAAATAATATAATAATAACATAATAATACCATTCCTTCATATAGGACTTTTGAATAAATAGCAGTTATTATCTCCATCTTAAATATACATAAACAGTGAAGATCAATAACTTCCCATTGAGAAAAAATAGATCTGGCCAAATATCTGAAACTAGATATGTGAATGAGTAGAGAATTGTCAGAGCAGAGCACTGGGTAACAGTGCCAATGACCGCGATGACAATCAGGACGATGATGATGATTTTGGAAGAGGATTGAAATGAGAGGGACCTTGCTAGATATGTAATATGGATCTTGATTTAAAATTTGGTTTTTTCATTTCAGATAGCTTCTAGTGTAGGCTGAGAAGGAAGGCCATCTCCCACCTGATAAAGATAAATTCTAAGGGAGAAAATGAGTTTTATTAATTTAACGCAAAATATTTCTTGCAAAAACTATTTCATAGTAGTGAAGGAGAGGAAAAATCACCCCCTCTATCCTCCTGGGTTCAGTGGCTGAGGTTGGTGAATCAAATTGATAAATGACTGATTGACAAGAGAAAAAAGCAGTTTTAATTATGTATGTATCCACTGGAGTTCACAAAGGAAAATGTGGCTCAAGGAGGCGGCCAGATAGTTGAGGCTTATATACCATCTTAGCCTAAACAAAGGAAAAGGGGTTTTGGGCTTATGGACAGGGAAGGTGAAGGGAGGAAAGGTAAGGTGAATAAGGGTTGTCTTGTATGCAGATCAGAGTCTCTCAGGAGATGAGTTGTCTCCTGAGGAGTAGCTCTCTTCCTGGTAGAGACATCTTTACAAATGGAAATTTCCCATATAAATGTAAAGTTTCTTTAAGAGAGGGGAGATTTACACTCTATTTGTAGTCAGTGACAGGGAAGTGAAAAGCTTTTCCTGTGTCTGCTGGTCCTCTATTGGCTTTAGCTTAAAATAATCCATATTCTGAAGAGGCATATTTTGGGGTGACATATTCTGATCCCTTCAGTAGGTATACATCAAGTTCACTTTAGAAGTGTCTTTTTCAGTGTCATTTATTTTGCAAAATTTTTTCACATGCTTTTGCCTCTTTAAGTTAGAGATAGAAGAAAAAACCCGTCCAATCGATTTACAGCAATATTCTTTTGTTCATTACTTGAGGTGAGACATACCTGGGAGAGCACTTGGGCAGGGACAAAAGAGATCTGGATTTGTTCATTCAACAAATAACTAGCGAGCCAGCAGTACAGATAAGGTCCTGCCTTCATGGTGCTTACAGTCTGGTGGAGAGGAGACAGAGATTTAAGAACTGAAACCTAATAAGATAATTTAAGCTGGTAAAGGGGGTCAGAATACGCCACCCCAAAATAAGCCACTTTGGCATAAGGATTATTTTGAGCTGAAGGCAATGAAGAAACAGTAGACACAGGAGGAACTCTCTGCCTTTCTCTTTCCTGCCTAAAAGCAGGGCACAATCTTCTATTTATAATGGTGTCTCCTTCTCACACACCTGGAAGAAGAGAATAACTCTTAACCACCAGAAAAGACTCTTATCACTGGAGGCGGCACTGACTTGAGTCTGCATAATGTCTTACTAAATGACCCTTATCTACCATTAGTTTTTGCCACATATTTACCTTCTCATAATTTACTGCCCCTTAAGAGCCCAAATCCTTTTTCCTTTGTCTAGTCACTTTTCCACAATTTATCACTCTTTTGTTAAAATGGTATATAAGCCCCTAGCTCTAACAACCACTTTGGAATTTTCACTTCTTTTCTGTATAACTTTCCCCCCTACACACATAAAATTAAAAATATCAATTAAATTTTTATGCCTTTTTTCCTGTTAATCTGTCTTTTTTCAGTTTAATTCACAGGCTTCAGGTACTGAACCTAAGAGGGCAGAGGATAAGTTATTTTCTCCCCTAGAGTGGTGACAACAGTTACGAATAAAATAAAAGAAAGTAATAAGATAGCAAATCGAGGAAGGTGACTTTAGATAAAGTAGTTAGGGAAGGCTCCTCTGAGGAGATGATATCTTGGTTGAGACCTGTAAGATGAAAAGGCAGGGGCCACACCAAGACCTCAGAAGATGCATTCAGGCAGAGAGGATCGCAAGTGAAAAATTTCTGAGTTAGACAACCAGCCTGGAGCATTCAACAGGTAGAAAGAAGGCCAGAGTGGTTGGAGCAGAGTGCACTAGGGAAGGAGTTGGACTAGGTGAGGTCAAATGTTGGCAAGGGCCAGACTCTGTGGGATCTTGTAGGCCAATGGTTCCCAAACTTGAGTGAACATCAGAATCACCTGGAGGGTCTGTGAAAGTACAGGTTCTTGGGCCCTGGTCCTAGAGTTTCTGTTCTGGGGCTCTGGGATGGGTCCAAGAAATTGCATCTTGGAACAACCTGAGTTCTCATTGGGGGGACTGGAATTGGCCACCCCAAGATATGTCTCTTTGGCATCAGGATTATTTGAGGCTGATTGCTTTTGATAAACTGGGACAGGGAAGGAGGCTCTGAGGAGTGGAACTTGCTTGCCCTTTGTTAGGAGACATTTACATTTGTAAGGTGTAGGGCAGGAAGACATTTCCTCTTCCCAAATGGGGGTTCGTCTGGCCGGAGAACGAATTAAATTCACATGAGACAGAATAGCAAGAGAAAATTAAACAAAGCTTTATGAGGAACCATGGCCCGGGGCCTTTCTTCCCGAAGGAAGAAAGGACACTGAAGAAGTGGGGTGCACAGAGTGGTTATATACCCCCAAACAGGGTGTTTCACATGTGATTGAAATGTCCCTCCCACAATAGTCATGAGGCTGCTCTGTCAGCACAGCACTTGATGGAGGCAGATAGGTCTGCTGTCTCAGTGAATGCCGCAGGGTGGCAGGTGTGCTGTGTCTCGGGCTGGGGGGGGGGGGGGGCAGATGAGCACTGCAATTGGTTCCCAGCCTAAAGAAAGATGCTTAATCCTTAAAGAAATGCCAAAGTTGGGAGGGGGAGGGAAGTCAGTTACAGGAGGTTACCAGACTAGCACAATAAAATGCAGATTTAAGTCCTTGCCTTTGGTATTGATTAAGAGTTTCTTGAGAGAAGGTCATCGCCTTTCTTGTTCCTGGTACAGAGAGGGAGACACCTTTTACAGATAAAGATTTACCTTACAAATGTAAATGTGTCCTCAGGAAGGGCAAGTTCCATTCCTCAGAGCCTCCTTCCCTGTCCCAGTTTATCAAAAGCAATCAGCCTCAAATAATCTTGATGCCAAAGAGACATATCTTGGGGTGGCCAATTCCAGGTCCCCACAAAGGTAAATCTCTATCTGTAAAAGGTGCCTCCCTCTCTGTACCAGAAAGAAGAAAGGAGATGACCTTGTCTCTAGAAAGTCTTAATCAATGGGGAAGGCAAGGACTTAAATCTGCATTTGTTTATTGTGCTTGTCTGGTAACCTCCTGTAACTGACTTCCCTCCCCCTCCCAATGTTGGCATTTCTTTAAGGATTAAGCATCTTTCCTTAGGCTAGGAACTGATTGCTGCACTCACCTGTGACCACTCAGCTCAAGACAATAGACTTGCCTCCTGCCACGCCCACCAAGATAGCAGACCCACTATCTGCTGTGTCCATCAAGCGATGTGCCAACAGGGCAATCTTGTGACTATTGTGGGAAGGACATTTCAATCATATGTGAAATATCCTGTTTGGGGGTATATAACCACTCTGTGCACCCCACTTCTTCAGTGCCCTTTCTTCCTTCGGGAAGAAAGGCCCCGGGCCATGGTCCTCATAAAGCTTTGTTTAATTTTCTCTTGCTATTCTGTCTCATGTGAATTTAATTCGTTCTCCGGCCAGATGAACCCACTTTGGATAGAGGAAATGTCTTCCTCCCCTACATCATCCTACTTTGCTACTTCTTGAAAGAAATTGTTGATGTCACTGAACATCAATTTCCTACTTGAATATTAAACATCAGAAATAAAACTTCGTAGGGCGTTAAATGATCTCATATATATGCCAGAACTGGGAAAATTTAAAGTCTTATGATTGTCAACAAAGATTACATTTCTGGGTCGCAAACAAAGGAAATCCCAAATGTAGTTGTGGGATATAGTAAATGAAAGAAGGACACAAGAAGAGGGAGGAGGCATGGAGAGTTGCAGGAAGGCATGATTTTTTTAAAAATTAAAGTTAAGAAATATTTGTTAAATTGAGAGCCCAACTTGGGCCAGAGTTTAGATTTTTAAACTGAACTTGACTATCTTAATCTTGAATTCACTTATTTATAGAATTGCGTGACTTTGATCTTTTAAAAAATAAAACACTCTGTTAAAGGCTCAAAAGACTCGTCAGAGGAGACCAGTAAGCAACTCTTAAAATCTTTTTGAAGTAAGAATTATTCAAACTACCCAATATTTCACCCATCAGGGGAGAGGGTTTGGTGAGGCTCACCCTAGGGGCTGTCTTCCACTGTACCGTTAATGCTGATAACAGCTGGGAATGTAACCTAAAGGTATTTGAGCATAATGTATATGTATGGGAAGAGTCAATATTTGTTTAACTTTAGATAACACAATTGAGAAAGATTGGAGGTAGAAAAGACGGGGGTGTTTGTGTGTTCGTGTGTTTTCACATGTATGCAGGATACTCCTGTTTCCAGTCTGATACCAGTCTAAGGAAATCTACTTGATCTGTGGAGAAGTTAAAGATGAGGGTGGAAGTTAAAGTACTCCTGTTTTCTTAAATGCCTTGACACGGATCCTCTCGCATTTCCAGGGGCAGAGGCACCAACAACCTTTTAGTTTTACATTTAGGAAATCCTTCTGTGTCTTCGTTTGGTAAGAACTTAGTAGTACCCTCCAAGTGTTTTATGTTTGAACTGTTTCAAACTAGAACTTGATAGCAGAGAGACTTTCCCTGAAGATTTCTTAAGAAAGAGTAGACTCCTATCTTATAGGAATAGTGTCTGTGTCATGCTTTCTGTGTGTGGGTTAAATCAGAGTTTCGAGATATATCTAAAGTGGTCTGCCAAATCCTCCTTCACTCATGGTCTCAAGAGTAGGGACAGAGCTGTAGAAGGCTTTATATGGGTACCCCTTATTGAAATTCAAACATTCTGGGAGCCTGTCACTTTGGATTCTGATCAATTAACGGGGATTAATGAGATTGACACCTAGAGTGGGTGAGGAGGAAAGCCAGGAGGGAGAAAAGGGGATTATATCAGAAGTGGTCGGCTGGTGCCAAAGGGTAGACTTTGACCACTTCAGAGTTTGGCCTCGAGCCCCCTCCTTCACCCCAGATGCAGCAGGCTCTATGTGATGGTGAGGAGGGCTTTGGGTAGGACTCAGGTTACTTAGACTAGATACCGGCTCCATTGTGGTGTCATCTTGATGAAACTTTTGTGATTTATGTTGTATAGGATCAATACCTACTTGATATCATCTTCTTTTGACATTTTTCTCATGTGTCCAACAGCTACAGAACGTGTTTTTCCCCTCTGGGAGATTATACTGGGGGACTTATTCTCCTCACGCCTCCTCTCATCTCCCTTCCTGCTCTTAGTACTCCATCGAGTCTGCCTCCATGAAGAAGGTAATTCCAGGATGGCAAATTTGCAATGGAGGTCGTACCGGTGAACCAGTGAAGTGGTAGACAAGGAACTTGGTCTATGGAATCAAACGAGCTGGATCAAAAGTTTAGCTCTGTACTTACAAAGTTTGTATCATCAGGCACCACTGTATCAGTCAGGGCTAGGACAACAAAACAGAAGTTACTCTTGGTATTTCAATCAAAAAAGGTGATAACACAGAGACTTAGGTGCTTATACGACTGTTGGAAGGGTTGGAGGAGCAAAGGTCAGGGAACCCCACTGCTAGCTCTCAGATTCACTGCTAGGTTTCAAAGACTCAGGAATTTGCTTCAGCTGTCCAGGAAAGGAATTGCAGGAGACTGCCACTAATGGTCACAGATGTTGGCAGTATCAGGGAGGGTGATTAGCAGAGAAACACCTGGAGGCTAATGAAAAAAATTTATATCTGTTGACATATATAGGTCTACCTGCTGGTGCCTTTTGTTCATCTCCTCAATTTTTTGCCTGGTCATTTCACTAGGGGAACCTAAAACGAATCCAGAATCCTGCTGGCAAGGAGGTCTGGGAAATGTGGTCTCAGACTTCTAACCCCTGAAAACCAAGAAAGGCATAGAAGGGTGGTGCAAAGAATGCTGCGTGCCAGCATAATCTGTGTCCAGCACAACAAAGCATTATGTCCCTGAGCCTGTGTTGTCATCAGTAAAATACAGACCATAATATCCACAACTATGGCTATCAGAAAAAAATGTATGCAAAGTAACTGACACAAAGCTCAAGAACAATTTGTCCCTTTTCTTCCACTGGAAAATCACCATATGATTACAAAAACCAAAACACTTTTTGAAAGGAAAACAAAAAAAGAAATTTGTGTTACTTATTTTTTAAATATAAGAATAATGAAGGCATTTATAGTATGCCACCCCAAACTATGCTACTCTGGTACAAGGACTATTTTGAGCTGAAAGCAACTGAGAAGAAGCAGACACAAGAAAAATTCTCTGCCCTCTTCTCCTCTATCAGGAAAGGCAGGAAGATTCTTAATCACTGGTGACAACTCTAGACTCATATCAGCCCAGAGAGGGCACCAGCGGAATCTACATAACAAACGTTACTAACTAGCTCTTATTTTCCATTAGTTTCCCCTATATTTACCTTCCTACAGTTTTCGGCCCCCCAAAAGTCCTTCTCCTTTTTCTTGTCACTTCTCTAAAATGTATTGTTCTTTTGTTAAGATGTTCTACAAGCCCAAGTTCTAACCACTCCTTTGAGTTGCTCATCACTGAGCATTCCTGTGTACAATGCACATGTTAATAAACTTGGTTTTTCTCTTCCTAATACGTCTTTTGTCAGTCTAACTTGCAGGGCCCCAATTGGAGAACCTAGGAGGGTAAAAGAAGATAGTTAAGTTTTTCCTTCCCTTCAATAATAAATGCTGATTGTAAAAATTTTGAAAATACCATCAAAGACAAAATGCACTGGCCAATTAAGGAGATGATTTTATTCAGGCTGTTGCAATAGAGAGAATGTTCATTCATTAGGAACATGTCAAAGAAGAAAGAGAACACCTGAGGTTTTATGGCGGCAAGTAAACAAGGGAGTCTTGCCTTGGGGCAAGGTGGACGGGGAGTCTTATGGGAGTCAGGAGGAGCCAAGAAGAAGGGTGAAGGTGGGTCTTATCTCTGAATCCCAAGGACAGGTTGGTCTTTTGCATTTACTCTTTCCTGGAAAGGGATGGGGAATTTCTTAACCGTTGCTGCTTTCTAGGAGCACAGGGCTCAGATAAAATTCAATGTGGTCAGTCCTCCCTTTTGTTAGACAAATATTGTGAGTCACTCAACAACTCAGAGGCAATAATAAACCTCCCGAGTGGAGGAAGCAGGGTCTAAGAAATAGTCTTTCCAGAACTCTTGTTGACATTGTTCCTGTAAAACCAGTTAAACAATCTGTTGAGATTTGCTGGCAAAAGTAGGTTGTTTTAGGATCCTGGAGATGAGGCATTTCAAGAGGGTTGCCTGAAGTGAAAAAGAGAAACATTGATATAAAAATAAAAAGTTGTATTAAAGTAAAGAGCCAAGAATTAAACACTGAGGCTAATCAGTTCACTGGATTCCAAGAAATGGGTGGAGGAAATCTTTAGCTCAGGAGTCAGGAGAATTGTAGATACTTGACAAATTGTTGACATCTTGAATGTGACTATTGATGGTAAAGATGTCAGAGAAGTTTTGGAGAACAAATGTACAGCGGTTGCTTCCAACTATTGAGCATGCACCGTCTCTGAGGCCAGAATTATGTGAGCATCAGTCAGTTAGGCAGCACAGCTCATTGACTTCCTTGAAGCTCTTAGGTTAGTATGTTCATGCTCTTGGTCATATTGTCCACAGTATTGGTTACCTCATGTATAAGGGTTTTATACATGTAAGGGACCTGAGCATTTCGCTGGACTTCCGTAGTGGCCCAGACAGTGGCTTGTCCAGGCAGAATTTCAGCCCACGCCCGGTCTGCTGTGATGGTGAGTCCTTCAAGTTTTATATCAAGTCTCTGCGATTCAGTTTGCAAGGCTTCTTCAGGCGCTGGGGCAAAAGGCCAGCTGCAAGGGAGCCCAGAGTCTCAACAGGGATCTGAGCAGTCAGCTTTTAGTTCTTGACGACTCTGAGTCAGGCAGGAGGGAGAAAAATTGGATATGTTAGGTTGGACGGCTGTAGCCAGATATTGAAGAAAACTGGAAGAATTGACAATCTGGTAAGAACAGACAATTTGGGCAAAGTAACAGGATCCAGTCCAAATTGCAGGTAAGAACCAAAATTAGTTTTTCCGGAGGGTGAGGAAGTCAAATTTCTATCAGACAAGATAGAGTTGCTACATCTATCAGTTACCTGCAATTTACAAAGAGATGCACAATGTTTTAAAGACAATGAACAGGACCAGAATCTGATAACCATGAAGGGTATGCTATAAAAATATAGAGTTCTCCATTGAAACAAAATTTTTCTTTGCAATACTGAAAGGTATTTACTTAAGAATTCTGTGAACATTTGTTATATGGTTGAGACCATAATGAATATTCAGTTCAGTATCTTGATTTATTTTTACATGCTTTCCCCCCTCAATTAAAAAGAAATTCTTTAGAAGGATAAAATGTTATGTATGTATAGAATGGCACATCACTCTGAAAACAGAATCTATTTTCAATGCCAAAAAAATTAGCAAAGTTTAAATGTTAACAGGATATAAATTGGGAAATAGAGAGGAAGGAAATGATACTACAGAATGCCAAATATTTATGTACTGGACTCTCACAAGTGACTTTTCACATATTTATTTTTGCATCCCTCTGGCGGGAACATAGACATCAGCACTGAGAAGCCCTTTGTTGACGTACAGGAATGAGTGTGTTTTGATCCTAATTGGAAACAGAATTTTGTCTGCCTCAGTGAAAGGAGAAGCTGAAGAAACACAGCAGCCATTGTTCCTGCTAATTTGATGTTATGATTTAATAGAGGGTTGGAAAACTATGCCCCTTGGGCAAAATCCAACTTTTGGGGATAAAAAACCATTTTTTCTACCCTTTTAGGTTTAGTACTTGGAGGACTGCAAATTAAACTGACAAAAGACAGATTAGCAAGAAGAAAGACAGATTTTTATTCACATAGGTACTCAGTAGTTCACAGAAAAACGTGACTCAAGGAGTTAGAATTTGGAGCTTATATATCTTCTCAGTGGCGATGGGGAGGGGCAGAAGGGCACTTCTGGGAGGACAGAAGACTTCTTAGAAGGGGAGGAGAAAGGGTACTGATGGAAACACAAATGACTTTTTGGAAAGATAAATGGGCCTTTAGGAGAAGAGATGGACATTATGATGGTTTTGTGACAATGTCTGTTTGAGTGTGGTATCAACTTCTCCTCTCCTAGAAAAGAGCAGATTGGAGTTGCTCCTGGGCGGGGATTTATGACAATTGAGTTCTTCTGGGAGGCTCTGCTTTCAGACCGATAAGGGATTGCAGGAACTCAAATGCCTTCAGCTCAAAATAGTTCTTATGACAAAGTGGCATATTTTGGGGTGATATCCTGATTCTTTTCATGGCCCACTGCCTGCTTTTATAAATAAAGTCTTATTGAAATAAGCCATGCCAATTTGTTTATATATCATCTATGGCTGCTTTTGCCATAAGAGTGACAGAGATCTTATGTTCCACAAAGCCTAAAATGTTTACTATCTGGCTCTTTTAAGAAGTTTACTGATCCTTGATTTAAATGTATATGTTTATATATGTATATATACATATATATATATTCCACCTTTTCTCCCTGAAGATAAAAAATCTCATACAGACCAAAACCTTGTGCACAGTAATGTATTGTGTGGCCTGGCTATTGTTAATAAACATCAGTTTAATACATGATTCTGTTTTTTAAGCTCCTACTATGTGCCAGGCCCCATGTTTGGAGCATACCCTTTACCTCTACCCTTTAGGGGCTTTTCTAGCAGGAGAACCTGCGGCAGGAGTGCTTGCAATCTGAGGCAACTAGTGGAAGTGTTAGAACAGAGAAGAACCAAAAAAGGGAGGAACAGACATAGTCAAGAGATGGACTCTGTGAGGGTCATCAGGGAAGGATTGTGGAGGAGGAATGATCTAAATGATACGTGGAAGGAACTGATAGTACATAGACAGGTAAGGATGGGAGAAAAGACCATTCCACACGGGAGAATACCATTCATTCACTCATTCATTTAACAAATATTTATAGCACGCCTAGGTGCTAGGCATTCTTTGTTGTACCAAAGTTTCTGTCTTCATGGAACTTACATGTCAGTGATAAGAGTTTTCAAGCAAGAAATGCTCTGGTAGGAGAATGCAAGGCATTTTGGGGAGCTATTGCATTGTCTTCTATGACTACAAAGTAGGGTACAGGGTGATGGGGTATTGGGAAACCATCTGGTCTGGAAAAATAGACAGAGACCAGATCACCGAAGGCCTTTAATGCCAAATTGAGAACTTTGGTTTGCTTTTAACTTTGTTTTGCTTGTTTCTGGCTTGGCAATAGGGATCTGAAGCTGGTTACCTGAGGGTTACTGTAAATATTCAATAAGATTACCTTTCGACCTTGTTATGAAAAGAAGTTAATCTTGCAATTTGCTATTTTCTTGTTTAAGCTGAGGGATGACTCAAGAGTCACAAAGATTTATGAGCTTGTTTTATGAAGAAAAAGAACGCCTTCAAGGAAGTTATGATCACCAGATAACCAGCCCCCAGATGCCCAGAAGTCAGGTTGCCCAAGGGCTTATCTGGAGTGAAAGAAACAGGAATTTACCCCTTTGTTTCTCCAAAACTCCTCCTACCATGCCCCTTAGCTTTAAAACACCCCCTTGCTTTCTTCTCTTGTTAAGAACTTATCCTTCTGCCTTCTTGTTTTGGCCAATTCAAATAAACCTTTCTCCATCTCCAAGTACCATGTCTCAGTGATTGGCTTACTGTGCATGGGGCATACTAACTTGAGATTAAGAGGTTTGGTATTAGAACCACTGGAGGTTTTGAAGATGATCTGTATGCTTTATGTTAATGGAATGATGTGCTTTAGAAGATAAACTCTGGCTTAATATAAGATAGAATAGAAAGGACTGGGGGCAGGGAAAGAAGCCACTTCAGAGGCAAAAGTTAAGAAGGATATAAACCAGGATACAGGTAGTTGCAATGGAAAGAGAGTGGGAAGAAAAAGATTGCAGAAATAGAATTACAGTGATTAGAAATTGACAGAACATAGAGATTTTTCAGAGATTTTAAGTTGGAGAGAGAAATTATTGCTATTAAAGAGACTTGGAGCATGGGAGGGGGATGTTGAGGTGTAGGTTATAATAGATTACTTCCCTGCTTCCCTCTGCCAAAAGACAATCCAGAACTTCACAGTGCTGGAATGTGAGCTTCATCTGGATAAATCCACTGAACTAATTATTTTTAAAAAATGATTCAAACTAGCGATTCCCAGCTCTGGTTTTGAGTCTTTCCAGTTTAAAAAAATAATTTTAAGCACCGTCATATCTTTAACTGTTTTGAAGCCAATTTTTCATTTTAATTTAAAACAAAAATATCAGCTAAAATATTGCTTTCAAGAATGGGATATATTAGGGGGAGGGGGTGGAGCAAAATGGCGGGGTGAGCTGACCCGGGATTCTCTCCCCTCCAAAATACAACAAAAGATTGTAAGAACTGAATTTCAGAGAACAAAAATAATGCCAGCTCGTTAGAGACCTACAATTCCAAGAAGGCGGAGATCATAAACCTTGCTTTACACCTTTGGAGGTGCTGGAACGGTAGGAGAGAACATCGCTCCCTCCCCTAGAGTGTGCGATCGCTGCGGGGTGGGTCGGGAGGGAGCAGGGGAGGGGCCACGCTACCGGGGGATCATCCAGGACTCCTGCCGCTGATTCAGTGGAGACCCGCTGACGGGGGGAAAGCTTCTGTCTGCAGGGACCCCATAAATCAAGGGCCTTGGGAGACCAGAGAACAGAACTGATCTGAACCCAGACCAGCACGTGTGAGTAACAGCCCCTCCCCCACAGCGAAGCCAGTGGGCGCAGCCATATTGCCCCAAGGCGGAGAGCTAACACGCTGCTCTCGACCCCCATCTAGTGGCGACAGGCTGTAACTGCAACTGAATTCTACCACCGTGAGAAAAAACTGCTCCTCTACCATCCAGCAATTTATAAAAGCCCCAGACCAGAAGGAAAACAATAAAAACACAGAATTAAGTCCTGAGGACTTGGAATTAGGTAAACTAAGTGACGATGAATTCAGAGCAGCTATAATCAAAAAACTCAATGAGGTAGAGAGAAAGAGAAACAAGCCGAGTTCTGGAGTTACTTCACAAAAGAGATTGAAATCATAAAGAAGAATCAAACAGAATTACTTGAGATGAAAAACACAAGGGACCAGATAAAACAGAATACGGATTCCCTGAATGCCCGTGTAGACAACATAGAGGAGAAAATTAGCATAATCGAGGACAGACAGGCTGAATGGCACCAGACAGAGGAAGAAAGAGAACTAAGAATTAAAAAAAATGAGGAAAATCTCCAAGAGATAATGGATTCAATGAGGAGTAAGAACATAAGGATCATAGGAATTCCCGAGAATATGGGAAAGGAAAATGGAGCAGAAAGTGTGCTTAACGAAATTATTGAAGAGAACTTCCCAAATCTAGGGATCAACGGAGAAATGTGTGTAGAGGAGGGTTTTAGATCTTCTAGATTTGTCAATGTAAAAAGAGCTACCCCAAGGCACATAGTAGTAAAGTTGGCAAATAGGAATGATAAGGAGAGAATACTCAGGGAAGTAAGGGAAAAAAAGAGAATAACCTATAAAGGAGCCCCTATCAGACTGTCAGTGGATTTCTCTACAGAAGCCCTACAAGCTAGGAGAGAATGGAGTGATATATTCAAAGCTTTAAAGGATAAAAACCTTCAGCCAAGAATACTCTATCCAGCAAGAATTTCCTTCAGATATGAGGGAGAAATTAAATATTTTCCAGACAAACAAAAGTTAAGGAAATTTGTAACTAAAAGCCCTCCATTACAAGAAATCCTCAAGAAGGCTCTCATACTTGAAAAAAGAAAAAAGGGAGAAAGGGGACACAAGCCACAGACTAGGGAGACCAATGGATAGAACCAGAACAGGATAGCAAATATTCAATTATAGCATTAGGGTAAAGGTAAGGAAACTACCAAAACAAGGGCGATCTTAGCACTCTAACTACAAATTAATAAGACGAGTTGGAATAAAAAATGAAAATAATTATTTAGGAGGGGAAGAGCAAAGGGTCTAAATCAGTATTGGTCAAGTAGATAAGAGACCACCAGAGAATAGACTATATTATACACGAGATTCTAAATACAAACTTCAAGGTAGGCACTAAAATAAAGTACAGAACAGAGTCACAAATCATAGATAAGGAAAAATCTAAGAAACCCAGCATAAGAAATTGCAGTATTAAATGGGTAGGATAAAGCACACAGGAAAAGAAACGCAGGAAAACAAGATAATCAGCGACAGATTAACAGCATTAAGTCCACATGCATCAATAATCACTCACAATGTGAACGGATTGAACTTTCCAATAAAAAGACACAGAGTGGCAAAATGGATTAAAGAACAAGATCCAACAATTTGTTGCCTCCAGGAAACACACCTCAGCCCCAAGGACAAACACAGACTCAGGGTGAAGGGGTGGAGGACAATACTTCAAGCAAATAGCAAGGGAAAAAAGGCAGGTGTTGCAATTCTCATATCAGACCAAGTGGATTTCAAAATAAGGCAGGTAAAGAGAGACACAGAGGGACAATATATAATGATCAAAGGGACACTTCATCAAGAAGAAATAACGCTTATAAATATCTATGCACCCAACACAGGAGCACCAAGATTCATAAAGCAACTATTAACAGACCTAAAGGAAGATGTTAAAAACAACACAATAATAGTAGGGGACCTCAACACCCCACTCACATCAATGGACAGATCATCCAGACAGAAAATCAACAAGGAAATAGTGGAGTTAAATGAAAAACTAAAACAATTAGACTTAATAGACATAGATAGATCACTCCACCCTGAAGGAGCTGAATACACATTCTTCTCAAGTGCACATGGAACATTTTCTAGGATAGACCATATGTTGGGAAACAAGGCAAGCCTCTACAAATTTAAAAAAATTGAAATAATAACAAGCATCTTCTCAGATCATAGTGCTATAAGGCTAGAAGTTAATTACAAGAAAAAAGCTGAGAAAGGCACAAAGATGTGGAGACTAAACAACACACTACTGAACAAGCAATGGATCATTGAAGAAATTAAAGAAGAAATAAAAAAATACTTGGAAACAACCGAAAATGATAGCATGCCATACCAACTCATATGGGATACAGCAAAAGCTGTATTAAGAGGAAAATTCATTGCAATACAGGCACATCTTAACAAACAAGAAAAATCCCAAATAAGCAACCTTAAAACATACCTAACTGAACTAGAGAAAGAAGAACAAATAAAGCCCAAAGTCAGCAGAAGGAGAGAAATAATAAAAATCAGAGCAGAAATAAATACTATTGAAACGAAAAAGGCAGTAGAAAGGATCAAGGAGACAAAGAGCTGGTTTTTTGAGAAGATAAATAAAATTGACAAACCACTAGCCAGACTTACAAAGAAAAAAAGGGAGAAAGCTCAAATAAACAAAATCAGAAATGAGCGAGGAGAAATAACAACAGACTCTGCAGAAATACAACAGATTATAAGAGAATACTACAAAAAACTATATGCCAACAGAATGGATAACCTAGAGGAAATGGATAAATTCTTGGACTCCTACAATCTCCCAAAGCTCACTCCAGAAGAGGCAGACAATTTGAACAGACCAATCACAAGGAAAGAGATTGAAACAGTAATAAAAAACATCCCAAAGAATAAAACCCCAGGACCAGATGGCTTTCCTGGGGAATTCTACCAAACTTTCAGAGAGGATTTAATACCTATCCTTTTCAAGCTATTCCAAAAAATTAGGGAAGATGGAACACTTCCTAACACATTCTATGAGGCCAACATCACGCTGATCCCAAAACCTGACAAGGACACCACGAAAAAAGAGAACTACAGGCCAATATCGCTGATGAACATAGATGCAAAAATTCTAAACAAAATTTTGGCAACCAGAATTCAGCAATTCATCAAAAGAATCATACATCAGGATCAGGTGGGATTCACACCAGGGACACAGGGATGGTTCAACATCCGCAAGTCAATCAACGTGATACACTGCATCAACAAACTGAGGAATAAAAACCACATGATCATCTCAATAGATGCAGAGAAGGCATTTGACAAGATCCAACAGCCATTTATGATAAAATCTCTGAATAAAATGGGCATAGAAGGAAACTACCTCAACATAATAAAGGCCATATACGACAAACCCATAACCAACATCATACTCAATGGGCAAAAACTGAACCCCATCCCCCTGAAAACAGGAACAAGACAAGGATGCCCTCTATCACCACTCTTATTTAACATAGTACTGGAGGTCCTGGCCAGAGCAATCAGGCAAGAAAAAGGAATAAAAGGAATCCAAATAGGGAGGGAAGAAGTGAAACTCTCACTGTTTGCAGACGACATGATCTTATATATAGAAAACCCCAAAGAATCCATTGGAAAACTCTTAGAAGTAATCAACAACTACAGCAAAGTTCCAGGGTATAAAATCAATTTGCATAAATCAGTAGCGTTTCTATACTCCAGTAATGAACCAACAGAAAAAGAACTCAAGAATACAATACCATTCACAATCGCAACAAAAAGAATAAAATACCTTGGGGTAAACTTAACTAAAGAAGTGAAGGACCTATATAATGAAAATTACAAGGCCTTTCTGAGAGAATTGGATGACGACATAAGGAGATGGAAAGACATTCCATGTACATGGATTGGAAGAATAAACATAGTTAAAATGTCCATTCTACCTAAAGCAATCTACAGATTCAACACCATCCCAATCAGAATCCCAATGACATTCTTTACAGAATTAGAACAAAGAATCCTAAAATTCATATGGGGCAACAAAAGACCCCGAATTTCTAAAGCAATCCTGAGAAAAAAGAACAAAACGGGAGGCATCACAATCCCTGACTTCAAAACATACTACAAAGCTACAGTAATCAAAACAGCATGGTACTGGTACAAAAACAGGTGCACAGATCAATGGAACAGAATTGAAAGCCCAGAAATAAAACCACACATCTATGGACAGCTTATCTTTGACAAAGGAGCTGAGGGCATACAATGGAGAAAAGAAAGTCTTTTCAACAAATGGTGCTGGGAAAACTGGAAAGCCACATGTAAAAGAATCAAAATTGACCATTCTTTTTCACCATTCACCAAAATAAACTCAAAATGGATTAAAGACCTAAAGGTGAGACCTGAAACCATAAGGCTTCTGGAAGAAAACGTAGGCAGTACACTATTTGACATCAGTATTAAAAGGATCTTTTTGGACACCATGCCTTCTCAGAGAAGGGAAACAATAGAAAGAATAAACAAATGGGACTTCATCAGATTAAAGAGCTTCTTCAAGGCAAATGAAAACAGGATTGAAACAAAAAAACAACCCACTAACTGGGAAAAAATATTTGCAAGTCATATATCTGACAAAGGCTTAATATCCTTAATCTATAAAGAACTCTCACAACTCAACCACAAAACATCAAACAACCCAATCAAAAAATGGGCTGGAGACATGAACAGACATTTCTCCAAAGAAGATATACTGATGGCCAATAGGCACATGAAAAGATGCTTATCATCGCTGATCATCAGGGAAATGCAAATCAAAACTACACTAAGATATCACCTTACACCCGTTAGAATGACAAAAATATCTAAAACTAATAGCAACAAATGTTGGAGAGGTTACGGAGAAAAAGGAACCCTCATACACTGCTGGTAGGAATGCAAACTTGTGCAGCCACTATGGAAAACAGTATGGAGATTCCTCAAAAAATTAAAAATAGAACTACCATATGATCCAGCCATCCCACTACTGGGTATTTATCCAAAGAGCTTGAAGTCAGCAATCCCAAAAGTCCTATGCACCCCAATGTTTATTGCAGCACTGTTTACAATAGCCAAGACGTGGCAGCAACCTAAGTGTCTAGCAACAGACGAATGGATAAAGAAGATGTGGTATATATATACAATGGAATACTACTCAGCTGCAAAACAGAACAAAATCATTCCATTTGCAATAACATGGATGGAACTTGAGAGAATTATGTTAAGTGAAATAAGCCAGCGAGAGAAAGATAATCTGTGTATGACTCCACTCATATGAGGAATTTAAAATTATGGACTAAGAACAGTTTAGTGGATACCAGGGGAAAGGTGGGGTGGGGGGTGGGCACAAAGGGTGAAGTGGTGCACCTACAACACAACTGACAAACATTAATGTACAATTGAAATTTCACAAGATTGTAACCTATCAATAACTCAAAAAAAAAAAAAAAGGAATGGGATATATTAGCAAATTAAAAATGTAGCACTCAATGTCCTTAAAACATTTATCATGTTCTTAAGATATGGTAAATTGATGTCAGATTGACTTTGAATTTTATTTTTCATACTAATATTTTGGCTTTCTCTAGACTGGAAAGAGCCTCTGTGATTTTTATAATGTCATTTTCCATGCTGTATAAGTTAATCATGGCATTATCCTTTGAATGTCTGTGAAAGAAGAGGCTGTGAGGCTCTGGGAGTGAAGAGTCAGTCTGGAACACAGGGAGGCAGAGCTGCTTAAAGGGAAAAGTCAGAAAGACATGGGCTGACTCAAGACTCGGTCACTTGCTAGTCACGTTAGCCTCTATACAGATAGCTTGACAGGTTAGTTAGCCTCTCGATGCCTCTGTCTCCTCATTTTAAGATGGAAATGAAAATATCTATCTAAGATGGCTGCCATGAAAGTTAAATGATCAAATGCAGGTATAAAGCAGCCACTGTGGGGTCTGGCCTGTGGTCAACATCAGCTATGGTTATATTTCTATTGGGTGTGCTCAGCCCTTGGGCCATGAGCAGGGCTGCTGTTGACACAGGCTGGTACTCTGTGTGCCTCTGCGCAGCCAACCCAAAGGATTCCCCTGTTTGTCTTCTGCACATCATCAACGTAGTGAAGCAGAATCTTGGTGTGAAAGCAGGAAATTCCTTTCAGAGATGTTACCCTTGGTATTCTCATTTTCTCTTTTAAGGATACTGTGTTGGCTTTTTTGGAGACATTGTTTAGGTATGTGAAAGAGAAGTTTTTCCTTGACAAGTTTGATTTTTTACTTCCCAGTAGAGTTCTGTTCCCATATTTCCAAATATAGCTAATCACTCTTACTTAAGCTCAGGTATTCAGAAGGTGAATTTGAAGCTAGTGTCAGGATGAGAGAGCTAATGACTGATGTTTTATAAAAGTCTTGGTGAGTGACATCAGCATCATGGTGGAGTGAGTTGTTCCCTTTGTATCTCCACTCTAAGTTACAATGAATTGGACATCCATTGACCAACAGAAGATTCTCTACACAGCACAACAGGACACCTAAGAGATATATGCATCTATACATCTGAAGGTGGGTGGACTGGACCCCCAGGAGGCAGTGGAGCTAGAGGAACAGGCCCCTCCCCGTCCTCTGGCAGCAGCAATCCAGAGCACACTGGTCCACATGCCTGTGAGTGATCGTGGCAGGGGCAGAGATGGTGGGCATGGCTTACTCCCTGCATGTCTCCCAGCAGATCCAGTGCACATGCCCCCTCAACCTCCCCTGGTAGTGCCCAGGTCTTTTCAATAATAAAGTATACAAAACTTGTATTTTCCTGGCTGAAGTGGGGCACCCTGACTTGAATTCTCAATCCACACTGGCTAGCCAGAGACGAGAGGCTGCACAGTGAGCAACAACGAAAACCTCTCCTTGCTTAGCCCCTGCTCCCCCTTAGTGGTGACAGGTTGGAACCTGTGATCACAGGTTTCAGGAACCACAGCTGAACTGATGACCCGGCCCCCAGCAGTGGCACCCCTGATGCCAGCTCTGCCAGGAGCAGGACTGCATACAAGTCTCCAGATCCCTGGGACCCTGGCAGTGACAGCAACACCTGTGAACCTAGCAATCCTGGCAGCAGTGCAGCCAGCACCTTCAGACAACCCAGGAGCAGCAGAGCAGATGGTGCACAGAGCAGCAACATCCAAGCTCACGGAGAGTTTGGGGAGATCTGGTGGAGGAATATGAGACCCAGGCAACCCCAGAAGCAGCAGAACTGCTCACAGTCTGGTGACCCTGGTGGTATCACCTGAGACTGCAGTGACATTGTAAGCAGCAAGGCACCAACAACCTTAGAGGCACACATGGCACAAGGAGGGCACTGACAATGTCTCTGGAAGAGGCAGTGGAGGGTGGAAAGTGCAGGCTCTCAAATACAAGCAGAAGCAGCTCAGAACCAAAGTAACCAAAGCCATAGTCAAATAAGAAAAGGGGCTTACTACCAAAAATAAGCCAGCAGAATGTCAATCCATCAAAAACCATGAAGAACTACAGTAACACAGCAGAACATAGGGGGAATGATGACTCTCCAGAAACAAAACTTGAAGTCACAGAAGATTATAATCTAACTGACAGAGAATTCGAAATAGCTGTCATAAAGTAACTCAACAAGTTACAAGAAAACTCAGAAAGACAGTTCAATGAGCTCAGGAATAAAATTGAGGAACAGAGGGACTAGTTCACCAAAGAGATTGAAACTCTAAAAAAAAAAAAAAAAAACCAAACAGGAATTCTGGAGATGAAGAACACAATTAATGAGATGCAAAATAATGTAGGAAGCATTAAAAATAGAGCAGACCATATCAAGGAGAGAGTTAGTGAGCTCAAAGACAGAAACCTAGAAATGATTCAGGTGGATGAAGAGAGAGAACTAAGATTTAAAGACAATGAAGAAATTCCTTTAGAAATATCTGACTCAATTAGGGAAAGTAACAAAAGAATTATAGGTATCCCAGAAGGAGAAGGGAGGGAGAAAGGAGCAGAGGGCTTATTCAAAGAAATAATAGCTGAGAACTCCCAAACCTGGGGAAAGAACTAGACATGCAAGTACAAGAAGCTAATAGAACTCCTAATTACATCAATGCAAAAAGACCTTCTCCAAGGCATATAATATTAAAACTGTCAAAAATCAATCACAAAGATAAAATATTAAGGGCAGCAAGACAGAAGAAAATAACCTACAAAGGAACCCCTACCAGGCTTTCAGTGGATTGCTCAGCAGAAACTCTACAGGCTAGGAGAGAGTGGAATGAGGTATTCATAATACTGAAGGACAAAAACTATCAGCCAAGAATACTCTATCCAGCAAAATTGTCCTTCAGATATGATGAAGAAATAAAAGCTCTCTCAGGCAAACAAAAGGTGAAGCAGTTCATCAGCACTAGACCTGCCTTACAAGAAATGTTGAAAGGAGCCCTCTTACCTGAAACCAAAAAGCAAAAGTTTACAAAGCTTTGAGAAAGGAGGTAAATAGACAGAACCCGAAAATTGCAGCTCTATATCAGAATAGGTTAGTAAACACTTAATTATGACATAAAAGAGAAAGAGAAAGAAAGCATCAAAAATAACTATAACCATTTCAACTTGATCACAAACTCACAACACAAAAAAGAATAATTTGTGACAAGAAAAACATAGAAGTGGAAGAGGATGAGGATGGAACTTGCATAGGCTAATGGAGATAAAAGGTTATCAGAAAAAGGGCTATCTCATCTATGAAATCTTTTATACAAACCTCATGGTAACCACAGAACAAAAAATCAGTGCAGAGTTGCAAATCGTAGATAAAGAAGAAATGGAGAAAAACATCACAGAAAACCATCAAACTGAAATGGCAGACAGAAATATAAGGGAAAAGAAACAATGGAAATATAGAACAATTGGAAAACAAGAGATGAAATGGCAGTATTAAGCCTTCACATATCAATAATCACTCTAAATGTAAATGGACTGAATTCACTCATCAAAAGACACAGAGTGGCTGGATGGATTAAAAAACAAGACTCAACAATGTGCTGCCTCCAGGAAACACATCTCAGCTCTAAAGACAAACATAGGCTCAGAGTGAAGGGATGGAAGATGATACTCCAAGCATATGGCAAGCAAAAGAAAGCAGATGTAGCCACACTTATATCAGACAAAACAGACTTCAAGACAAAAAAGATAGCAAGAGGCAAAAAAAGACATTATATAATGATAAAAAGGGACACTCCACCAAGAAGACATAACATTTATTAATATCTATGCACCTAACACAGGCGCACCAAAGTATATAAAGCAACTATTAAGACCTAAAGGGAGAAATTGACAGCACACAATAATAGTAGGGGACCTTAACACCCCACTTATGTCAATGGATAGATCATCCAGACAGAAAGTCAACAAGGAAACAGTGGCTTTAAATGAAACACTGGACCAGATGGACTTAATAGATATATATAGAACATTCCATCCAAAAACATCAGAATACACATTCTTCTCAAGTGCATGTGGGACATTCTCAAAGATAGATCATATGTTGGGAAACAAAGTGAACCTCAATAAATTTAAGAAGATTGAAATCATATCAAGCATCTTTTCCAACTACAATGGTATGACACTAGAAATCAGTTGCAAGAAAAAAGCTGGGAAAATCACAAATATGTGGAGACTAAACAATATGCTTCTGCACAACTATTGGATCAATGAAGAAATTAAAGAGAAATCAAAACATACCTGGAGACAAATGAAAATGAAAACACAGTATACTAAAACTTATGGGATGCATCAAGAGCAGTACTAATTTATAGCAATACAGCCCTATCTCGAGAAACAAGAAAAATCTCAAACAATCTTGCACTATACCTAAAAGAACTAGAAAAAGAAGAATAAACAAAGCCCAAAGTCAGTAGAAGGAAGGAAATAATAAAAATCAGAGCAGAAATAAATGAGATAGAGACTAAAAACAATAGAAAAATCAATGAAACTAAGACCTGGTTCTTTGAGAATATAAACAAAATTGACAAACCATTAACCAGACTCACTAGGAAAAAGAGAGAGAAGATTCAAATAAATCAAATCAGAAATGGAAGAGGAGAAATTACAATGGATACCACAGAAATACAAAGGATTATAAGAGAATACAATGAAAAGCTATATGACAACAAATTGGATAACCTAGAAGAAATGGATAAATTCTTAGAATTATACAACCTCCCAGGGCCAGCCCAGTGGTGTAGTGCTTAAGTTTGTGCACTCTGCTTTGGTGGTCTGGGGTTCATGGATTTGAATCCCAGGCATGGACCTACACACTGCTCATCAAGCCATGCTGTGGTGGCGTCCCACATACAAAAAATAGAGGAAGATTGGCACAAATGTTAGCTTAGAGCCACTCTTCCTCACTAAAAAAAAAAAAAAGGAATTATAGAAGCTCCCAAAACTGAATCCATAAGAAATAGAGACTCTGAATAGACCAACCACGGATAAAGAGGGTGGAACAGTAATCAAAAATCTCCCCAAAAACAAAAGTTCAGGACCAGATGTCTTCTCTGGTCAATTCTACCAAACATTCAAAGAAGATTTGATGCCTATCCTTCTCAAACTATTCTGAAAAACTGAAAGGATGGGATGCTTCCTAACTCATTTTATGAGGCCAACATTACCCTGATACCAAAATCAGACAAGGACAACACAAAAACAGAAAATTAGAGGCCAATATTCCTGATGAACATAGATTCAAAAATCTTCAACAAAATATTAACAAATTGAATACAACGGTACATTAAAAGGATCATACATCACAATCAAGTGAGATTTATTCCAGCAATAAAGGGATGGTTCAACATCCACAAATCAGTCAACGTGATACACCACATTAACAAAATGAAGAATAAAATCACATGATCATCTCAATAGATGCAGAGAAAGCATTTGACAAGATCAAACATACATTTATGATAAAAACTCCAAATAAAAGGGATGTAGAAGGAAAGTACCTCAACATAGTAAAGGCCATATATGACAAACCCACAGCCAATATCATACTCAATGGTGAAAAACTGAAAGCTATTTCTCTGGGAACAGAAACCAGACAAGGATGCCCACTCTTGCCACTCATATTCAGCATAGTGCTGGAAGTTTTAGCCAGAGCAACTAGGCAAGAAAAAGAAATAAAAGGAATCCAAATTGGAAAGGAAAAAGTAAAACTGCCTCTATTTGCAGATGACATGATTCTATATATATATATATAAAACCCTAAGGAATCTACCCAAAACTATTTGCAATAATCAACAAATAAAGTAAAGTTTCAGGGTACATACAAAAATCAGTTGGATTTCTATACACTAACAATGAACTAGTAGAAAGAGAAATCAAGAATATAATCCCATCTACAATTGCAACAAAAAGAATAAAATATCTAGGAATAAATTTAACCAAGGAGGTGAAAGACTCATACAATGAAAACTATAAGACATTATTGAAAGAAATTGAAGAAGACATAAAGAAGTGGAAAGATATTCCATGCTCATGGATTGGTAGGATAAACATAGCTAAAATGTCCATATTACCCAAAGCAATGTACAAATTCAATGTAATTCCAATCAGAATCCCAATGACATTCTTTATGGAAATAGAAAAAAGAATTCTAAAATTTATTTGGAACAACAAAAGACCCTGTATACCCAAAACAATCCTGAGGAAAAAGAACAAAGTTGGAGGTATCACATTCCCTGAATTCAAAATATACTACAAAGCTATAGTAATCTAAACCAGCATGGCACTGGCACAAAAACAGACACACAGATCAGTGGAACAGAATGGAAAGCCCAAAAATAAACCCACATATCTATGGACAACTAATTTTTGACAAAGGAGGCAAGAACTTACAATGGAGAAAGAAAACTCTCTTCAATAAATGGTGTTGGGAAAATTGGATAGCCACATGCAAAAGAATGAAAGTAGACCATTATCTTACACCTATACAAAAATTAACTCAAAATGGATTAAAGGCTTGAAAGTAAGACGTGAAGCTATAAAACTCCTAGAAGAAAACACAGGCAGTACACTCTTTACATCAGTCTTAGCAGTATCTTTTCAGATACCATGTCTACTCAGGCAAGGGAAACAAAAGAAAAAATAAACAAGTGGAACTACATCAGACTTAAAAGCTTCTGCAAGGCAGAGGAAACCATCAGCAAAATAAAAAGACAACACACCAACTGGGAGAGAATATCTGCAAATCATATATCCAACAAGGGGTTAATTTCCAAAATATATAAAGAACTCATACAATTCAACCATGGATAAATGAACAACTCAATCAAAAAGTGGGCAGAGGATATGAACAGACATTTTTCCAAAAAAGATATATAGATGGCCGATAGGCACATGAAAAGATGTTCAACAATACTAATTATTAGGGAAATACAAATCAAAACTACAATGGTATATCACTTCATGCCCATTGGAATGGCTATAATTAACAAGAGAAGAAATAACAAGTGTTGCAGAGGATGTGGAGAGAAGGGAACTCTCCCATACACTCCTGGTTGGAATGCAAACTGGTGTAGCCACTATGCAAAACAGTATGGAGATTTCTCAAAAAACTGAAAATAGAAATACTATATGATTTAGCTTTCCTGCTACTGAGTATTTATCCAAAGAACATGAAATCAACAATTCAAAGAGATTTATGCATCCCTATGTTCATTGTGGCATTATTCACAATAGTCAAAACATGGAAGTGACCCAAGTGCCCATGAACTGATTATTGGATAAAGAAGATGTGGTATACATATACAATGGAATACTACTCAGCCATAAAAAAAGACAAAACCTTTCTATTTGCAACAACATGGATGGGCTTTGAGGGTATTATGTTAAGTGAGATAAGCCCGACAAAGAAAGACAAACACCATATGATTTCACTCATATGTGGAAGATAAAACACGTAGATGTGGAGAACAGATTAGTGGTTACCAAGGGGAAGGGGGAGGGAGGAGGGTGAAAGGGGTAAAGAGGCACATATGTATGGTAACGTATAAAAACTGGACTGTCGGTGGTGAACACGATGAAGTCTATTCAGAAAGGGAAATATAATGTACACCTCATATTTGCACAGTGTTATAAGCGAATATGACTGCAATAACATATTTTTTTTAAAAAGTCTGTGGTGAGTTTCTATGTCTTCCCTATGGATATTTTAACAATTTGAATAAGATCATCCCCTCCCACTGTAACTGTCTACCTTGGAAATTTGGGGTTAACCTTCTAGGATCAGTCTGAGTCTGAGTCTGAAGGCCTGAGGATCAGGAGCACTGATGTCCAAAAGAAGGACAAGATGTATGTCTCAGCTCAAGGAGAGGTAACAATCTTGCCCTTCCTCTGCCTTTTTGTTCTCCTCAGGCCCTCAATGGATTGTATGATACCCACCTACATTGGTGAGGGTGATTTTCTTAGTCAGTCTTCTGATTCAAATGCTAACTTCTTTTGAGATACCCACAAAGATGCACCCAGAAATAATGTTTTATAAGCTGCTAGGGCATTCCTTAGCCCAGTCAAGTTGACAGGTAAAATCGACCATCACAATTGGCTATCTATCAGTTATTGTGGTGATCATTACTCCATATATACAAATATTGAATCATTATGTTGTATACCTGAAACTAATATAATATATAACATAATGTCATATGTCAATTATATCTCAATTAGAAAAACCCCCCAAATTGGTCATCTATCTGAAGGATTTTCCAGTTTCAGTTTTGTGTTTTGTGGGAAAAAAAATCCCTTAAACTATGTAGCTAATAGCCAATATAGAAAATAAGGCCTTTCCTCATCCCCTCACCACTTCCACCAGCACAAGCAAAATGGTGACAAAATATGTAGGAAAAGGAGGCTGTTTTGTTAGGTTGTTTTAAAATGTACTCCCTTCTAGTTTCTTGGGTCCTTCTGGCCTGGTTTCCACGAGACTGGGGAATTTGTGAGCAAACATGCTGGGGCTGTTTGCTATGGGTAGATGCTAGTAGTCTTGGCCTTGTGATATGAGGAGTGTGGGAGGGCAGATAAAGGGCATTGTCCTGAAACTCATGTCATTGAAAGCTGGATAACTCTGGTCCAAGCCAAATTAGAAGGAAAAAAAGGACTCTGAATGCTAGAATTAGGTCTTCAATTAAAATTGATCATCTTTCCAAAATTGGAGAAATAATTGACATGAACAATCATATAGGTGTCAGTTGACTGTCAAAGCAAAGTTGTCACCTATGTGTCCTCCCCATTACATTTTCAGAGAACTGGCAAATTCTACCATTTTGGGGAGCATTGTCCTTTGTGATAAACAGATAAAAAGAAATGTGTGTAGAGCAAGACCTTGGGGGATTTTCATGTCTTATGACTACTTTGAATTCAGAGCACAGTATGTTTGAGGATGGTTAGCTGTGAGGGGGAAGTTGCAAACTTTGCTCCCTGCCCATGTCTTATTTCTGTACTATTTTGAGCATGCTCTTCACTAGGAGTTCTTGGTACAATTAGGGGCATAAAGTGACTCTTCGTTCTCACTTGGATTAATTAAGGCATGTTCAGCTTTTATATAGTTCTCATAGCTGAATTTTAAGACCAACATTAGCTGGTCTCTTGTAGCAATTGTATGTATTAATTTTCTCTTCCAACTTGATTTCATTTGTATTTTTTTCTCTCTCATGAGTGTTCTTTGAGGATAACATCTCTACTGAAAGCTCACCTTCCCAGGTACCTTCATGTGACTGAACTAAACCTGTGTTTAACTCAACAAAACACTTCAGTTTGTTTGTTTAACTGTGAAAATAGCTTTTCTTTTTCTTAGTGAATGAGAAATAGTGTTTTTCTCATCACTTTGATTTAATATCAAAATTTCTTATTGATTTCTTTGTTATTATGTAAGGGCCTAATTAATGACCCACAAAAGGTTATTCACGGGAGTGAAGAAATTGACCTTCTCAAAGGTGCCTTATGTGGAGGAAAATGTGACATCTTTCCCACATGCAGTCATGGTTTGGACGTATTGGTTTATGTTCCCCAAGACTTAGTTTTCTTTTTAAATTTGAGTTTTTACAGTCTGTAAACAATCATCTCAGCTCATGCATATGTAACACATATGCATACACACACACCACAAACCAGCTTTTTTGGTTAATGAAATTAAACAACTGGACAGTTAGATTTTTCGAGGTTGAGTCAGGTTGTCTGACATTTAGGGGGAAAAAAGCTCTTATGTGATCAGTTTGTTGCTGGAAGCTGGTCATGAGGGAGCAGGTCCTACAAGTCCACAGCAGACATCTTGACTCTTGCTGATACATGTTGCAGCTTTCAGCAGGAGAAAAGCCTTCACTCAAGGATGCTGTGATAATGCCTCAAGCAACTGTGGAACAGTGGTTCTGGGAACCAGAAATAGATATGTTCTTATCATCATTTACTACTCTCACAGAAAGAGTATATCCAATGCTTAACTGAGTACATAGGTCCTTATTTGCAGAAGATATCATGAAGCATTCTCTCAAAAGAGGCATTTTCAAAAATAAAAAAGGTCAACACTTGTAATAAAAGGGAACTATGCTAAAATCCATTGCACGTATTTTTGTAGATGTTTGACGTATATATTGACATTTTGGACCACTACATATAAACAGAGAACAACCATTAGCAATGTCATTGACTGAGATCATATTTATATTTCTACTATTAATTTCAACTAGTTTTTTAAAGATGAGTTATCTTTAGTTTATCTTAATAATACTGTCTATCAGTAAGACATGGTAACAAACTAATATTTCATATTCGTGGGAACTTAATGCTCTATACTTCCCTAAAATGAGACTATCTTCTGTGTGTGTATTGACTGAATGGCAAATTATTACCTGGCAAAGATATTATTACCTTTCTCAGTTCATTTAATCAATCAATGATACTTTCTGAGCCTACTATGGTGAGGCACATTAAAGAACATGGTTCAGAGTTTGTCCTGTTTCTTGTTCCTGGAACATATGCTATTCTTTTCTATCTCAATTTTTCACTTACTTTTGTCCTATCCACCTGTATTGCCCTCTTCCCCATCTATCTAAATCCCACCCATTCCCTTAGACCTAGGTCAAGTGTCTTCTTGGCAAATCCTTCCCCAACTACTTCAGGGCTCAGTGATTTCTCTCTTCTCTAAATTCTCATGCAATTAATTAATTCCTGGCAACGTTGCTACCACTGTGGTATATTTTAGTCTTGTTTCATTTGCCTAAATAAATAGGAAACCCATTGGGCAGGGTGAACATGAGGTGAGGGACAGGGGCAATGTCTTATATTTGTGTTCCTTACTGTGACTTGCTCACAGTGCATTGGCCCTGAGAAGTGATTTGAGAATTCAGAGAAGACAGTGATCCCTGAGCGTAAGGTCAGAGAAGGTTCAAGGAGGTGAGATTTGATCTGTACTTAGAAGGGTAGGTAAGATTTAGGTAAGGAAAGAAGGTGGAGATCATACTTCAAAGGAGTGTTGAGTGGAGGACGAGTATGAGTGAAATTGAGGACGTGGAGTGCATCAAACAGAAATGTATACTCTCGAAACTGTTAAAACCTGCCAAGGAGATGGATGAGTTATGGAGCACAGTGGTGTATTAGTCTCCTGAAGCACACGGTAGAGTTTGTAACCCCAGAAAGTGGTGTAGGACAAGCGCTCCCCCATGCATCTATTTCTCATTGGCTGCTTTTCTTCTTATGAGACGGGCTCTGCTATATTTAACTTTCCTGGTATGTAACTTTTTTCTACCTCCTCTTCCCACCAGATTTAAAGGACTATTTACTTAGATTATTAGGTAAGGGATTCAAAGATCTTCCATTTCATCACAGGAAAATCTAGGAATGACTCTCTCATAAAGATAAAAAGTTCTTTGACAGACATATCCTAGAAGAGGTGTCAAGTCCTAGTTAGGGGCACACAGAACATAGAAACGATTATGACCAGTAAACAAGCTTTCCCATCCATTCCTACTGGGAAAATAAAGGTTTTCATGATATCAAAAGAGAGCGTGAAATTTTACTTTCCTCTTGCCTTGGGCACCATGCTGAAGAATGTCTATGGGCTGTTTAGAATAGAGAAGTTAACACTCAGGTAATGTGGGACTAGGAGGAGCTATGGGATTTGAGAAATAGAGGAATTATGAATCAACAATTTTCCACTCCCTAAGTTAAGGAAATTGTTATGTAGATTTGGCAACATGAATTGAGTTATGAATTCATTCATCCTGGAAAAATCTAAAAGAAAATAATTATGGGCTTCATCCACGTAGGGTAAAATTTTATTCAGTTGGACACTGCCAATTAAAATTTTTATCATACTTGAGAGTGAGAGGTTAAATGCTTAAGGGAATAAAAAGATATCAAATATTTCCAATTACTTGTTATTAGCGATGTGCAAATTACAAACATATATTATCTCATCCTTGAAGCAGACCCGCTAAAGATTTTTCCTACTCAACACTTTGTCAATATAGCTGAATTACGTGGAAGTGATATGTTCTACCCTTCATTTGCTCATTTAGTCATTCATCCAAGTATTTATTGAGCAGTTACTATGTGCTAGGCACTGTTCTAGCAGCTGGGGATATAGCGGTGAATAAGAAAAACAATGTGCTCTCATGAAGCTTACTTCTAATAAAAAGACACAGCAAGTAAAAGAGAAAACCAATAAATACGTAATATAAACTTGGTGCTTTATGTTATTTACTTATAAAGAAGAGTAGAGCAATTGAGGGGTTAGAGTGTTACAAAAGAAGAGAAGGAGGATACTTTTTGATAAGGTGGTGAGGGAAGACCTCTTTAAGGAGGTTGCATTTGAGATGGAAAATACAGAATTATAAAAGTTTTATTGAACATTTCACAATTATATTGGGGAGAGCAAAAGCATTTACAATATTGAGTCTTCCCATCCAGTAACTTAGTGTATCTATTCACTCAATCAGATTTTCTTTGATGAAATTTTGTACTTTCCTTAATATAGGTCTTATCTATTTCTTGTTAAAATTATTTTTAGGTTTTAAAATAGGTTTGCTTCTATTGTAAATATTTTGTCATTACAGTTTCTATTTGATTATAGTTAGCATAGGAAAGCTATGAATTTTTTAAAAAAATTTACATTCTTTTGCCTTTTTTTTTTTGCTGAGGAAGATTCACCCTGAGCTAACATCTGTTGCTAATCTTCCTCTATTTTGTATGTGAGCCACTGGCACAACATGGCCACTGACAGACGAGTGCAAACCAAACTCGGGACCCCAAAGCAGAGCACACTGGACTTAACCACTAGTCCACTAGGGCTGGCCAGGCTATTAATTTTTTGATATTTATTTTGTATCTTGTATATCTTTTATAAGACAGTTACTCAACTTACTAAATCTACCTTGGGGGGAGAAAATCATACCACTTCTTTTTTTATTGCATTGGTTATATCCTCTAGGGAAAAGTGGAATAATACTAGTCTTTATGATCATCTTTTTAGAAAATCCTGACATTGGGGCCAGCCCAGTGGCATAGAGGTTAAGTTTGCATGTCCTGCTTCTGTGGCCCTGGGTTCAGATCCTGGCTGTGGACCTAGCACCACTTGTCAAGCCACACTGTGGCAGCATCCCACATAAACTAGAGCAAGATTGGTACAAATGTTAGCTCAGCAACAGTCTTTCTAAAGAAAAAATAGATGTTGGCTCAGGGCCAATATTCCTCACCCCCCCCCCCAAAAAAAAACAAAATAAAAAATAAAAATAGATATTCATTATCTCTTTAAAAAAATCCTGACATTAATAGGAATCCTTATAACATTTATTTCACCAATAAATGTGATGCTTGCTGTTGCTTTCTTATATAAACCTTTTCTTCAAGTTCAAGAAGTTTTTTGTTATTATTTGTTTGCTAAAAAGTTTAGGAGGAATGTTGAATTTTACCATATGCTTTTTTGGTGACTTTTAATGCCAACTTAAGATTTTTTTCTCATTTAATCTATTTATGTGGGATATTAGGTTAAATTTTTTGATGCTGAAACACTCTGACTTTCATGAGATAAACTCTTTTTGGTCAAAATGGATTAATTCTGAATGCACTTAGTAATTTGATCTACATTGTTATCTATATTCATCGGTGAAATTGGTATATAATTTTTGCATGCATGCATGTGTGTGTATGTGTGTTGTGTGTTCACCTTGTTTGGTTTTGATGTCAGAGTTATACTAGCCATACAGAATGAGTTGTGCAACTTTTAGTGTTTTTCTTTCTGGATTTAAATTGGAGGCTTTAAGTAAATGTCCTGGAAGTTTTGATAGAACTTTCTCCTAAAATCATCTATGTATGATGTCTTTGTTTTGGAGAGGGTAGCACATTGAGCAACTTTAAATTTTCCTGTGCACATCAGATAAGTGGTGTTCTGCCTCATCCTCAGTCAATATTTGTTATTTGAATGGGAGAGGATATTTGTGAGCATGTAAACGGAAAAAAGATTAATAGCTAGAATATATAAAGAATGCTTCCAATGGTTATGTTCTTTAATCTGTTTTTATTAGTTTGTTCTAAACCCTCCTTATCTTTATTCAAATATTTATGGGAGGCTGGAATGAATTTTACCAAATTCACAATTATGTTTTTTCTCTGGGGAGAATTAAAAGGGAGAGTGAGGATGTGCATCCTACAGGTTTTGACATAAACGTTTCTTTGGTCTTTATTCATAAATATTTCACGATATCAGTTTTTATTTCCTCTTTAACTTGAGTTATTTAACAGAATTTTAAAAAATTATTTATAGTTTCTAAATGCGTATCTCCTATTTGGCTATTCTTTTGTTGTTAATGTCTAATTCATTGCATGTTGTGAAAGAATGGGCCTGTGTGATATTGACCTTTTGAAATTTATTGAGATTTTCTTTGAGCCATAATGCATGGTCTGTTTTAGTAACTGCCCTATTAGTTGAAAAGAGTAAGTAGTCTCTATTTGTTAGATTCTCTATTCTGCATAGGTTAGTTAAGTCAAGCTTGTAATTGGGTTCAGATCTTCCATATTCTAATGTATTTTAAGTTACTCAATCCATTAATATATGAGCAAGCATGTAAATTACCCACTAGGATTCACTTACTAGTTCAACAAATATCTATCAAGGACCTACTATGTGCCAGGTCCTATTTTAAGTGCTGAGGATACAGTAGCAAATGAAACAGACTGTGCTCTCATGGAACTTACCTTCTGGTTGGAGAAGACAGGTGATAAACAAAAATATCTGTAATGCTTCAGGTGGTAAGAAGTGGTAAGAAGAAAAATAGAGCAGATAAAGGGATAGAGAATGACAGGGATGGTGGGGGTGGAGGATGGTTGCTCTTTTAGATGGGGTGTGAGAGCAGGCCTCTCCGAGAAGGTAAAATTTAAGGAGGATGGACAAGAGGGATGGGGAATCCATTGCAAATAGCTGAGACTCAGGGTTCTAGAAGGGAGCCCAAGACCCAGTTTTGTTAAGTACCAATAACAGTTCCATGTACGTGCTTTTATTTCATGGGTTTGTACAGAGCCTCGACTTTATTTTCAGGGGCCCTGCTCTTGAGCAGAGACCTGAATGAAGAGGGTGGCAAGGCATAGGCTTATCTTGAGGAAGGATTTTCCAAGCAGAGGAAACAGTCTGTGCAAAGGCTGAGGTGGGAGTGTGCTTATGAAATGGTGGAGTGAGCTTATGAAATGGTGGAGTGAGCCAGAAGGAGCTGTAGACGCCGTGGTTAGGGAGAGGTGGTCCAAGGCCCTGAAGATCAAAGTAAAGTAACAATTAATCTTTGGATTTGTGCTTTTGCCAGTTGTTTTCCTTGTATCAGTCAATTTTTACTTTACATAGTTCAGTCTTCTTAAAAAATTTTTTGCTCTTTACATACAGATTCAAGACTGATATAGCTTCTTTGTAGACCTTAATTTTATCAGTATAAAATACACTTGTTTGTGTAATGTTTTTTGACTCAAATTTAACTTTGTCTGATATTACTATTGCTTACATTTTGATACATTTTTATGGTATATCTTTGATAATTCATTTATTTTTGACATTTTGCCTCTTAGGATATCAAAAAGCCCAGTATATCTTTTTTTATTTTTAATTTGATGAGGAAGATTGACCCTGAGCTAACATCTGTTGCCAATCTTCCTCTTTTTGCTTGAGGAAGATTGTTGCTGAGCTAACATCTGTGCCCATCTTCCTCTATTTTGTATGTGGGACGCCACCACAGCATGACGATGAGCAGTGTCTAGGTCCACACCCGGGATCTGAACCCGTGAGCCCTGGACCACTGAAGTGGAGCACACGAGCCCAACCACTACACCACCAGGCTGGCCACATATCTTTTTGTTTTAATAGGGGAACTTAAGCTCTTCACTGTTGTTATGACTGCTGATACATTCGAATTTTTCCAACCATCTTATTTGTGTTTTCTATTTACTATAATACCCTGTTCTTATTTTTTCTTTCTCTTGCCCATTTCATAATGTAATCCCATCATAATCTAGTATCTGATTGCCTTTCTGGCCCCATCATTAATAACTCCTCTCCTGGCTCACTCTGCTCTAGATATGTCTCAGAGCCTTTGCACTGGCTGTTGCCTCTGTCTGGTATACTCTTCCTCCAGAGATCCATTTGACTTAGTCTTTCTCCTTTTTCATTCTTTACTCATACATCACCTTTTGATGAGGGTTTTTCTGACCACTATATTTATAACTGTACTCCCAAGACTCCCATGCTATTCCTTGCTTTATTTCTCTCCATAGCACTTTTCACTGTCTAACCTATGATGAAGGTACAGATTTGTGATCTGATTTACTCGTTGCTGTATACTTAAGCCTAGCATAGTGCCTGGCATGTATTTCCACACTTAGTAGATGTTTTTTGAATAAATGAACAATTAATTGAATGAACAAACGAATTTAGTTCAATAAGCATTTTAGGTATTGACTCTGTTCTCAGAACTAGGGAAATAGAGATCACTAGTGAAAGCACAGTTTCTCCCTGAGGGACTTTATGTTTCAATGGAGGGTGCCGACATGAAAAGATACTGTCACTACATGATAGAAATAACTGGGTGCTGTGGAGTACAACAGAGCATCAACCCTACAGGAGGGTGAGAGGATTCAGGAAACCTTCTGAAGAAGGTGACATCAAAGTTGAGTCTTGAAAGATGAGAAAGAGTTAGCTAGATGGAGAAGGGCAAGGCACTGCAGGCCAATGAGCAGAATTGTTTTTGTTGTGTTGGTGGTGGTGGTGGTAGTTATTAGGGATGAAAGATTCCATAAGAATTGGGTGCTTGCATATACACCCAATTATAAATAGTACCTCTGGAGAGTTGAAACAGGCTTTTGATTTTTCTTATCTAGAGATCTTTAGGAGCTAAATGTCGGGTTTTTTTAACTTTAATAATAAAAACTTTATGCAATCATATTTCCTGGGCATGAGCAAGAAATCAGTATATGTCATATATTGTACAACTTACTCCTATAGAACTATGAAGTTTCTGTTTCTGTTTCAATTAAATAGCCATTTACAAGACACTTATGTGGAAAGTGTTAATGTTGCAGAACTGCCCCGTAGAGTTGGGCAGGTTGTACACTGCACAGATCCAGATGGTGAATCTGCATAAACTAGGATGCATAGCCTGCACAACCATTATCTAGAGACCCCATTATGGGACAAAATGATGAATAAGAATCCTGAACTCAGATTTACATTATAGGAGGAGGAATAGGACACATGCCAAAAATGACTCTCCTCACTTTATAGGGCTTCAAATGGGGATGAGGTCACAGCTGATTGAGGCTTCTTGGTAGAAGACAAAGAGGTAGTATTTTAATGGAGATGGAATTGATAGGGAAAGGAATAAGGAAAGCAGTAGGGAGACCAGCATAAACTAAGATGGATGGGAGGAAAGCCTGAACAGGCTGATTGACGAGCAAGTAGTCCCTTTAGGATGGAGGATGAATTAATGAACAGTTAGTAGAGGGCTATTTGGCTGGAAAGGGTCCATACTATAGAGGACGTTAAAGTCCTTGAAGTGATGTTGGTACTAATTTGGTGAAGGGGATCAAGGAAACATTGCAAACTGCTGACCCCATGGAGTGACACTTGTATGATTGTCCACGTTCCACGCAGCCCAACCCTAGGGGTACTATTTACATTGTGTTCTATATGAGTCATGCTTATAGGGTTGTGCAGTGCACAGCCTACACAGCCATACACAAAGGCTCTGGCCTATAGGCTCTATTTAGCTGCTAGAGGTGTTTAGCCCCTACACCGATGGCTCGTATGGAGATTTTTTCCAATTAATTAGTTGCCAATATTTAAAATATCACACAATAATCTGGATATCAATACATTAATGTATAAGAGTAGTGTACTCCATCCTTGGATTTAGCCATTCAGGGAGTCCTGGTTCCTTTTATTAGAGAATAGTGTTTAAAAACCAAGATCTATGCACTGGGTGTGCTCATCGGTACTAAGGCGTCATTGCTTCTAGACCCTCTCAGCAGACAGAACAAGGAAACATATGTACGTATACTAAAATTCGTGTACACAAATATCTATAATTCTATCTCTATCTATTGATAAATATATGTGTGTATATATATATATTTATACTGATATTTCTGATTCTAATGCAGCACCTCAGGGTTCATTCTAGCCTACCCCACTTGCTTATTTGTAAGTTTTTTCTCTGACAGGGAGAAATCTGGGTCCTATTAACCACAGTTTGTTTACTTATTTGTTCAACACTAGTACACATGTAAAGTAGTTTTAGAATTGCTTAGCCCCTGTGAGAAACAAATTTATCAACTAGAATACAGTATTTATGTACAATTCTTTCTGTATTTAGCCTTATGTTATCCAGACAAAACACTGTTCATGCAAGTTAATCAGAAATGCTTGAATAAATAAGTAAATGGTGGGGGGAAGAGACAAGTCTTGCTTACAAAAGAATTCTAAATAATACAGGTACATACTTCCTCCTCCGGGAGGTAGAGCTTAATCCCCCCTCTCCTATGGTGGGCTAGACTCAGTGACTCATATCCAAAGAAGAGTGAGGAAAAGGAAAAATAGTAACTTTACAGTGGAGAGACATGACTAACATTACATTAACCAAGTGGTGAAGGTCAGCATCATCAGTAATAAGTGATGTTGATAACATATACTGCCTGATATGATTTGATAAGAAAGGCACTTCACCTCTGTAGTATTCTTCCCCCAAGCTCATAATACCAGTATAATCCTGAGAAAAACATCAGACAAACCCAGGCTGAGGGACATTCTACAGGATGTAAGGCCAGTATTCCTCAAGAGTGTTAAAGAAACAGGGAAAGACTGAGAAACTGTCACAGACCAGAAGGGACCTGGGAGACATAATTAAATACAATGTGGTACTCTGAATTGGATCCTGGAACAGAAAAGAGGATATTAAAAAGAGATGAAAAAACTGGTGACATCCAAATAAAGTCTGCACTTTGGTTAATAGTAATGTACTAATTTTGATTTCTTAGTTGACAATTGTACCATGGAAATGAAAGATGTTAACAAGGGGGAAAATTGAGTGAGGGATGTACCGAAACTCTGTACTATATTTGTAACATTTCTGTAAATCTAAATTTACCCCCAAATAAGTTTATTTTTTTTAAAAAGTTAATTAGGTCAGCTCCTTTTTTCGTCACAGACTTCAGTGAGATTATGTCATACATTTATAACATACTGAAATTATTTTGTCACAGGTTCCATTCCATCCTGGGATGCCCTGACATCTTGGTTGATTGTTTTAAGTTTGCATACAGTAGTTTATTCTTTGTGGTGTAAAATTCTATGGGTTTTTACAAATGCATAGAATCATGCATCCACCACTCCAGTACCGTACTGAAGAGTCAGTCTCATCACACAAAAATTCTCCTGTTTAATCCATATGTAGTTAACTAGTTCTCTACTCCAACCTCTGGCAACTACTGATCTGTTTTCCATCCCTATAGTTTTACCTTTTGCAGAATGTCATATATAGAGAATCATATAATATGTAGCCTTTTAGATCTGGCTTTTCTCACTTATCAAAATTCATTTATGAATCATCCATGTTGTTGCATAAATAAAATGTGTTCCTTTTATTGCCAAGTAGTAGTCCATAGTTTGTTGTTGTTTTTTGACAATCATCTGTTGACAGACATCTTGGTTGTTTCCAGTTTGGAGTTATTATGAATAAAGCTGCTCTGAATGTTACCATACTGGTTTTTTGTGTGAACGTGGTTCACTTGGGTAAATACCTAGAAGCAGGATTGCTGGGTCATATGATAAATCTATTATGTAAGTTTACATTTATAAGAAACTGCCAAATTGTCTTTCAAATTGGCTGTACCATTTTGCACTTCTACCAGCAGTAAATGATATTCCTATTACTCTATATCCTTGACAGTATTTGATATTATTGTCAGGGGGGTCCCTAAGACCACCCTTAGGTTCAATGATTCACTATAAGAATTCAGAACTCAGAAAAGCTGTTAAACTCATAGTTACAATTTATTACTGTAAAAGGGTACAGATTAAAATCAGCCAAAGGGGGCTGGCCCCGTGGCCGAGTGGTTAAGTTCGCGCGCTCCGCTGCAGGCGGCCCAGTGTTTCGTTGGTTCGAATCCTGGGCGTGGACATGGCACTGCTCGTCAGACCACGCTGAGGCAGCGTCCCACATGCCACAACTAGAAGGACCCACAACGAAGAATATACAACTATGTACTGGGGGGCTTTGGGGAGAAAAAGGAAAAAATAAAATCTTTAAAAAAAAAAAATCAGCCAAAGGACGAGGTGCATAGGGCAGGGTCCAGGTGAGCTCCAAACGAGAAGCTTCCAGTTGTCCTCTCCCAGTGGCGTCATGGACAGAGCTAACCCCTCTAGAAATGATGTGTAACAATACACATAGAGTATTGCCAACTAGGAAAGCTCACCCAAGCCTTGGTGTCCAGAGATTTCATTGGAGCTCAGTCATGTAGACGTGGTTGACTGCCTGTGTGGCTGATCCTAGTTTCCAGCTCCTCCAGAGGGGAGCTGATACCACATGACCCAAAACCCCCACCATAAATCACATATCACATTATTAGACTATCTGGTATAGCTCAAGCCCCCTCCCCCCAAGTTAAACAAAGACATTTATCAAGTAGGGCTACTAAGGACTTAGACAATACCTTCCAGGAGCCAAGGGGACATGCCAGATCTCTCTTTTGGTAAGGTTAATTCTTTGCTACACAAATAACTTAATATTTTCTAATCCATTACATGAGTACATTCAGAAAACTGAAGCTTTATTCTACAAACAAAAATAGTTAACTTTTCACTAAAACTCTATAGTACTGTGGTGTGTATGTGTGTGTGTGTGCGTGTGCGTGTGCGTATAGAGAAAGAAAGGGTGGGGGGAGGGAGGAAGGGGTAGGGAGAGATTGAGATTATAGTAGTAATATATTTAGGAAAATTTTCCAGATTGTATTGCAGTTATTTATGTGTTTGGTTTTCTGCTCCATTTTGGTTGCTAGGAGGTATGAGATGGGAGATACAAAGCCTTTTGTTTATTGTTTCCTCTTGTGTAAACTTCTGATATCAGTATTATTTAGAATTCAGTTACATTTGTTTTTCACTTTATTTCATTGCATCTTTTATTATTTTAGGGTCGATAGGGCACATACATCCTGGACAAGTTTCTCAAAGGTCATTGTCAGATTTCAAGTACAAGATGAGAAACCAACACTTGTATTTGCCTTGCCTTTTTTCCAAAATCCTAGTGAAACATTCAAACAGATACAGTCATGTGTCACTTAACAACAGGGATGCATTCTGAGAAATGCATTGTTAGGCAATTTTGTCGTTGTGCAAACATCATAGAGTGTACTTACACAAACCTAGATGGTATAGACTACTACACATCTAGGCTATATGGTACTAATCTTATGGGATGGCCGTCATATATGCAGTCCATCGTTGACCAAAACATCATTATGCAGCACGTGACTGTGTTTTAAAAAATATTGATCTGTAAAAGCTCTGAAAAAAGAAAGGTACCATCAGTGGGCCAGAAATTTTAAGTAATTTTTGGAAGACGGAAAACGGGAAAGATTCTATCAATGGGAAAACCAAAAGAGGACAGCTGCCTGGAGGAGACCCCCTTCTTCCCCAGGGACCCAGAGACATGCTGAGCTCTGAGTTCACAAGCACAGAGAGGAAGAGTGGGGTCATTATTTTTATAAGGAGGTGTTCTACCGAAGACTTAACTTGTATATTTAGTGCCTTCTAGTTCATACGGCACCTTTGTGCATACAAAATGGCGCCCCTTCTTGGCAAGTGAATTATGAAATGTACATCTTCCTCATGAATTTACCCACACCAGGGTACAGAGTTTTGAAAGGAGAATGTGACTGAATTTCAGCCATACTTACTGCTTCAGTGGGATTCCTCTGTTCAGGGTAAAACCTCCACAACCTTAGCTGGTAGCCCTCATTTTTTCCTGTTTTATTGCTTCTGTAAGATAGGTACACAGGAGTTCCTCTGCCTTTCCTAGGGAAGGTGGTTCTTCAATGCTGTGTGGAAAGGGTTTCTCTAAGGCTGCACAAACAACATTCTATGTTTTTAACATGTGACCCCTCCTCAGGGGCTCTCAAATCTAATATTCACTTCCGGTTCTGTCCAAGATGGAGTAGCCCCATTCCCCCCAGGTCCTGTGTCTTACAATTAAAAAAACTCTGGAAATAACAAACAAGCACAGGAAGACTGTGAAAGGTGGAAAGAAGAAGGGGGAGTGCCTAGGAACCTTGAGACTTGAGGAACAACATGGCAGTGAGTTTCCTTAGCTTCCATATCACCTCCCATAAACCCTGGACAAGGCAGTGCAGAAGCCTCCAATCTGGAACTGCCAACAGGCACGGAGAGAAAAAAGCTCCAAGAAAAGCCAGTTTCCCCTAGTCAAAGGAACAGGAAAAGGGGGGCCTTACAGAACAGAAAATCTTTTTGACAATATCCACCCTACTCCAGCCAATCACACCACACTCCCCACCAGGGTTCCAGTGTGGCCAAGCAGGGAGCTGATCTTCCACCTAACCCCCATGCCTGGCCCCAAGGGAGCAGGCGGTGGTGCGCCAATGTTCTTGCCAGGTGGTGTCAGGGGGATGAGCAGATTAAATTATGTAGTACCTTTTAGGTGATTATAAGGACTTGGATTTTCACTCTGAGAAAGCAGCAGGGGATTTTGAGCAGGGAGTGTCATGATCTGACTTAGTTTTAACAGGATCTGGCAGGCAAGTTGAGAATAGACAGGAGCACAGAGGGGCAGAAGCAAGCTGTGTTTTCTTTGTTGAACCACAAGACAATCCAAGGAAGTTGTCATGGCAGGTTTTATCGTGTTCATTTTGTGGTTAAGACAACTGAGACTCAGAGAGGTAAGTGGCATGTTCAAGATCACACAGCTAGTATAGGACAAAGCTGCATCTAGCACCAAGATCTTCAAACTTCTGTGAAAGGAGTAGCTAAATTTACAAAATGCAATATTGCTTCAGGAAGATTTATAAGGAGTCCCTGAAAGGACAGAGTCCCTGCTAAAATGCATCAAAAAGAGGGGCCAGGGGAGAGCAGAGGAAGAAAGAATTGGGAGGAAGGACGCTAATGTGGGCCTGCACTGTCTCCCTTCTACCATTAGACAGCAATTTTCTGTTTGTCACAGAAGAAATGGTGCCACAGTTTCCTGGGCAGTTGACAGAAAGGAAGGAATTAAAGACTGAAACTAATGAATGAGTGGATGAAGGCTTTGAAAAACACAAAATCCAATTAATCCAATACATGGGTGGGGCAGTGGGAGAGGGGGATCAGGGCTATGAGAGCAGTGGCATAATGAACAAAAAATTTGACCATCACAGCTGACAGCACAAATTAAAACATTGATTTTCAAAAAGCAGGTCATAAAGAAGAGTAATTCATAAAATCAATTCAGTGAGGGGGCAACTAGCAGTCTTTTAATTAAAAAGAGCAGGAAAAAATAGAAAATGATAGAACAGAAAATGTCAGAACACATTGCACATAGTAAGGTCAGAAATAATTTGTGAAACTTGTCCGGTTTTATGAAAATATGTATGTATGTATTGAGCCATGATGCAAAATGTATTTAAAAAAATTTTTTTATCATGGGTATGATCAAAAATGTTTGAAAGACACTAGATGATATGTAAGTGAGCAGAAGGATTGTACCCACTTGAATCACATTTGATTTTGTGGAGGTGTTAATCTTGGTTACAAACTTTCTTTTTTTCCCAGTCTCAGGGCCTGTTATGGGCTCAACTGTGTGCCCCCTCCCCACCCCCCAATTCATATATTGAAGCTCTAATCCCCAATACCTCAGAATGTGACTGTATTTCGAGACTGGGCTTTTTAGGAGATGATTAAGTTGAAATGAGGCCATTAGGCTGTGCCCTAATCCAATCAGAGGAAAATTTTAACACAAAAAGAGACACCAGGTACATTCCTGCACAGAGGAAAGACCCTGTGAGGACACAGGGAGAAGGCAGCCATCTGCAAGCCAAGGAGAGAGGCCTCAGGAGAAATCAAACCTACTGACATCTTGATCTTAGGCTTCTAGACCCCAGAACTGTGAGAAAATAATTTCTGTTGTTAAGCCACTCAGTTAGCAGCATTTTGTTGTGGCGGCCCTGGCAAATTAATATGGGCTAGAGTCTGATATTCTATTTCTTGGATCTGGGATGAGAAAAGACCTGGGCCAACTGAATGTCCTGCTGCTTTCCAAATGAGAGTGCCTGGATTCAGTTCAGTTCTTCACAGAGGAAGGTGCATGAGCTCTGATGCCAAATGTCCGTGCATTCTTATAGCCACCTCATCATTTTAATAAGGACATGATTTTGGCTTAGTTATTTAACCTCTCCAAGATTAAATTTCCTGGTTTATAAAGTTGGACTAATAATGCCTTTCCTGCAATGTTGACGTAAAGGTTAAATGATGTAATTATCTAAAACTCCTAGAAGTCAGTAAATCATTGTAGTTTTTCCTGTTGTTGTCATTGAAGTCGATGTTTATTAGTGTTATGTATTCATTTTGTGGCTGTTGCAATTTCTGTCTTTCCTTCAAAGGTGTACGGTCTTCTGGGAACATCAACTAAAGTGGTTAAGGGGAGGAAAGTAAAAATGAGAGAAGTTGAAAAGACCAAAATTATTTGATCCAGTGTAGGAAGAGGTGGCTGGGGGAGAGGGGTGGTTGTCACGTGCTTGTATGAAGCAATACCAGTTCAAGAGATTAAGAGGTTAATTAGTAAATGGATCAGAAATCTAAATAATAATAAAAATAAAACCATACAAATAGTAGAAGAAAACATGAATGAATCTTTTTCTTTAAATTTTGAGATAATTGTGGATTCACAGGCAGTTGTAAGAAATAATATGGAGACATCCTACGTATCCTTTACCCAGGTTCCCCCAGTGATAACATCTTGCAAAACTATAGTACAAGTAGGCAAATTCATAGAGACAGAAAGTAGAATAGAGGTTACCAGGAGCTGGGGGGACAGGGGAATGGGCAGTTATTACTTAATGGTTATAGAGTTTTTGTTTTGGGTAATGGAAAAGTTTTGGAAAGAGATAATGGCGATGGTTACACCACATTGTGAATATGCTTAATGCCACTGAATTGTACACTTAAAAATGGTCACAATGGTAAACTACATGCTATGTATATATTATCACAATAATAAAAAAAATCTTATTATGGACTAAATGTCTGTGTCCACCCCCCCCATTCATATTTTGAAACCCTAATTCCCAATGTGATGGTATTTGGAGGTGGGCTTTTGCGAATTAATTATGTCTCGATGAGGTCATGAGAGTGAGGCTGCTATGATGAGATTACTGACCTTATAAGAAGAGGAAGAGACACCAGAGCTCTCTTTCCACCATGTGAGGATACAGCAAGAAGGCAGCCATCTGTAAGCCGGGAGGAGGGCCCTTGCAAGGAACTGAATTTGCTGGCACCTTGATCTTGGACTTTCCAGCCTTCCCAACTATGAGAAATAAATGTCTGTCGCTTAAGCCACCAGTCTATGGTATTTTGTTATGGAAACCTGAGCTGACTAACACAAACCTGTAGTACAATATCACAATCAGGATATTGACATCAATACAGTCAAGATAAAGAACAGTTGCATCACCATAGGGATCCCTCATGTTACCCTTTTATAGTCACAGCTTCCTCTCTCATCCCTGACCCATGGCAAGTACTAATCTCTTCTCCATTTCTATAATGTTGTCATTTCCAGAATGTTATATAGAGAGAACCATGTAGCATGTGACCTTTTGGGGCTGGCTTTTTTTCACTCACCCTAATTCCCTTGAGATCCATCCAAATTGTTGCTGTATCAATAGTTTGTTCCTTTTTATTGCTAAGTGGTATTCCATTGGTATGGAAGTACCACAGTTGGTTTACCCATTTGCCATTGAAGGACATTTGGGTTATTTCCAGTTTTAGGCTATTATTAGTAAAGCTTATACGAACATTTGTATGTAGGTTCTTGTGTGAACGTAAGTGTTCATTTCTCTGGTATATATACTGAATAGTGCAATTGCTGGATTGTATGGCAAGCCATGGTTAGTTTTCTAAGGAAGTGCTGCAATCTTTTCCAGAGTGGCTGTACCACTTTCCATTCCCACTAGCAATGTGTGAATAATCCAGTTTCTCCACATCTTTACAAGCATTAGGTATTTTCACTATTTTTTATTATAGCTATTCTGATAAGTGAGTACTGATATCTCATTGTAGTTTAAATTTGCATTTTCCTGATGTATAATGATGTTGAATATATTTCCATGTGTTTATTTGCTATTTGTATATTCTCTTTGGTGAACTGTCTTTTCAGGTCTTTTGCCCATTTTCTTATGGATTTTTAAAAATTTACTGTTGAATTTTGAGAGTTCTTTATAATTCTAGATACTAGTCCTTTGTCAGGTATATAGTTTGCAAAGATTTTCTTCCAGTTTGTTACTTACTTTTTCACCTTCTTAAGAGGACCTTTCACAGAGCCAGTTTTAAATTTTGATGAGGACTGATTTATCATTTATCAATTTCCCTTTTATGGACCAGGCTTTTTTTTGCTGAGGAAGATTTGCCCTGAGCTAACATCTGTTACCAATCTTCCTTTTTTTGTATGTGAGCCACTGCCAGAGCATGGCCACTGACAGATGAGTGGTGTAGGTCTGCACCTGGGAACCAAACCCAGGCTGCCAAAGTGGAGCGTGCCAAACTTAACCACTAGGCCACGGGGGCTGGTCCTGGACCAAGCTTTTGAGGTCAAGTCTAAGGACTCTTTGCCTAGTCTTGGATGGTGATGATTTTCTCCTATGAGCTTTTTCTAAAAGTTTAATAGTTTTACATTTTACATCTATGTTTGTGATCTATTTTAAGTTAATATTTGTATAATGTATGAGGTTTAAGTGAAGTTTTTTTTTTTTAACTGTAGATGCCCCATTGCTCTAGCAGCATTTGTTGAAAAGGCTGTCCTTCTTCCGTTGAATTGCATTTGCACCTTTGCCAAAAAGCATTTGAGCATATTTATGTGAGTCTATTTCTGGATTCTCTATGCTGTTTCATTCATCAGTGTGTCTATTCCACTGCTAATATCACACTGTCTTGACTACTGTAGGTATATAGTAGGTTTTAATATTGGGGAGAGTGATTCCTACCACTTTATTCTACTTTCTCAATGTTGTTTTAGCTATTCTAGGGCCTGTGCCTTTCCTAAGAGATTTTAGAATAAACTTGTCTGTCTACAAAAAAAACTTGTTGGTATTTTAATTAGAATTGCAGTAAGCCTATAGATTAATTTGGGGGAAAATTGGTATTCTATATTTTTTTTTTGAGGAAGATCAGCCCTCAGCTAACATCTGCTGCCAATCCTTCTCTTTTTTGCTGAGGAAGACTGGCCCTGAGCTAACATCCGTGCCCATCTTCCTCTACTTTATATGTGGGACGCCTACCACAGCATGACTTGCCAAGCGGTGCCATGTCCTCACCCGGGATCCCAACTGGCGAACCCTGGGCCACCAAAGTGGAACGTGCTAACTTAACTGCTGTGCCACCAGGCTGGCCCCTATGTCAGGTAGTCTACTCAATGAACACTGTCTGTTTCTCCATTTATTTAGTTTTCTTTGATTTCTTTCTTCAACATGTAATTTCAGCATACAGATCTTGTACATGCTTTCTTAAGTGTATACTTAAGTATTTCATTTTCTTTGGGGAGACCGTAAATGGTATCATATTTTGAACATTGATTTCTATAGGTTTGTTGTTTGTATATAGAAATATGATTAATTTTGTCAGTTGACCTTGTATCCTGCAATCTTGCTGAATTCACTTGTTGGAGTTTTTTGCAGATTCTTTAGGATTTTCTATATACATAATCATGTCATTTGCAAATATAGTTTCATTTCTTCCTTTCCAATTCATATCCCCTTTACTTCTTCTCCTCGTCTTGTTACTTTCAGCACTATGTTGAGTAAGAGTGTCGAGAGTGGACATTCTTGCCTTTTTCCCAACCTGAGGAAGAAAGCCTTCAGTCTTTCACCATGAAGTACGATGTGAGCTGTATTTTTTGTAGTTGTTCCTTATCAAGTAGAGGTAGTTCACCTCTATTCCTAGTTTGCTGCAAGTTTTTATCATGACTAGATGTTGGGTTTTGTCAAATGCTTTTCCTGTGTCAGTTGATTTGATCACACGATTTGCATTCTTTAGCTGGTTGATGTGGCTATTTTCAAATGTTGAACCAGCCTTTCATACTCGAATAAATCCTACTTGGTTATGGCGTATAATTCTTTTTATATATTGCTGGATTAGATTTGCTAATATTTTATTGAGGATTTTTTGTGTCTAAGTTCATGAGAGATATTATTCTATTTTCTTTTTTACTGTCTGGTTTTGGTATGTGGGTAAATTAATATCCTAAAATGAGTTGTAAAGTGTTCCCATCTCTTTTATTTTCTGGAAGAGACTGTGTAAAATTGGTGTTAATTCTTTAAATGTTTGGTAGAATTCTTCAGTGAAATCATTCGGGAGCTTTTTGATTACAAATTCATTTTTTCCCAGTGGTTATAGGACTATTCAGGTTGTCTATTTTATTATGGTTGAGCATGGTGGTTTGTGGTTTTGGAGGAATTGGTCCACTTCTAAGTTTTTGAATTTATGAGCATACAGTTGATAGTATTTTTTTTGAAATTATCTTTTTAATGGCTTCAGAATCTGTAGTGATATGCTATGTTTCATTTCTTATATGGGTTATTTGTATCTTCTCTCTTTTTTACCTTCGTCAATCTTGTTAGAGGTTTGCGACTATTATTGATTTCTTTAAAAGAAGTTTCTTTTTGTGTCATTGATTTTCTATATTGTGTTCTTGTTTTTAATTTCATTGATTTCTGCTCTTACCTCAATTATTTCCCTTCTACTTCTTTTGGGGTTATTTTGCTCTTTATTTCTAATTTCTTGTTTTTACCCATTCTGATCTTCTTTCTTTTCTGAAGTTCCAAACCTCCTTCTGTCATCATTTCTCTTCTATTTAGAGAAGCTCCTTTAGCCATTCTTTAAGGGTAGGTTTGCTAGTGACAACCTCTCTTAGTTTTATTTGACTAATAATGTCTGTACTTCCTCTTCATTCCTGAATGATATTTTTGTTTGATAAAGAATTCACAATTGACAGGTCTTTTCTTCCAGTACTTGAAGACTATTGTGCTATTTCCTTCTGGCCTCCATGGTTTCACATGAGAAATACTCTATGATTCAAATTAGTGTTCCAGTATAAGTAATGCATTATTTCTGTCTGGCTGCTTTCATGATTTCTTTTTTGTCTCCAGTTTTCAGAAACTTTGTATTTTAGCATGGATTTCTGTAAGTTTCTTTCTTTATGTTTCGGGTTCACTCAGCTTCTTGGGTCTTCTTGAATTCACCAAATTTGGGAAGTTTTCAGCCATTGTTTGTTCAAATATGTTTTCAGTTCCATTCTCTTTCTCCCTTCTGGTATCTCATGATACAAATGTTAGATCTCTTTTTATTATGTGATCAGTCCCTGAGACTGTTATTATTTGTAATTTCTTCTCTTGTTGTTCAGGTTGGGAAAATTCTATTGATATGTCTTCAAATTCACAGATTTTATCTTCCATCACCTCCACTCTTTTGGTATTGTATTTTTCAGTTCTATAGTCTCTATTGGTTCTCTTTTATAACTTCTGTTTCTTTGCTGAGATGTTCTATATTTTTTCATTTCTTTGGAGAGAATTTATAATTGCCTGTTGAAGCATTTTTATATAATGGTTGCTTTAAAATTCTTGTCAGATAATTCCATCATCTGATTCATCTCCATATTAGTGTCTGTTGATTGTCTTTTCTCATTCATGTTGTGATTGTCCTGGTCCTCGGTATGATAAGTGCCTTTTGATTATATCCTTACATTGTGGATATTATATTATTAGACTCTGCATTCTATTAATTCTTTTTTTTTTTTATAAGCTGGCCATCTCCTGGTTGAGGTGTAGTAGGAGGGCTGAGTGGGTTTATATGTTCAACTTCCCTCTGGTCCCCAGTGATACTAGCCCAGCAAAAATAGGCACTGACTGCCACTGCCCCATTACAGATGTGTTCAGCTCTCCCCTTGGCTCCATTGACACCTTCCCAAGAAAAATGGGGCACTGACTCATGCCACCTCACTGCCTCCTAGTGCGGAGGTAAGCTTGGCTCCCCACTGGTCCCCACTGACATTAGTGAGGGGGAAAGCTGAGGGTTGACTCACTCTGCTTTTTTCCTACAGGGTAGGGGCAGCAGCTCAACTTTGTGCTGGGCCCCTCAGATACAAAGGGAGGGGAAGGGGAAAGTGGAGTGCCAACAAACTCCACCTCTCACCACTTCCTTCTGCCTCATCGATGCCTGGTGAGGATGGAGGTCCCCATGGGAACTGGGGCCCATCGATTCTAGGATGGAGAAAGCAAAGTTTGGATTAACCAACCTTGCACTACCTCATTCTGCCTCGTTAATGTTGGATGATGCTGGAGGCTTAGCTGTCCACTGGAAGGAACCTGCTGATGGGAGTGGTGGGGGGAAGAGGAGTGCTTACTAGCCCTGTTTCACACCACCTTATTCAATCTTATTGCTAATGGGTGGATGTGGAGGTTTAGCTCCTTCCGGGGTCCTGTTGACACCAGAGGCAGGGACTAGTGGATACCGAAGTGCTGGCTAAACTCGACAGGCACCACCTTCTTCAGTGTCGTTGATGCCAGGTGGAGGTGGATACTTAGCTCCCCAACACGAGCTCTGCTAACACTTGGGATGGGGGGCGATCAGAGTAGTGACTAGCCCTATTTCTCTCTGCCTCAAGTCCCATTACTGCCCAGTGGGGGTGGGGGCTCAGCTTGCTGCTGGATCTACTGACACTACCCTGAGGGGGGATCAGAGCACTGCCTGCTTCCTTGTGTAGAGATAGAAGCTCAGCTCTCTGCTCAGCCCCATCAGTACCCCTTAAGGTAATCAGAGCACCACCTGCTTCTGCCAGTAGGGAATGGAAGATCCCGTGGGAGAGAGGGGTGCACTTTTTCTATTGGTGTTTGGTTGGAGTAGTGCCCATATTGCCAAAAACATTTTTCATTGTTATGCCATCCTTTTCCCAATTCTTTGGCTAGGAGTATCAGACTTTTCTTGGAGCTTTTTTATTTTGTCTGTGCTGGTTGGCAGTTCTGGGTTGGAGGTTTCTGCAGGGCCCTATCTGAGATCTAAGGGAGGCAATAAGAAAACCCAGGGAATTCTTTTTTTTTTTTTAAAGGTGTGCTTTTAGGTGAGGAAGATTGGCCCTGATCTAACATCTGTTGACAATCTTCCTCTTTTTTTTCCCTCCCCAAAGCCCCAGTACATAGTTGTATATCCTAGTTGTACGTCCTTCTAGTTCTTCCATGTGGGACACCACCTCAGCATGGCTTGATGAGCGGTGTGTAGGTCCATGCCCAGGATCCCACCCAGCGAACTCTGGGCTGGTGAAGCGGAGCATGAGAACTTAACCACTACACCACAAGGCTGGCCCCCAGGGAATTCCCTTGTGTTGTCGAGTCCCTAGACAATCTGTCTTCTTCTTTCTGTCTTTCAAAGTCTTCCTATGCTTGTTTGTTGTGTTGTGTCCGGGGATTCTCAGTGTAAGAGGAAGGTCCTGGCAGGAACGGGGCTGCTCCATCCTGGCCAGAACTGGAAGTTCTTTGTAGTTCTCTTTAACATGGGAATAGAGAAAGCCTTTTGAACTATGACTCAAATTTAGAATCAATAAATAAAATAGTAATAAATTTATTTACATTAAATACACTTGATAATAATCAAGTGTAAAATGATAAACCTGGAGAAAATATTTGACATATATATATGACAGACAAAAGATTAATCTCCCTAATAAACAAAGAGATCTTAACAGTTAAGAAGAAAAAGACTAAAATCTTGCTAGAAAAAAAGCAAATGGCAGAGTTCACAGAGAAATGCAAGTCATCACTTGAGAAGATGTTCACTTTCACTCACAATAATAGAAATGCCAATTAAAACTGCACTGTTACAATTTTACCCAAATCACATTTGCCAAAATCCCAAAGTTTAACAAAACACACTGTTAACTGGCCTATGGAGAAATGAGTACTCTCTTACGTTATTGGTGGGAGTGTAACGTGGTACAATTCCCAAGGAGGGGAACCTGGCAATATCTAACAAAATCACATTTACCCCTTGACCTAGCAATCCCACATCTAGGAATTTACCTTGAAGGTATGCCTCTATAATTATGAAATAATAAATGCATGAGGTTATTTATTGTGGCATTATTTTTAATAGTGAAGACTGAAACTATCTTAAATGTCCACCAATAAAGGACCTGTTGAATAAATGAAGGTATAGCCTCATAATGAAGTATTACACAGTTGTATAAAAAGAATGAGACCATGTCTCTATGTACTGATATGGAGGCTATTTTGCTAAAAACAAATGTGGAGAGAGCATGTATATAGTGTTTTATCTGTTGTATATGAAAGGAGGGAAATAAGAATATTTATATGTATTTGCTTTTTATTTCCAAAAATACTGGAAGAATAACCAGAAGCTAATAGAAATGGCTACCTAGAGAGGGCTTGGAGAGGGAGCGAGGAGGAGAGAATAGGAATTAGAGAGAGATTTCTCTGAGCATGCTTTTTTATATAGTTTGATTTTTAAAACATAAATGTTTAACATCCAAAAAAAATTAAATAAAAAAGAAGACAAAGCAAAGAGTAAAATTGGAAACAAAGAAATGAACTTAACTGTATATCGAAGGTCACAGAATCACAGAGAGATAAGAATTATTTCAAATAACTTATGAACACAGTACTTAGACTGTACTGAAGTCAAAAAGAAGTGAAAAGAAATCTTAAACGTTTCTTGGTAGTTTTATTATTATTAACATTGCTACCGAAATTTTGAAACTTACATAGGTGTATGCATGTATTATAGGTAAACAAGTAATTGTGTTAATTATATTTGGAACCAAAATTTTCAGTGAGATAGAAAATAAATACATGTATAAAATAAATGTTTGGAAAAACTCTATAATGTTAATTTTGAACGGACATTATCAATATGATCTCATGATTAGTATATACATCACATATATGTATGTATATTTATATATTTTTTTCAAGACCAGTGACATAATTTGTGTGTCCCAGTGCAAAATGAAAATGTGGGGTCACTTGTTCAAAAGGCAGGAATGAAGTTCCATTAAAGGTGCTAAAATATAAAACTTTTTCCCTTCTTCCACAGTTTCTCACTTGCTCAGCTCGTCATGGTGTTTTTATTTGCTATTTAATGTTGTGCTAAGTAAAGAAAAATCAAAATTTTAAACCATTAGCATCAATTTTACCCTTCATCTTTATATTGTGCAATGTCAGTTTTAAAAGCAAATGTAAGAGCGTTTAATTCACAGGTAGAATAACCGAAATGTCACAATTTGTGTTCTGTGATCTGTCCTGGAGACTGCCTTGAGCTGACCAGAAGAGACTAATATAAACCAGATTCAGGAAAGTGGGAAGGAAGAAAGGCTCTCTCTAGGCATGGGATAGTCACTTTGCATGGGAAACTCAGGGGGCAAGTGCAGATGCTCAGAGGCACCCAGGGGCCCTGCTCTGTGATATGGGGCATGCGAGCACTCTAGCCTGATGGTTGCCAAGTCCCCCTCCTGCTGGTCTCTAGGCTAATCTAATGTGGTGTGTCCCATAGGCCAAGGGCAGGCAGTCAAGCCAGGCATCTTCCCTTTCCATAGGCCTTCTGCTCCAACTCAACAGCTAATGGGAAACCTCCAAGCGTATTATAACCTCGGTGCTGGGGTGCACTAGGGACCTGGATTGGTGGTGGGTAAGAGGCTACCCTTGCCTAGTCACCTGTTGATGCTATGTGGCACTGCCAGCCTTGGGTGAGAACACCACCACCATGCCTTGTCCCAAGATGTTTCAGGGCAGATGCACTCAATCTTGACCTTCCCTGCACTCACACCCAGGTTCCCATTAAGGACAGAGGGCAACAAGGGTTGCTGGGAAGGTTTGGAGATGGGGAGGCTGGGCAGGGCCCAGGGTGCCAGGGGGTAGGGGAATGGCCCCCAAGAACCTGTCCTGGGGAGCCACACATGACCCAAGGCTCCAAGCCACTGGTGTATGCTTGATTATCCCATTGGATTCCACTTACCCAACACAAATATAAAGATAAAATTGCATTAAACCCCAAGCGTAGGGCCCTTCTGATCATGAGTGCCTATGTGACTATACTGGTAGCTCACCCATAAAGCTGGCCCTTCTATTTCTCAGTGCTGTTCACTGCTCTGTCCGAGAAGCAATGACATCCCAGTAGCAATAAGCTTACATTGAAGCCAGATCTTGGTTTCTCAATATCATTCTCTAATACACTGAAACAGTGCTTCTTGGAGAAATGGCTTATTCCTGGCTTGGTACAGGCAAAATATAAGGTGAACCTAGGGCTTCTTATGCCAGAAACCAAGAAAGCACCGAAGGAGCAGTGAGGTTGTATCAAAAGGACACAGGAGCCAGCTTAAAAGGGCTCTCACTGGCCAAATTTGGGACGATTGAGCATCAAGAAGAATAACAACAGTAACTGCCTGTAATGATTGAATAAATTAAAACCGTGAGTTCACCACGACACTCAAACGAGAGAAAACTCGTTAGTGATTGGTGATAAGTATTATACTGACACTTTATTCTGAAAATTGGTAACTAAAGGAAGGAGTTAAGCATTTACCCTGACTTTTTTTTTTTTTAAAGATTGGCACCTGAGCTAACAACCGTTGCCAATCTTCTTTTTTTTTTCTGCTTTATCTCCCCAAATCCCCCCGTACACAGCTGTATATCCTAGTTGCAGGTCCCTTCTAGTTGTGGCATACCATGACTTTTAAGGAAAAACTTAAGACTTAAGTTCATCTCCATTTGCTTCTTCTTTATAGTGAAATGCCAACTAACAATTGCAAATGAATTTTTACAATAGCATAATTTTGCCATCTTCCAAGAACACAGTCCATTCAGGCAAGGATCAGCAAGGAATGCTAAAACAATTGGCTCACGGATTGATGGAGGCAGCGCACTTACGAGGTGCCTAAGTATCATTCTTTAAGTTACTTTTTAATTGCAAATAGAAACAACTCAGCTGGGTTGTCATGATCTTGACCCAGTGCTCACATTTAACATCATTTAGAGTGAGATAGCCTGATGCGATGTGATGTGATATGGTGTGACGCAATATGACGTGCACAGTGCCTATGCAGTATTCTTACCAAAAATGCTGAACCTGAGTTTAATCAAGCCTCTAGACCTAACATCTGGTTTACAGGTATATTAGTTTGCACAAACTTCCATGAACTGGGTAGCTTAAACAACAGAAATTTATTGCCTCACAGGTCTGGAGGCTAAAAGTATGAGATTAAGGTGTCAGCAGGGTTGGGGCCTTGTGAGGGCTGTGAGGGAGGATGTCGCATGCCTCTCTCATAGCTTCTGGTGGTTTGCCGGCAACAACCAATGTGGAGAAGCATCGCCCCACTCTCTGCTCTCATGTTCTTACAGCATTCTCCCTGTATGGGTCTGTCTCCACATTTCCCCTTTTATAAGGACACCAGTCACTAGGTTAGGAACCCACCCTAATCTAGTATGACTTCATCTTAACTAATTACATCTGCAACAATGCTGTTTCCCAGTAAGGTCACGTTCTGAAGTACTGGGGGTTAAAGCTTCAACATACGATTTCAGAGGACAGACAGAATTCAACTCATAACAACAAGAAATCTAGGAGATAGAAGAACAAGTTAAATACTGCAACAAGGAAATAGTAAGACAAATCCAGAATGTAAGACTTTCTACAAAGTCTCTTCTAAAAGATATCATTAAAAAAAAGAAGTAGGGGGCCTATTCCTGAAAGATTAAAGAAACCAAATGTATGAAGTGTAGTTGGATCCTCGTTTAAAAAAGAAACTACTATAAGACATTATGGTGGAAATTGGGGAGCTTTGAATATGGAGTGGCTATTCTGGGAGTTAAACGATATATTAGGGAATTACTATTAATTTTTTAGGGGTGCTAATGTTATGATAGTTACAAAAGAGAATGAACTCATATTAGGATATGCAGACTTGGGGAACGTGTCATGATGTCTCCAATTTACTTTTAAATAGATCAGCAAAAAAATGTATACACATACATGAAGCAAATCTGTATATATAGTTGTGTATATAGATAAAGCAAATATACCCAAAAGTTAGCGTTTGTTGAATTTAAATGATGGGGATATGCGGTGTTCATTGTATTATTCTTTCAACTTTCCTGTATGTTTGAAGTTTTCCATAATAAAAAGTTGACAGCAAATGAAAAAGTTTTTTCTTTGTTTTTTAAAGAGAAGATTCTGCCTACCTTCCTATTGAAAATGGAGTGTGAAAAAAAATCCAACAGGCTTAAGGTATAGAAGATGCAAATTCAGTTAGTGAAAAAGAGAAATTGGCTGTCAGGGTTGTTAAACAGTTGGGCTTCCAAGTGAGTCCTTTCCTCAAAGTCTTTATTAATAAGAGTTAGAGGCTAGAGCACAAGGCCCTCAATCAAGAATGATTTGAGGGCCCCCTAAAGACCTGCTGACCTCTAAATACCTCCCCTACTGGCTTCCCATGTGGCCCGAAATCCCTGTAACCTGGGTCAGTTCTTAGGAATCAAGTATTTTCTCACTATTGTGGGGCCCTCTTTTAAAATGCAAAGCCGGGAGGGTGCTGGGGCCTATTAAGTGAGGACAATTGTCTGAGGACCCAGCACCCGCCCATAGGCCCTCAATTCTAATAGCTCCTTTCCCAACCCCTCACCACCGCTGAGATTGGACAATACGTGCTCCAGGAAAGTGAAATTGGACAATGTGCGCTCTAAGAAACTTCTTAGGTGAAGACACCATTTCAAGAAAGCTTATTTTCTGTGAATAAAATAGGGTGCATGAGGTCATTGCTGTTTTTACTTTGTAAACTGGGTGGCCTCTGAAAGCTTCTTAGAACACTTCAAAGGAAGCCTCCTCAACTCTTCCAGCCCCCCACCCCTTTCCTTTGTAACCGAATTCTTACTGACCCCAGAGCTTTTCACTGAATGAAGAGTTTCCAAGGGGTCTAAAAAATACCTGGGACAATTAGAGAAATGAAAACCAGGGGGTCAAGATGAATTGACCCTTAGCAGAGGATTTACATAAATAGGTCCTAACCTCTGGCTGTGAATAGAAGATAAATGCCCCATTAGGGTCCGAGCCACAGTTCAAGGGCATTTGCAGGGCCAAGCCTGGCTTCTCTGCTATGTCAGGAATTTCAGGAATGCCACTGATCCTTGTGTGTTGGCAGAGCGCAGGGGGTTGCAGTTAGGCTAACAGAAACCCAGCCTTGCCCACTGGGTGAAACTGCAGCTCTCCCACGCAGTGAGCTGCAAGTCGAGAGCGTGGGAAACCTGCAAGCTGAGAGAGAACCCAGAAGGAGTGCCTTCAAAATGGGAAAGACGCTTTCTGCTGAAAGGTGATCAAATTTGTGTTTTCCGATGGTGATATTAACCTGCAAGGTTAGAGGGGGAAAAGGGCATGTTCTTGGCGCTCCCTCTGAGGAGCACAGCTCTGTGAGAGCCATCTGCCCCTTATCCGTGGATCGGATGACCCAGGACCAGCCTGCTGCAGCCTGAAGGCCTCCACCAGGTTTCCTTCTGCTGCTACCTAAGAAAGAAGCCTTACAAGGGTGTTCCGAGAGAATTTTTAGAAAAAAGGTAAAATTGTGATCCTCATGCAGATATAAAAATGAACATGTGTTAAAGATTTTATTTTGCTCATAATAACTGAGGGAACCAGGCACACATTATAACTGATTTAAAAAAGCAGCAGCCCAGATTTCTATGGAGCAAAGAATGTTGAAATGAATTGCAAATGGAGACGAACTGGTTTTTCCCCCCCACAGGTGAGAAGGAAGTCAACTGAATCAGACAGGACAGAATTTGCAAACCTATCCCTTACCTACAACTTACAGAGTTGTAAAATAGCTCCTGAAGGAAGCAAGTGCTATAGGCGATAAAGGGTTTTCCGTAAGTATGAAGTTTCTCTACAGGTGCGAGAAACCATGCTTTCTAAATACTGCCTTAAGAGAAGTGTCCCCTCCATCTGCTTACCATCTCACCCCTGCCCTGCCCGCCCCCCTCAAACATATATATACTTTTTAAACCAAAGAGTGAGGTGGACTTGAGAATCTTTGGCCAAAGTTGATTCCCAACCTCCACAATTTTCTACCTGTCACACAAAAGTGCAGACAATCATGGCTGGGTTGTTACTTGGAGAGAGGGGGATGCCTTGACCACCTCTTTTTGCTCTAAAGAGAAAACACTACGAGGATGGGAACTCAAGCTGGAGAATCATCCCCTTGCTCTACAGCTGTTTGGGCCAGCAGATGCTCTATCCTTGATGGTTCTCCTGGGCTCCTTTTGCTGTGAGTCTCCAAAGTGGCCCATTGCCCATGGAAACAAAGAGCAGGGATGGCCTGGATCTCACTGCCTGGCGCGTCTGTGTTTCTTTCCTGTTGCATCAAAGAGGTCTGTCAAGCTTTCCAAAAGCACTAACTCTGATCTGATATCGAAAGTGACAGATGTAAATTGGGCTCTTTAGATGGAGCTCTTTCCCCTGTACCTGCATCTAAGTGAAGAGGCGGAGATTCAAAACAAAATCACATTGGCGAATTACTTCTCATTTGTGAAGTTAATTTCTTATTTTTATATTTTTGCATAAGAAATCTACTCTAAAAAGCATCTGTTTTCAAATTTGGGAAGTCTTATTCTAGGCTCGTTTATTTAAAGATGAACAACAACAAAAAAAAAACACCACACCCCCTAGCCCAGGCTTGTGTTGGCCACCCCTCCCCCCATGTTCCTCTGGAGCGGCGATTGTGAGGCCACCGCATGAGTTTTACTCTATTATCTTGTGAACAAAGCCAAGGCTGGTGATGCTGAGAAAGTGTGAGAGAAAAAAAAGATATCGCAGTGACAGCACACTTCTGCAGAGTTCCATCCAAAAGCAAATAAGTGACCTACTTACTGTTCTGTAAAGTGCAGGGCATATTCTCACGTGGAAAAATTGCCCTCAGAAATGTGCATGAGACCCGGGTATGTGTAAAGGCATTTATGCAGGGCTCTTTTCACATTGGCATGCAGGTATGCAAGTGTGGGTTAGCAGACATTCCTTTCTGACCCATTACCCCTTTTGCCCCCACACTCCGCCTCCTTAGGGCTTGAGGCGCTTTTTTCCAGCTTTCCCTGGGCTGGGATAGACAGTGATGGTATCTTGGCGTTCTCCAAAGAGAAACTGAATGTGCCCCTTTGCACTTTCTTTTGTGGCTAGTTGTTAAGACTTGCTGCCAAGCTCTGTCAAATGAGCATGGCACAGCTACCTCTGAGCTGAGACCTGTCACAGGCTCTGGTACATGTAGACTCTTCTGGCAGTCTGTCAGTCAACACATATTTATCAACCAGAAAGACGGGGAGACAGACAGTAATGTAGGGGAGGGAAAACTTGCTCTACACTCTTATGTTCTCTGACTAGAGCCTGCAAATTAAACCGACAAGAGAAATTGATGTTAATGTTTTTTACAGTTACGGGGCTTCACAGAAAAGAAGTGAAAATCCAAAGACATGATTAGGCTTGGGTGATTACATATCATTTTAACAAAGGATGATGAATTGTGGAGAAGTGACTAGATAAAGGAAAGGGGTTTTGGGCTTTCAGGGTGATAAAGTGTGGGAAGGTGACTAGGAAGTATATGGAAGTGGATGGCAGATGAGGGTTATTTAGTAAGGTTTGTTTATGCACGCTCATCTTGGTGCCTTCTCTGCCTCAAGTGATAACTCTTGCTCTCCTCTTCCTGGTGTGGGGGAGGGGAACAGTTTCATGAGGGAAATTTATCCCCTGCTTTTAGGCAGAGAACTCTTCCCATGTTTGCTTTTTTTAAATTGTCTTTGGTTATGCCAACATTTATGCCCAAATGGCATAATTTGGGGTATCCTAATTGGTTCCCCCTCAGTGAGAAGGCATCAAAATGTTGTGCAGGGCTTTAAGTACTTGTACTGCTGGAATAAGGAAGAGAATTTCTAGCATTGCCTTGAGATCCAGAGACCATGGCAGATGAGGCCAACTCCCCACTCTGAGTAGAGGACATGTAGGCCTGGGGGAGCCCAAAGCAGGGATGAGAGCCAAGGACGAGGAGGAGTTCCAGGAAAGGTCTGAGAAAGAGGGTCCTTGATCCAGAGTTAGCCACGGGCAACAGCTGCCCCTACTGCCCCAAAGCTACACCTTGAAGGCGGGGTGAAGAAAGAGTCAAAGTTAGCATCTTATGTCCGGAAAAGAGGCTAAGGGAGAGAAGAAGATGGAGACAGGAGTGATGTGATATGAACCTGCCCCTGCGCCTCAAGTTCCTGGGGGCTTCTTGTTGGTTTCTGTGTCCTGTTGCTCTGTATTCTCTGCAAAGGAAAGACGAAATCTGTTGCCTTGGAGGTGCAATACCAATGAAGGGGATCAGAATATGCCACCCCAACATATGCCACTTTGGCATAAAGATTATTTGGAGCTAAGGTAATTGAAAAGCAGCAGACACAGGAAGAACCCCCCCTTTCTGCCTATGAGCAGGGTATTCATTTCCCTTTGTAAAAGTGACATAAATTTCCATTTGTAAAGGTGTCCCCCTCTCTCATACCAGGAAGATGACAAGACCCTTAGGAGGAGAACAACCTGATCCTGCATAACAAATCTTCCTAAACAACCCTTATCTGCCACACATTTCCTAGTCACCTTCCCACGATATACTGCCCCTAGGAGCCCAAACCTCTTTTCATTTGTCTAGTCACTTCTTCACAATTTATTGACCTTTGTTAAAAGATCTTACTGCCTTTGGGGTCCACATCTTTTCTGTGAAGCCCCAGGACACATAAAAATATTAGCATCAATAAAGAAACATCTGCCTTTTCTCCTGTTAATCTGCCTTTTGTCAGTTTAATTCACAGACCTCACTAACTAAACCTAAGAGGATAGAGGAAGTTTTTTCCTCCACTACAGCACCATTAGTATTGCTTCACTTGACTTTGGCTGACTGCTCAGGAAAAGAGTTACTGGGTTTTCCCCCCTTGTTTCCGTTAAACACATGGTTTAACATTGTGCTAGATGAACCACAATTAGAGATCTCCATAAAGGCCCCTCTAACACATTGCTTATTCTGGGAGACAGCAAGTAAGACCCTCATGACCAAGTGTTCAAGGTGCATTGTCCTGAGGGCCACTGCTTTGTACCTTTGTGGCGCTGCTTTACTGAGCCCCAGAAGTCCAGGAAAATTCCCTGGATTCAGACAGTCCCATTATTCTGGAGAATTTACTTTTTCTTTTCCCCACATGGGCCTGATTAAACAGAGTGACTATAGACCACTGACTATAAAGTCATGGTCAATTAAAGAAAATGACTTCTCCATTCCACGTCTTTAGGGCTAATAACCCGGGCCCAGGGATTTCAGAGCTGTCAGAGGGAGGCACCAGGCTAGTTTCCCAGTGAAACTAAGCAGAGAAGAGCAAAGAGAGGAATCATCAGGGGAGCCATCATTATTGTTTGAATTCTATGTTTGCAATTTAATTCTGTGAATCAAGAAAGGGAAATTCACACTATTGTGTGTAACACATGATCAACCACAGCACTGCTGTCAACAGCTTTTTTCTCTCTTTATTATCAGGGGCCTTTTAGTGAAAGTGCATATTTTGAGTTTTGCAATAACTGACGCATAAGTTGTAAAGAAGAGGAATTTTTCACAGGTTCAAGAGCTATGAGGAAAGCAGTAAAACATTTTCCCTGGAACATTTCTGAGGGGTATATGTTTATCAGAGTGTCCAGTTATTCTGTGACTAACTTCATTTTCCATGACTTTTCTTACGAAAACATTTGTGAAGGGGCCAGCCTGGTGGCATGGTGATTAAGCTCATGTACTCCGATTCAGCAGCCCCAGGTTTTGCAGGTTCGGATCCCAGGTGCGGACTTACACACCGCTCATCAAGCCATGCTGTGGTGGCATCCCACATACAAAATAGAGAAAGATTGGCACAGATGTTAGCTCAGTAACAATCTTCCACAAGCAAAAAGAGGAAAATTGGCAACAGATGTTAGCCCAGGGCTAATCTTCCTCACCAAAAGAAAAAGAAAAGAAAGAAAACATTTGTGAAAATATCCAGTTATGATCACAAACTACCTACCATGAATTATCTGTGATGTCTTTATTGATTTTCCCTGAATATTTATACAGCCAGGATGTTTGAAAGCTTGGGCATTATCTCCTCTGACATAAACAATTTTCCGTGAAACATTTCCACGACAGCTTGCAGTACCTGATTCTCAAACTTGATATAAATTTAATGTATTCTCTTTTCCCGCAAAATGTCTTTGACATTGTTTTACTATTACTCTCAAAGTATACTATTTATTCTCCTAACCGTGGGCCCCAAATCGCACACAGTCAGGGCGAACCACGAAGTAGCAGAGAGAAAAGAACATTGCTTTTTCTCCATGAAGACTTTCCATCAAATCCTACCTCTCTGTTCTGTGGATACTATTTTGTATTTGGGAAATAGTAGCATTCACAATTTGGTTTCTGGATTTAATTTACAGTTACTTCAATTGGTGCCTTTTGTTTTTAAACCTCAGAAAAGCAAAATGGCAAGCCCCAAATGCCTGGTTTTCTCCTCCTTTGGCCCAAGGGGTATCCAACGCCCAGTGCACATACACCATGACCAAAATACCGCCTTGCATATATTTTTGAGAGACAGAGATGAGTTTGTAATGTTTTACAGGCCTGGTTCAGAGCTCTGTGTCATTTTTCTTTTTGGTAGTCAGCTTGTTATATCTGTGACAAAAACAGTCACCGTGTGTGCGTAAGTAAGTGCGGAGCAAGAAACCAACAAAAAATAAAAATTCCAATAACTCGGGAGAACCCACCCGATTCTGACCATCTGACAATCTCATCTCTACACCTCCCAGTCTCCAGATCAGAAAGGTGATTTTATCACAAAGCCATTTTTCTTTGCGGGTGCCTTGGATCTGGAGATAGAGAATCACGCGATCAGATAAAGCCAGTGGAGGGCAGAAAGTTTGCTGGAATGACGTTCGGGGCACAGTTTATGCTGTTGGAGCATTTCCTGTACGCCCTTTGAAACCTCTGAACTCAGCTCTTCAAAGTGAGAGCTAACTTATTCTGTCTTTCCGCTGAACAAATATATTTGCTGCTTATCATCTTTTTTTGCCACCCCCACCCTAATTGACTTAGCTAACATTGATTTATCAGAGCAAAAGCATTAACCTGACTGAGTCATAAGTTATACTTTCACCCGACATTATCTGGGCCTTTCGAAATGAAAGCATAAAAATAATGGAGGTTTTGTGCATAGGTCTACACACACGCACATGTATGTGTCTTTCTGTTTGCTTCATTCATCATGATCTCTCTATTCCCACTCTTTTTCTCTCCCCCCACCCCACCCTCACTCATGGTAGTCTGTGAGAGAGTTGCGTTTTCTCAGGGGCCCGTGGGTAATTTTTCAAGTTGAACCCTATTAACATCAGTTATAAATGTTTGTTTTTCAGAAGTTCCTCCTTGCAAAACTTTGTTTCTAGGTCAGAAAATTTACTTCTCTTTAGAGAGCCTGTGTGGCAAGAGGAAACTGAAGCTGGTCTCTGGGTGTGTGTTTGTGCTAATTTGCTGTACAATCAAATACGGATATAGGTCAATAAAAGCTGTTCTTTGATCTATTGCTACAAAGGATTTATTGTAAATACGTTACTGGATAAGAGAGTTACGACTGCGCAACTGCCCCTTGCGATCGGTGCCTTGTGCCACCCTGTAGCACATGCAAGAAGGCAGACATCTGGCTTCAACTGGCCTGGGTGTTTTTTTTTAACTGTGGTAAAAAACATGTAACATAAAACTTACCATCTTAACCATTTTTAGTGCACAGTGTAGTAGTGTTAAGTGTAGCCTCCCTGGGTTTTACTTTGCTGATTGACTTTTTTAATAGGTAACCACAGCATCATTTCATTTGGAGGTATCCCCATGAAAAGGTAACGTTAAGGCAGAGAAATTGGTTTCAAAAACGGTAACAATAACAGCAACAAAAACTAAGCAACAAGAAGTGACTAAAACCAAACAAGGCCAGTATACTATAGAAAACTACTTTGAGTTGATACCTGTTATTATTACTTGTCTAGCATTGGCCAAGACATTGCAAAGAATGCAACGAGACGTGATCAGTAACCTCAAGATGTTTATACTCCTGATATGGGATGACGGTATCAGAGTAAATCACCTTCACTAAAATGGGGATCAAGACTTCTCCCTTATCTACCTCACTCAATGTTCGTACATGGAGGCACGTTTCCTTTTACCCATAAATGTATGGTCTGTCTAATTAAGTACCAAAGCAGAGCAGCCAGTTGAAAAGATCATTGTTTGAAGTCAAAAGACCTATCTAGGTGTGACAAAAAACCCATGGTGGTAGGGGATTTGGAACCAACCTCTGCCGAGTGCTGGTATGGGGCCAGCGTGGCTCCTAGGAGTCTTAGTGGGAGAACAGGGAAAAGGCCTTGGTTCTGGAGAGAAAGTGATACAACCTTGACCGAGTACTTCAGGTTTCCACTGTCAGCATCAGAGCCTTCCTCCTCTTACCTGCCTTGCGAGACTGGAGGGCAACCTGGAACCCAAAAGATACAACTTCTGCTCCTCGAACTGCTTGATTGTCAAGACAAATAAAAGAAAAACATTCTCCTTCCTTCCTTCCGTCCTTCCTTCCTTCTTTCCTTTCTTCCTTTTTTGGAAATTTATCTGGGTGTGGGATGAGCTGTTAGGGAGATGTGGATCATGAAATCCCTAACACAAAGCTGATGTGTATTCCATGGATTAAGACTCCACTTCTCAGATCCCATTTAGACGACATCCCTGCAGTGTTTATACTGCTTGCTGTCATAGTTAGCCTCAACTACAGGCCGTTCACTTAAGCCAAATTGATTGTCTAACAAGTGATAATACATATGAAAGCATTTATAATCTCTAAAGTGCTAAGCAAATATGAATGATATGATTTCAGTTTTTAATATTATTAAAATTAACTTCTTGGGGGCCAGCCCGGTGGCATAGTAGTTAAGTTTGCATGCTCTGCTTTGGTGACCCAGCATTCGCAGGTTTGGATCCTGGGTGCAGACCTACACACTGCTTATCAAGCCATGCTGTGGAGGTGTCCCACATACAAAATAGAGGAAGACTGGCACAGATGCTAGCTCAGCAACAATCTTCCTCAAGCAAAAGTAGGAGAATTGGCAACAGATGTTAGCTCAGGGCCAATCTTCCCCCCCCCCCCCCCCCCAAAATCAACCTCTCAAAAGTAACTTCTCGGCTGTTTCCTGTAAAGGCAGCATCACTCACCCCAGGTCCAGGGGGTGGGGGGGAAGATAGAGGAAAGAAACTGACTTTTTCTGGTTCACATTGGAAATAAAACCGGGCCCACCTCTCCCCCAGTTGAGTCAGTGACTCTCATTTGTTTTTAGTTTTTATTGTTTGCCTTGGCCTATGTTGTAATCAGTACGCAAGTGTGTGCGATTCCCCCATAAGCAAACCCACTCAACAAAGCATATTAGACTACATCATTGCTATAGTGATAACCTTGAATCTGTTCTAATCTGTGAAAAGCACATCATTCAGAAAGTTCCATACTTTATCATTACTAACCAATTGCTTGTGACTCACCTCATAAATGACCCCAACAGCACCTGTGATTGTGACTAAATGTTCCCAGCCTCACTCTGGCACTCTGGTAACAGAACTATTCTGTTTTTACTTGCATTGATTCCAGTTCTGAGAAGCTTCCAGATCCTTTCAGTCCAATTATTTCTATTCAGTTCCACAGACACTGAGCACCTATGATGCTCAGGCACTCAGATGGGCTCAGGGCACAGAGACATAAAGCAGATCTGGTTTTTACCTTCCTGATGCCCACAGTCTAGTCGCAAGTTGCTTCCGTAAAGCTCCCACCAGCTCCCTCCCTCTTTCTTCCACTGTTGCCTTCTGGGCCCAAGTTTCTCTCTTTTCCCTGCAATTGAGCTCCCAGAAAGGCTGTGGGAGATCTTTCAGGGATGTCTGAGACTCCTCTTTGCTCTCATAGATCTCTGGGTTTCTATTTACCAAGGTATATTGTATTGCATCTTAGCCTATGTGCCAGGTGCTATGTGCTTAACCCTATTTAATCCTCATAATTCTAGGAAGTAGGTGCAGATAAGAAAACTAAAGCTAAAAAAGCCAAGAAGCTTGTCCAAGTTCATATAAGCAGTAGCAGAAGAGCCCTGGCTTGAACTAGGCAGTCTGATTCCAGAATCTTTGTACTATTCCAAGAGTTAAGTAAAACTTGGTATCCATGATCTATAACCATCAACAAGTGTACGCCTTTAAGCAAATATTCTGACCATGATTATTTGAAGACCCTATGCCTTTTTCCATTTTTGTCTACCCCTGATTCATGACTCTGGGTATTAAGAATATTTTGTGACAGCTATGTCCACTGAAATTTTAATGTATTTATGACAAGGATTTAAAAAATGCGCAAATAGCTTAAAAGACCCAGTGTTTACCAACCCCCCTTTTCACCCCAACCCCCACAAAGTGTACCAGGATTCTAGCCTACTTTGCAAACACATTTCCCATGAGGTTCATCAACTTGTTGATGACATAGGGCCCCTTGCCAGAGCCCACATAGTGATTCAAGCATGGGGCAGAGCCCCGGAATCTGAGCAAAAGCTTCTGTGGAGAAACAGCCTCCCCTGTCTACGCGAAGAGGCTTTGCTTTGCTTTGTTTTGTTTCTGTTATGAGAAATGGCTGGAGGGCTGCCTGATATACCAAGGAAGAATCAATGAGACGGACATTTCACAAACGGAGACAACAATATTAGCTGTGTGGTTAATCTGTAGCATCTACCACCTTGCGATCCTTCATGAAGCTTTGAATCCATTTGAATACAAATGGATTTTTCAACCCACTTTGCATTTAAAATCGCCCAGATCTGGAAGAAATTGGTTGTTACCATGGTAGCCAGCTTACATAACAGAAAATTTTCTAATGTATTATTTTTTTGCATGGGCTTCAATTGATAACTTGTGAGGAGCTTTTACAGACCCTGAATATGCTGAGTTCCACAGTCTAAGAACTGAGCGTGTATCTCTTCCACCTGTGGGAGGCTAAGGCTAAGGACTGGACTGGCCATGCAGGGAACTTGAAAGGTCCTTGGACCGCTACACATTTCTGGTTTGAATGGTGTTAAGAAGCAACTGGAGCTGGCAAAAAACCTCAAAGGAATACACACTTGTCATGTGTTCAAGAATACTCACGCACACTCAAAAAGAAAGGCCCACGCTTGGAAGAAGCAGCACTTGTCTTCCTGTCAAAAAGCCCACTGACAAAGTGGGATGCCTTGCCTCAGGTCAGTGAAGATTGTATGGTTTTATCCTACTCGGCACAGAGCAAAACAGACTAAGAAATGGGGTTAGGCACTCCTCCTACACTTTCCCCCAGGATCGTCTCTACTGTGATTGCCTGTTGACCTGTTTCCCAAACTGGACTGCTAATTTCACAGTGGCCAGGGCTATGCCTGTCTTGTTTATCCCGTGAAAATTAATAAACAGAAGCTTCATTTAAAATGGAGTCGGGAGGCCAGAAGGGGGAGCTCTCATGCCCTGCAACGATGGCCCAGCCCAACAGGAAGAAGACTTTCTCTTCAAGAGCTGGGCCAATGAGAGACTGTCACAACTGAGCCAATGAAAAGCCACTACACCTCGGGCTCTTTGTTTACAATAGCCCTCCTAACTTCCTCTCCCCACTAGAAAAGAGTTTCTCCTCCCCTCACTGCTTGGGACTTGCGTGGGACTTGCCTTTGGCTCACCATGGTTGCAGATCGCGAATTGCAATTCTTCGCTGATCCTGAATAAGCCCATTTTTGCTGAAGAAATAACTGGCTGTCTATTTGTTTAAAGTCAACAATCCCATAGCAAAGACTCGATAAATATTTGCTGAAACGGTGAAATGACTAAATGAATGAAGCTTTAAAAATGCTAATTTGATGAAAAATTGATAATAGACCACAATCTCTGTGTAATTCAGTGATCTGATTAGAACCAGAATGGAGAGAAAGGGAAGCTGTTGAAAGAAATTGAGGATCAGGGGACATGCCATTTTAGTCAAAGATAGAAGAGTCATGGTGAGCACTGGGTAAGGAGCATCTAGGTTGATCAGAAGAAAATCAGTAAGAAGGGCAGGGTGGGGTTTAGATGCCCAAAAAAGTAAAGGACTAGAGGAGAGTGATTTTGTAATTTGGGGAGCAGAGAGGCACAGTGGGAAAGAGTGTGGGGATACAATCCACACTGAAATGAAATCCTAGAGAATCCAAAAAACAATCTCCCTCAGGGAGCTAAGAGAACTGGAGCAGCGAGAGCAAGAGGGGAAATGGGCCGGGACAAGGACAACAGTAGTTGCACTGAGCAGCATCCAGCTGGTTCCAGGAGCAGCCAGGTGTTACTTATGCTTGAGACACCCTGAGATAACTTCAAGCCAAGAGATTGCACCAAGGAGCTGACTCTTCAGTGATGAAGGTCCTGGAGGGGCTGCCTACATCCCAAGAGTATAGACCCAGGTAGGCAAACTAGGGCCCTTGGACCAATTCTAGTCTGCCACCTGTTTCTGTAAATAAAATTTTATTAGATCATAGCCACTCCCATTTGTTCGCATGTTATCTGTGGCCGCTTTCCCGCTACAATGGCAGAGTAGTTTCGACAGAGACTATATGGCCCACAAAGCCTAAAGTATTTACTATCTGGCCCTTTACAGAAAAAGTTTGCTGATCTTGGTGTAGACAAGCAGTGCCGGGGGCCTCTCTGTGTCCTCCATTGTGATGAGCAGGGAGTGGACTGAGCACAGAGTGTGGAGTGGAAGTGGCCTTCCTGTCCCTGGCCCAGTCTTAGTTCATTGCCGTCAAGACACTTAACTTCCCTGAAGCATGCTTTGTCAATCATGGTGTGGATCATAATTACTACCCTTTCTACTTTGCAGGTCCTTTGAGAAGCAAATGGGAGAAGCTGTGGAAAAATGACCCACAAAGTGCTCCCATAAGTTGCCCCCCAGGACAGCCAGTCCAGGCATTAAGGAGGTGCTTGCCACAGGGGGCAAGCGTGGAATTTTTGTGTCATACACCTTCTCTTAAGAAATCTGTGGCAAAAGCTCTATCCTATGATTTTTTTCCAAATTTAAAAAATTTTGGTAAAATACATACGACATGAATTTACCATCTTAAACATTTTGAAGTATGCAGTTCAGTGTATTAAATACATTCATAATGTTGAGCAACCATCACCACCATCAATTTCCAGAACTCTTTTCATCTTGTAAAACTGAAAGTCTGTGCTCATTAAACAAGAACTCCCCGTTATCCTCTCCCCTAGGCCCTCGAAACCACCATTCCACTTTCTATTAATTTGACTACTCTAAGTACCTCATATTTGTGTGATCATACAGCATTCATCTTTTTGTGACCGGCTTATTTCACTTAGCATAATGTCCTCAGGTTCATCCATGTTGTAGTATTTGTCAGAATTTCCTTCTTTTTTAAGGTCAAATAATATGTTATTGTATATATATATATACACCACATTTTACTTATTGATTTATTGATTGACGAACACTTGGATCGCTTCTATGTTTTAGCTATTGTGAATAATGCTTCTATGAACGTGGGTGTACAAATAGCTCTTTGAGACCCTGCTTTTGATTCTTTTGGATATATATTGATTTTCTTGATTGCGTTTCATCATTAAAAATTGAGAGTTTTTCATAAAGTTTGGGAAGTTTTCAGCCATTATTTCTTTACGTTTTTTTCTGCCCCTGTCTCCCTCTCTTTTCTTTCCAGCACTTCCATTAGGCATGTGCTGGTGTGCTTAATGGTGTTTCAACTGTCTCTGAGACTCTGTTCATTTTCCTCATTCTTTCTTCTTTCTCTTCTTCAGATTGCATAATCTCTTTTGGTTTATCTTCAATCTCCCTGATTCTTTCTTCTGCCAGCTCAAATCTAATGTTGATCCCCTCTAGTAACTTTTCATTTCAATTATTGTACCTTTCAATGCTATACTTTTTCTTTGGTTCTTTTAAAAATGGTTATCTCTGTGTTGATATCCTTTATTTCACGAGCCATGTCATCATACCTTTATTTCTTTAAACAAGTGTTCCTTTGGTTTTTGACCATATTTATAATAGCCTCTTTGAAGTCTTTCTCTACTAAGTCCAACGTCTTGGCCCCTCAATGGCAGCTTCTATTGCTTGGTTTGCCCTGTGGGTGGGTCATAGTCTCCTGTTTCTTTGACTGCCTTACTGTTTTTTTTTTTTTTTTTTTTGAGAATTGAACATTTTGTAGAACATGTGGTACTAATTCTGGATTCTGATCACCCTGTTCCACTTCCCTCCCACCCTCCTCTTACCAGGCTCCTTTTTGTTGCTGCTGGTTTATGTTGTTTGTTTGTTCGCTTATTTGTTTAGCAACTTGCTTGGGCTAATTCTGTGAAATCTATTCTTCTTGCAGTGTGCGGCTTGTGATATGACTGCTCAGCTTTTTCCTTATTCTTAGGTTAAGCCTGGCATCCTAGGGGTCATCCCTGGTCAGCAGAGCTTATTAGTCAGTCAATGACTGGCCAGAGGTTGTGCTTATGCCCCCCCGAGTCAGTAAACCTTCCACCCTTTGCTGTTGGATCTGTGGTGACTGGGGACTGCTTTCAAAGTTCAGAGATTTGACAAGCAAGTTCCACGTTTAGTGAGGGACTGGAGGCTCACAGTGCCCTCTCTGGAGTCTCCTAAGAGGGCACAGTCTTGCGTGTGCACATAGCTTTCTGGAGTGCCAGGGATGAGTATGATCTTAGCAGGCCCTCTTTGATTATCTCATTTCCTGGATCTCCCTGTTAAATTTCTGGCTGGTCTGCCATTTTGTTTGCCTGTACTAGTCCCATGAAGCTGTTAGCCTTCTCTAATTACTAGCCAGTAGGATCTCTGTTGTTTTCAGCAGTTCTACTGGGCATAGATTTCTCAACATCCTGTTCCAAGTAAAGTCATCCGTCTTAGGCAGGGCCTCAGACCTGCCAGTCTTCAGTTTCTCATGCCTTCTCCTCTTCCCCAACCCCAGGGAGAGTTGGAGTCCTAGAGACATATAGGTGCTATTGTTCTTCATGGCCTGCTTTTCCTTCCCAGAGTCAACCCTCTGTGCTACAGATCTGGAGCTGTAGGGGGCATTTGGAAGGAGGAGCCACTGGCCTTCATGTGCCACCCCACCTAGAGTGGAACCTCCACACTACGGTACCAGAGCTGAAGGAGGATGGGAGCTGCTGGTCTTGATGGGCTGCCCTACCCACCTAGAATAGATCTTCCACAATACAGAGCTTGTGGGGATAGAAGCAACCCCTGGCTCAAATGTTACAGGCTTCCATTGTTCTTACTGAGATTCGGTAGATTTTCTTGAATAAATGCTTCTCAATGTATTGTTGTTTTTGACAGTTTTCCCCAGTTTTATCACTGTTTTTCGAGGGAGAGGATTTGCTGAACTCCTTACACAGCCACGTTGGAAGCTCCACCTCCTATCCTGTGATGTTTTGACAGCAACAGCTGAATACTTCCTAGTCTGTGAAAGTATCAGATTCATGGAATTTAGGGGGGGATCATCCAAGTGCATACAGAAATTTAAAGGTTAGTTCTCCCTGGTTGTATCCCCTGGTGAGGCATGCTGTTCGTACCCTTTACTGAAGCGGGTGGTTTTTGTCATACCCTGTGGGGCCCCAACTGATCCTTTGCCTCTCTGTTACAAGTGTTTGGCAGAATGCATAGAATTTGTGCATCTCTAGCTCAGGGAAGATCGACAACCTGATAACAAAAGACTGTGCATATCCTTTCATGGGGCCCTGGTTAGGCTCTCCTGACATTTCACACACCTCTCACCAGGTTCAGTAAGCATACAGCCAGGTCATCTGTGGCCCAATTCCCCGCATCTCACTCTCTTCCCACTTGCCTAGATTAATTACTCCAGATACCTCTGGTCCAGTAGGCAGCATGCAATAGAAATTGCTATTAGTTGTTTATGCCTCTGTCTGTCTCCTGCAGCCCCTTTGAGGCAGAGAATCTCATCTTCTCCAGGAGAGTTCCTGATGTATTATTGAAGTAGTAGTCTTCATAATGGTAATAACTAAGTATTGTTATAATAATGATATCTAAAATTAAGCACTAAGTATGGCCCAGGAACTCTTCTAAAACTTTACATTTATGAACTCACTGAAGCCTCACAACAACCTTATGGGGGATGTAGTATTATTATCTCCAATTCTGCAGATGAGGAAACCGAGGCACAGAGCGTGTAAGCAATCTTTCCATAAACCTTTGCTAAAGTATTTCTGCTAAGAGAATAATCATTTGAGAAAAAAGTCAACTGCAGACAAAGCAGCCGAGCCGCCTCAAGTCTCTGATGTAAGAAAGCCCGGGGGTGCAAGGGAGACGATGGAGTTTGCTGATCTTGCTCTGATGTGGGGGGAAAATAATTTTGTTGCTGTAAGGTTTTGAAGCAGCACCGTCGCTGCCATGTGTCGGTCTGCGGCTCAGTTACTTTATCCTGAGGCTTTGGGGTGCTAATGGGGATGCGGGTTTGTGGCTCTCCACTGTTGCCCCCCCCAAGAATTGCCAGGGCAACCTCCTCAGGGTGGTCTGCTCTGTCAGGAAACTGCTCCTTGCAAGGGGCACGTGTGCTCCAGGCCTGAAATCTTTTGTCATTTAAACTTCCTTCTGGGTGGTGGAGCGGCAATGCGTTTTTAAGACTGCAGTTTCTTTTTTTTTTAAGTTAAAGCGAGAAAACTCAGCCTACTCTTATAACTTCTAGTTTTTTGAAAAAAGTGTGAGTGAGAAGAATCGAGCGTCAGTCAGACAGGCCTAAACGAGACACATGGAGGGGTGCAGGGCCGACACTCACACCAGGGCGAGCATTGCGTATCCTGGGTCAGAGCCCTGACGTTACACTGAAGTTTTCTAGTTCACTTTGTACTTTATTATACATTACTTTTGCCATGGTAACCCCACAGCTTTCCTAACTCCCACGTGATCATGTGGAAGAGCCTGACAGAAAGCGTTGCTCTTTCCTTATGGCTGTGACCACTTTATTGACTACTTTCCATCTCAGAGGACGCATAGCATCAGGGACTTCACTCTGCCTTTCTTTCCAGAGGCCAGAGACCAAAATGCACGTGACAGCTCAAGGTTTTCCCAGCAGTTAGCTGCCGCTGCTCACTCTACCCATAGAAAGAAAAACTGGAAGAGATTTTACCATTTGGGGTCACAGTTACTTTTTGAGAGGGGCAGCTGTAACTGTGAAACGGCCCAGTCAGGGAACTTCCTCTGTCTTTAAGATAAAAATGCTAAGGGCTAGTGCAATTGGTGACTGGAGCCTTCCCTCCACCCCCGAGTCCCCCAAAACCCTCTTATTGAAATATCTGCCCCGATTTTCCAACTCCCTCTCAAAGACCCTTTCTCTTATATAACTGAAGTTGGTTTGTTCCACTTTATTAGGTTAAACCATATGAAATGCCTGCTATTTGATCACTTTTTACCCACAAAATGGTTCAACCTAATCTAGTTAGAGGTTTCCTTTTGAGCAGGAGAGAGAGAAACATCACAGTGAATGAGAACCAGAGACAGCGCTACTTCTTGGAGGAGAGGCAGTGGGGCCAGAGGAAAGGGGCAGGCAGGGGTGCTCAGCACTGTTCCCAGGTGTGGGCACTTCAGCTGGTGCACCGATGCATCGACTCCAGCCTCGGTCGGAGCAGCAGATGCCGGTCGGAGCGGGGAGGACAAACACCAGGCTCCAAGGAACGTCAGCTTCACTGATGAGTCACGAAACCCTACAAAGTCAAAGCAGGTTGTTGTGGTTGAGAAATGCAAAACAACTGTGTCTTCCTCAGTTACAAAACATGGCCCATATGCACAGGCAAAGGAGCACTTTCAACCTGCTGTATTTCCCCTGCTTGGGCAAATGCTCAGCTTTGATTTCTTTTCTATGTTTTTTTGTGGCAGTTGCTTTCTTAGATTAGAAAGATTTGCATTTCCTCACATCTTTCTCTCAAGCTGTGCATGGCTATTACATTACTTGAATCAAAGTAATACCAAAACAAAACAAAACAAAACCCCAAAAGCTCTGGTAGAACATGTAGAAACTAGCTGGTTGGGGAACAAATGTAACCTTTTAATCTGCTAAGGAATGGATTCTAGGTTGATGCATGCCAGCGAACAACTAGGAAAATGAAGATCACAGTTTGAAATGGTGAACCTTCGCTTTTATTCCTCAGCATCCCGTTAATGTGTGATTCATGCACATGTTGGTTGCAGCGCAGCACACAGGCTTTTATTGGGATTTATTTACTGGAGGCCACTGATTGATGGAACTCTTCAGATTTTGTATCTTCTTCAGCAAACAACATGCTAAAAAGGATAGACCCTCCTCTCCTTGCATCCTCATGAAACTTGCACCAAATAGCAAGAGAAACCAAAGAAAGCATTCAATTCTTGGGCAGTGTTCCCATCAACTACTGTGCCCAAGGCCTCTCTGAAGTGTCTCATAAGACTGACCTTTCTCTGGTTCTGACTCTTTCTTTATGCAAACCACAAATCATCCAGGGCCACATTAGTGATCCCAATCCTAATCCTGGTTTTGTTTTAGAAAACCTCACGTTGCTTGAACCCAGCGCCCCAGAGCACTCCTGGAAATAGTGTACTAGACTGGGTAACCCAATGCTCCTTACTCATCTCCTGTAAGGATTCTTATCACCTGAGGAGTATAGTGTTTGTTGTAGTTCAGCTAATCTCTCAATGAATTCATTAACCAGTTTCCTCTTCTGTAGAACTGGTTTGATACTACCTTATAAAGTTGTTGCTATGAGAACCAAGATTAAATTAGTTAGGTAAAGAGCCTGAAACAGGGGCTGACACCTGACAGATGCTCAAGAAATGTTTATTATCATCACCTGAAAAAAAGAAAAGGCAGGCCCCCCCCACGCAATTTAGAGTATTTACTTTGTGATAACACATGGAAACTAAAATCCAGTGAAATCCTACTTCATTTCACTTTGCTGCTGGTTCACTAACCAGCCCAGGACTTGGACACCCTGCACCAGCCCTCCTGGACCCCAAGCTCAGGCCTCACAGCCTCACATTCCCCATGCTGGGGTCCTCCTTTTGTCTTTCATCAGCTCTCCTGTAGGGCAGCTGTTCTTGAAAGTGTGGCCCAGGCCCGCAGCAGCAGCAGCAGCAGCTCCTAGGAACTTGTTAGAAAAGCAAATTCTCAGGCCCCATCCAGATGTACTGAGTCAGACGCCCTGGGGTTGGGACTTAGCGGGTTTTGACAAGCTCTGCAGGTGATGCTGATGCACTAAGTGTGAGAACCACTGCTTTAAAGTGTGGGCCATGGCGGGAGGTAAGGGTGGGGGGGCAAGTCTTGGTTTCTTTCCTCTGGAAGTCCCTTCTCCTTTCCTATCTCAAGAGAAAAAGAGAGGGGAAAGAACACCCCCTTGCTATTGCTAGCAGATGTCAGGAAACACCTTTCATCCAGCCCCTCAGTTCCCAAATGTTTTCCCTCTCCTCCGGGGACTTTGAGTTGCAGCTCTAGTGGGTCCCTTTGCGCTCGCGTGTTCTGGGCACCAGCAGTCCGCCTCCAGGTGTTGGGCTTTGGGTAAGAATAACTTTTTCTCTCTTCTCCCTTCCCTCGTTATTATCAGAGTCAGGCGTATTTCCCCTCGAAGACTTAACTTCCCTGCCCTCTCAGTATGCCTAGCCCGGTCCTTTTCCTCACTGGTGCTTGGAGTCCTGGTGTGAACCCCACTTGGTCTTGATGTAAAATCAAAATTTTTATATACATGGCTGGACTCGATTTGCTAATATTCTGTTAAGGATTTTTGCATCTGTGTTCGTGAGAGATATTGGTCTGTAGTTTTCTTGTAATATCAGTGTCTGGTTTTGATATCAGGATATTGCTAACCTCATAAATGAGTTGGGAAGTGTTCCCGCCTCTTCTATTTTCTCTGAGATATTGTGTAGTATGGATATTCTTTCTTTCCTAAATGTTTGGTAGACTTCACCAATTAAAGCGTCAGGCCGGAAGTTGTTTTTTGGGGAAAGGTTTTAAACTATCGATTCAATTTCTTTAACAGATATTGGATTATTCAGATTATCTCGTTCTTCTTGAATGATATTTGGTAGTTTGTGTCTTTCATCTAAGTGATTCAATTTATGGTCATAGTGATATTCATAGTATTCCCTTATCAACCTTTTAGTGGATTGGCTGCGATCTCCCTCTTTTATTCCTGATAGAGATAATTTTTGTCTTCTTTTGTATTTTCTTTGTTAGGCTGGCTAAAGGTTTATCAATTTTATTGATCTTTTTCAGAGAGCTAGCTTTTGGTTTTATTGATTTTTTTTTCTTTGTTGTTTTCAATTTCTTTGACTTCTGCTCTAATTTTTATTACTTTCTTCCTGCTTTAGGTTTAATTTGCTCTTCCTTCTCTAGTTTTCCAAAGTCTAAGCTTAGGTTATTGATTTTAGATTTTTCTTCTTTTCTAACATTTTCATTTCATGCTATGGTATAAGTTTCCCCCTAAGCACTGTTTTACCAGCATCCCACACAGTTTTTCATTATGGTATAAGATATATAACATAAAAGTTACCATTTTAATGATTCTTAAGTGTGCAATTCAATGGCATTAAGTACATTCTATGTGGTGTAAGCATCACCACTATCCTTTTTCAGAACTTTTTCATCACCTCCCCACAGCCCCTGGCAATCTCTAGTCTGCTTTCTGTTTCTATGAATTTGCCTGTTCCAGGTTCCTCAGATAAGTGGAATTACACAATATCTGTCCTTTTGTGTCTGACTTTTTTCACTTAGGGTAATGTTTTCAAATTTCATTCATGTTGTAGCACCACAAATTTTTATACATTCTGTCTTTATTTTCATTTTAGTTTAAAATGTTTAAAAATTTCCCTTGAGTTGAGTTCTTTTGACTTAGGAGTGTATTGTTTAATTTATAAATATTTGGTGATTTTCCAGATACCTATTGTTGATTTCTAGTTTGATTTTTTTATGGTCTGAGAATGTACTTTGTATGATTTATATCCTTTTTATTTTGTTAAAGTTTGTTATATGTCCCAGAATGTGATCTATCTTGCTGAACGTTCCCTGTGTACTTGGGAAGAATGTGTTTTCTGCCCTTGTTGAATGGAGCGTTCTGTAAATGTTAATTTGGTCAAGCTGTTTGATAGCGCTGTCCAGATCATCCGCATCCTCACTCATTTTCTGTCTACTTGTTTGGTCAATTACTGAGAGAAGAGTTGAAGCCTCCAACTATAATTGTGGATTTGTCTGTTGCTTCTTTCAGATCTATCAGCTTTTGACACTCTCTTGTTAGGATAGGTTAGGAAGTCGTCTTCATTTATTCTGAAAATTTGATTCTTTTTTTGAACGATGTAGGGCATGATTGACTAAACCCATGAAAAAAATGTCTTCTCTGAAACTAAAACTGGAAACACAGTGTCTTGAGCTTGTAGTTGCTTGGTCATTTTGGTGAACCATTTTGATGTTTCATCAAGTCCCTCTAATATTAAAAGGAATCCAGAAACTGCCTGTCTCATGGAGTTTCACATGCACACTTGGCCTTCAAGGTCTTCATCACGTGACCAAAGCTAAATTTAGGACTATTCGAGCGAGTTCAGTGGTACAGATTTACCAAACTAAGACTCTCAAATGTTTGAAGGTTCTAGCAACTGGTTTACATCCCAGAAAGGGGACACAGAGAGAGTAGCTTCCCTGGGGTCAGGGACATTGGAGAGGTGACAGTTTTTCTGTGGTTGTTTTATATCTACGATGTATGTATTTATCTTCTGCTGACTGCAACTAGCAGCTACAGACTACAAAGCACTCATCATCTCTCCTCCAGTTTGTCACACAGACTGTATGCCTCTTACAAATATGGCGTAGCTACGTGCTTTGTCCGTGGCCTCAACTCCCCTACAGTTCTGAGACCCAGAACGGGATCCAGAGTATGAGCTACATTTCCTTCCAGCTGTGTTGTTCCAACAAGGATTTATAGTGGGTCTTCACGGCAGTGTCACTGGAGTTTGGAGAAGGAAACTCCAGTCTCTTTGAAGGAAATATTTTTGCTGTTCCATGCATTAAATATGACTGTAAATTCTTTTCCACTTCCCCCAGCAAGAGGTGGAGTTCATTTTCCCTCTTCTTGAATCTGGCCTAGTCTGCAACTTGCTTTGATCAGTAGAATACAGTATAAGTGACACTGTGCAACTTCCAAGGCTGGGCCTTAAGAGATCTGCAGCTTCTGTTTTTGTATACAGTCGGTGTCACTTAATGGGGATACATTCTGAGAAATGTGTCACTAGGTGATTTTGTTGTTGTGCATACATCATAGAGTATGTTTACACAAACCTAGATGGTATAGCCTACTACATACCTAGGCTACGTGGTACTAATCTTATGGGACCACCGTTGTATATGTGGTCCATCATTGATGGAAACGTTGTTATATGGTGCATGACTGTACTTGGAAGGCTCCCTCTTATAGTCCATCTGCCATGTTATGAGAAGGCCAAGTTACATAGAGAGGCCATGAATAAGATGTTCTAGTTGACAGCCCTAGCTGAGCTCTCAGCTAATAGCCAGCACCAACTGCCTCCATGTGAGTGAGCCATTTTGGATGTTTCAGTCTAATCAAGTCTCCATATGTCTGCAGCCCCAGCAGATACTTTGTGGATATGCAACAAAGGATTGACTTTGCCCAAAGAAAGGTTTGATCTTTGCCTAAAGAAAGGTTTGATCCTTGCCCATCTCTGAGAGATAACCTCTAAGGCCTTGGAATGTCCTGTCTGATAAGTGTCTTTGTTTACCTGGGGACTATGAGCCATACCAGATCATTTTTTCTAATAATGTGATTTATGGTGGGGGTCTTGGGCCACATTGTATCAGCTTGATGTCTGAAGAGGCTGGAGACTAAGGTCAGCCATGTGGGAGGTCAGCCATGCCTGCATGACTAAGTCCCAGTAAAATGTCTGGACGCCAAGGCTCAGGTTAGCTTCCTTGTTTGGCAATATTCTGTGCATGTTGCTACACGTCACTGCTGGGAGAAGTAAGTTCTGTCTGTACAACTCCACTTGAAGAGGACAATTGGAAGCTTGTACCTCGTCTCTTCTGGACCCTGCCCTATGTGCCTCTTCCCTTTGCTGATTTTAATCTGTATTCTTTTACTGTAATAAACTGCAACTGTGAGTGTAATGGCTTTTCTGAATTCTGTGAGTCCTTCTCATTGAACCTGAGGGTGGTCTTGGGGAGCCCCGAATGGCAGTGGAGGAGAAGCACTGCCCATCTGGGCCTAGCCAACCCACAGAAGCATGAGCAATAGTAAATGGTGGTTGTTTTCTTAAGCCATTACATTTTGGGGTGGTTTGTTAATGCAGCAATAGATAACTAACACACTTGTCTTCTCTGCTAGATGATAAGATTTTTGAGAGTCAAGATAACTGTAGTTTCCACTCTGTTGGCATAGCACCTTAAGCATTGTGGGGATGTACTAAATATTTGGTAAATTGCTAAATTGGAGTAATTTAAGACATCTTTGTGGACTAACTAAGATAAACTAACTGAGATGGGGGACTTGCGGAATGATTACATTATTTCTATCTGTGTATAAAAGAAGAGAATCTCTACCCCTTTTGTATGAAATCTAAAGAGAACGGCAGTTTTTCAGGATTGCTGTGCTAGTAATGTTTTGTTCTTTCTTCTTTCAGGATAGTTGTACCATGATGTGAAGAGTACTGCTTGGACTATAACAGTTCAAGTCCCGGTTCTTCCTTTCCTTGCTGCTTTTATGAACTTGGGCAAGCCTCTTCACCTTACCAAATCTCCTCTTGAAGCAGAGATCATAAAGGCAACCCTACAGGGTAGTCATGAGGTGTTAATGCATGCAAAAGTGCTTTGAGAAATGTAAAGTTCTATGTAAGTACGAAGTATCATTGTGTGGAGACTTTGGATTGATGGCACTTGCTTCATTTTTATTCCTTGTAGCCTATCATCTGTCATAAATATCTTTAAATATGACTAGCATCTCAGTAGTACAGGGAATATGAAAATCAGTAAAATAACAATAAAAATAACTTTTAAATAGTAGTTTTCCCTCTATTTTTCTTACATCACTTCTTTACCACCAGAAACAACTCCACTTAAATTTTTTCAGAAAAAAATGGAGAAAAATAACCAGAAAAGGTGGCATTGAAACAGGGCTTCTTTTCTCCCAAGTATATCACATCTCCCTACCTCATGCTTTCACCTCTTATAAAGACGCCTTTTGGTTCAATAAACAGCAACTGCAAGGTGTTGACAAAATACTATTTGTTATGCCCAATGACCTTAGTGAACTCTGGGCCCTCCTTACTGAATCAGTTTTGATAGTATCAGGTGGTGATGCCCCCAGCACTTTGGAACTGGTCCACAGGCCTATGAGAGCCACTTTTGGGTTCTTCAGGTTCTTACCTGCAACTTAGAGAATAGAATCCAAAAGGGCTGCCAAAGCCTCGCCGTGAAGCTTAAAGATGCTGTAATTCCCCAGGGTCTTCCCCGGTATGTTGCTTTGACGCCATTTATAAACATCAGTTGTCTTCCTGGGTCTCATGAGGTGCTCGCTGCCTCCTGCACTAACATGGATCCTATCAACCTCGATAATTTTGAATATCTGCCAGTTTCTAAGTAGAATGAAAGATCAGAGCTGGAAGGAGCTTTAGAGATTGGAGTCCTGGCCCAGAAATTGGTTGTTGTGACTTGAAAAGAGTCAAGGGCAAGGAATAATGGCCTATAATAGGAGTATGTGAGCAGGTTCTAAGAGTCCAGCAAGGAAGGGTTTAAACTAGAACCCGGAGACAGACAGTGTTTAAGTTCCAGGGATCAGGAGCATGGGAATGAGTGTCAGCCAAAGCAAGTTAATACGCTGGATGAGAAATCAGGATTGAAAGATATTTTGACAGCCTTGAAAAATTAGCTGAAACAAAAGAGGCAATTTTCAGAAGTACATGAAAATACTTCCCATAGGTTCCAAAATCGACCATATAAGCACTTAAGGGAAACCAGTTTTAACAGAAATTCAGTAAAACACTCAGGTTTCAGCTGGCAAGAAGGTCAGAATGAATCAATCATGCATCATCATTTTCTATAATGTGAATGCAGTCCTAGGATGCATGAATTAAGCCCAGAACAAAGGAGGAAGGAAGTGATGGTCCCACTCTCTTCTGCCTGAGTTATGTATAAATTGTATTCTGCCTTCAGCGCCATATTTTAAATTGTATGGATAAATGAAACTGTATTTAGAGAAGGAATGTACTATGGTGAGAGGTTTGAAAACCACTTCACCTGAGGAATGGTAAGTTAAACTGGGCTGGTTGCCAGGTTAAAGAAGCTAGTGGGGGAAAAATGTCAGGTGTTTTCAATAATTTGAGAGGTTTTTATATGAAAGAAGAATTAGATCTATTTTTCGGGCCTTGAGGATAGAATTTTGATAATTGGATGGAAGCCATGATGGGTAAATTAGGGCTCAGTGAAGGTGAGAACTCTACAGTGAAAGTTGCCCGTACATAAAGAGGGATATGATACAAAAGGGGCACACTACTCATTGGGGGAGTGCTCAAAGAGAAGCTGAATGGCCACCTACCATGAATTCTGGAAAGTGGATTTCTATACTGGGGGGAGGCTGAACCAAATCATCTTCAAGATCCCTATCATCTCTCACGTTTCATGATCCTATGATCCCCTGTACTAGAGACATGTAGACATTCTGAGATTTCCATTGGCAGCCTAGCACTCTAGCTTGCCACATAATTATGCAGTGGGCTGGCCAGCAAAATGGCCAGTAGATCCAGTGTCAGTATAGAATTCTCACACAATCCAGCCATAAGGTCCCAAACTTAACTGGACTGTAAACTTCTTGAAGGCAGCGATAGCATCTTATTTGCTTGTGTATAGCAGTGCCTGGCATATAATAAGAGATGCTTGTCAAATGTTTGTAGAATAAATGAATGGACAAACGAATGTTGGGCATTATATTAGTCTCCTAGGTCTGCCATAACAAATTACCACATACATGTTGGCTTAAAACAGCAGAATTTTTTCTCTCACAATTCTGGAGACCAGAAGTCTGAAATTAAGGTGTCAGCAGGGCTGCACTCTATCAGAAGGCTCTAGGCAAGAATCTGTTCTTTCCTTTTCCAGGTTCTGTAGGTCTGGCTTGTGGCCACATCGCTATGATCTCTGCCTCCATGGTCACATTGCCTCCTCCTCTTCTGCCTGCCTCTTCTGTGTGTCTCTTATAAGGATACTTGTCATTGGATTTAGAGCCTACTTGGACAATCCAGGATGATCTCATCTCAAGATCTTTAACTTAATTACATCGCAAAGATCCTTTTTCTAATAAGGTCACATTCACAGGCTCTGGGGATTAGGACATGAACACATCATTTTGGAAACCACCATTCAACCCACTACACTCATTTTTAATGATCATTAAACTATCACCATTATCCAACCAATAGAGCTTGGCCTGTAATGGTACTTTCTACACACAAAACAGAGCAGTATTGAGAGATTCTCAACAGAGAGTGTAGTGCTTAATAAGCCAACTCTTGGAGTCAGATCTGAATTTGATACCAATTTTGCTACTTAGTGGTAGTGTATCTTTGGCCAAGCTGTTGAACTTCTCTATATTACGTATTCCTCATCTCCGAAATGAGAATAGCAGTACCTATCTCATAAGTAAATGTAAATGTTCAGTGCAATAATACCTGATAATTGCTTAACATAGGACCAGGCATATAACTGACACTCTACAAGTGGTGAGTATTATTAATTATTATGGCTTATTCCTTTTCCCTGGTTCCAGGCTTCCTGGGGTGCCAGGACTTTATCTTTCCCTGGAAATTTAGTTGAAACCAACATGTGTTTATTGAGGATTTTCTCTGAACCATACACTATCATATGTAGTATGTATAAATGGTAAACAAGACAGACATGGTCTCTGCCCTCACAGACCTTAGAGTGTGATGGCATCAATGGTTAATAAAACATGAAATTATAATGCATCATTGCCCTTATATGGGGAAATAGAGGAGCTGGAGAAGTATATAGAAGGGGCACCTAACCAAGGCACAATTCTGGATAGAGGGAGAGGATCTCTGTATACGGGAGGATACTTACATTTGTAGCAGAAGGTCCACTTGGGGCTAATTTGGACTCAGAGCCTGGCCATGTCTGAGGAACTAGTGGACTAGTAGTTCCTCAAGCATCTACTGGTATGTCTTGATTTTGCCTGGGGGATGCGGGCCTGTGAGGAGACATGCGCTCTTTGCATTTGGAGAGAAAGACTGGGAGAAGAGGAGGCATCTTAGTTTAGGTTCCCTTAGAAGTAGATTCTAAGATACAGATTTGAATGAAAGCAGTTTTTTTGGGAGATAATCCTGAGAAATACTAATACAGGAGTGGGGAAGTGAGACAGGTAAGAAAAGAGCCACTAAATGATGCCTTATCAAGCCAGTTACCATGGGTTAACTGGAGCTTCACTGTACTGGGCCACTCTAGAAGCCAGTGTGGAACACAAGCCTCAGAGTTATGTACATCTACTCGTGTCAGCCCTTGGTTGAGGGCCGCACCCAGGAAGCTTGCCCACGAGCAGGGCAGGCAAGCTACTAAAGAAGGCCTCAGGCAAAGTGATGCAGCTGTTGATCATTGGTAAGGCCCAAGGAGATACGGGCAGGACACAGACAGCATGTGACACAGGAGGAAATCGTGGTATGCGCCCTAGCTTGTTGCCAGAGACGAGGTCTGAGGCCTATGAGCAGAGGAGCTTCTGGCAGAAACTAAAGAAGGTTTTCTTATGAGGCTTCATATAATACTTGGTAAGTAAATAGTGCCAGGTGACGAAACACAGCACAGAGCTAGAAGGAGGGGCTTTTCCTCCATTAATACCTAGGACACAGTGTGAAATATCAGAATGAGGACTTGAAATGAACCAGTTCTGTTCAAACACCTCATGATTCACAGCCTTGAGGTGAAGCAAAAGCTGGTCCCTTGGCATAGAAAATTATGCTCTCCTAGAAAGCGCTGTAAGCAGGGGACGTGGTGAGGGGAGGCCTGTTTTTTGGCTTCACTGGACTGGGGACTCCAAAACCAAGACCAAGGTGGAAGAAGATTTTGTGAACACATAAAATTCTTCCAGGAATTCTCAGAAATAGGTGGACAGACTTTGGGGAGAAAGGTCTCGTGGTGCAGGTGAGGGGAATGAACCAGTGGGATTTGAATTTCTACTGTTTATACCCAAAGAATTGTGCCGGCTGTGGAAATTTACATGGCTCCCTTCCTATACCTCCCCCATAAGAGGCTGCTGATATTTACAGACCACCTATTGTTGTGCCAAGCATTCTATATATCTTATCTCGTTTATTCTTTGGGATAAACCCAATATATAGGTGAGAAAATGGAGTTTCAACAAAGGTAGTTTGCCTATTGTACACAGCTAGGAAGTGGCTGATTTGGTATTTGAGCCCTAACTTGTCTGACTTGGGAACCCACGCTTTTTTTTACACAACCTCCTTATGCTAGCTGGTAACATAAATAAACACATGTGCATGTGTGGGGATGCACATATAAACAGTTTGAACCCGGAAATGGATTTCAAGTTAATAATAATCTTGAGAAGCTGAAACCATAACCATTTATTGAGTTATATGAGATGCTTAAGTTATGCAAGAGATTTTTTTTAGGAACAACCCCAGCAGAATTTAAAATAGAAGGATAAAGAACTGAGGATGAAGGGAGTAAATGCCATTATTATTCATTGACATGAAAAAAAATGAGAAATGAAAGAATGGCACACCTTTGCCTTTTCTCCTGAGGTGAATAATAGCTATTTGCTTTACAGTGACTTTTTTTTTTTTTTACAAAGTGGTGGAGAAACCTGAGTTCATATATCAAAAGATGACTTTTCTGCCTGGGATATAGTGAGTTTTCTCAGGCCTAAAAATTTCCTTTCTAAAATGGCTACCGAAACCATTCAGAGAACTAACGGAGACCAAGTGCTAATATTGGGATCTCATTCTTGTGCTAACAGCTCTGGCAGTGTCTCTCTGACTGCTCTTCTACCAATGAGAAAAGGGGACTTTATTTTTGCAGTTGGGTCCATATGTTAGTCCATGATGCCCTTGAGAAGAAAGAGGAAGGAAAAGAGAAATGGGGTTTACGGTGTGGGAGTGGAGAAACTTATACTCTCAAGTATCTGGAGCAAGCAAAATCCGAGTGAAGCCAAGTAAGACATTTAAAGAAAGTATTGGGATGCTGTACTCTCCTTGGTTTGGCAAGAAAGATGCCAAAGATATAAATAAATGACTGAATAAATACATGGAGAAAATATAAACCCGAACCTCCTTTCATAAGGCTGGTGTATCCTCCAGGAATAGAAACTAATTTTAATATTAATTTAAATGATCCATAGTTAATAAAATTACAGATAACATTTACTAGGCACTTATATGTCAGGAGGTATGCTTTGTCATGTATCATCTCACTTAATTATCTCAAGGGTACCCCAAAGTAGGCTTTATTTTTACGTGAGAAAACTGGGGCTTAGAGAGAGAATTTACACTATCCAAGGTCTTACAACTTCTAAATGTTAGAGCTGGAATTGGAACTCAAGTAGTCAGACTTTAGAACTTGCTTTCCAGCGCGAACATGTTCTACTGCTTCCCTGTGTGCTAGAATAGGAGCATGGTCCTGGTCGTAAAAGTTTTTCTTGAAGTGTACGGTTGCATAAATTGTTTTTGGACTATCTGTGCCTTCTTAGCACTCATCACCTTTGTGAGTAAATTTCTGAAATATTTATTCGATTCTTGCCTTGCTCCTGGGTTTTAAGCACAATGATGCCAGGACTGTGTCTGTTTTCTCCATTTCTGTATTTTCAGTACCAGCACAGTTAGTTACTGTACAGAGTAGGTAGGCACTGAGGAATTTTTGTTGATTGAATAAATTATCTATTCCTCTATTTCCCTCTGTTAATGGGAACGCCCCCAAGAGTTGCTGAGGAAGGTAATACATTTTTAATTGATTGGTTTCTAAAACAATGGTATCTTGTCCCGATAGCTCTTTACACTTATAGTGTCTAATTATTCAGGAAGCAACATTTGTTAGCTGCCTTATTTTAGGCGGAATATCAACTTAGATGCAAGTTATATTTTCATATTCATAGGGTTCAGAAATGTACCTTTTGAAGTGTTCATGGGGGTGGTATTTTAAATGTACTTAAAAAAAGCTGCACTCAAAGGAGCTAATTTGGGTTTTTCTTTTGGCTGACAAGCTTTTCCTAGGTATGGCTGAGACTAACAAATCTACCCTTCCAGTAATGTATGCATATCAGAGGGCGCTGTACCTTAGTAAAGGAGCCTATGTTTGAACTTTCCACACTCTGCAGTTGTGTGACCTATAAAATGTTTTGCTGACATTCATTCATAGTATCCAAGCTGAGTTTTATATAGTGCCTAGTACAGTGCCCAGTACATAGTAGGCACTTAGTAAATGCTGGTTGGCTGGCTGACTGACTGAATGAATGCCTGAAGGTATGGTTTGAATCAACTTGGTATGATTTGAAGAGACAGAGATGCTCCCCCTCTGCCTGCAAATGACTAAAACTCTCACATGCATCCATTTTTGGGCTAAAGTTTTGGAAGGCAGTTAGATTGCGAATATACTGAATGAGTTCCTAACTCACTACCTTGAATTAGTATTCCAGATTTAGAGCTTTCCAAACTCTAGATGAAAAGGAAGATGCAGGAAGATGAGACGCAGGACAAGTCCATTTTAACGAGGAGTAGGGAAGGTGTAGAGAAGCTATGTGCAGGATAGGAAATCAACAGGAAGGAAGGTACTATAATTAGACTGCAGATAGACAGGATAAGGGGCTTGTGGAGACACTGAAAGTCACATTCTGGCTTGTCATTCACCACTTGCGTCTACTCAGATTGTCATGTGTAGCCAGCAGAGCAGGACTGCAGCCCAAAGGGACAGGTTGCTATCCATGACCTTAGAGCAAGTATTTCCAACTTACCAGGCATGTGAGTGAGCCCCTTGGAAGTGGATGCTCCAGCTTCTTTTGAGTCTTGAGATGACTGCAGCCCTGGCTGACATCTTGAGTGCAACCTCATGGGAAACCTCGAGCTAGAACCACCCAGCCAAGCCACCCCTAGATTCCTGACCTACGGAGACTGTGCAAGATAATAAATGTTCATTGTTGTTTTAAGTCACTAAGTCAGGAGCGATTTCTTTACACAGCATTGAAGACTGATACATTTCCTTTGTCTTAATGTCTGTGATCATAATTGCTGTTATACTTACTAGTTTGTCAGATAGGTATCAAGTCATCCAGATCTCTTCAAAGGTGGTGATTTGTTCTTTTTTCTAGCTTCACGTGAAGACATAAGAATATGGGGATGTAGAGCAAGGACTCCAGAATCAGGCAGACACAAATTTGAGTACTGGTTTGGCCACCTGCTAGACTATGAGTTACTTAATCTAACTCATAAATTTATTATGAGCGTTAAAGGAGAAGATGCATTTCAAGCACTTAGGATAGTGTATGGCTTATAGTAAGAACTCAATAAATGCTATAGCTGCTATAGTTATTAACTTTGTATAAAGAGATGCCTCTAAGGGCCTTGCCTGATGGGCAACAAACACCAGCTAATACTCAAAAGTAGCTAAAGTATGTTTTGTAGTTTAAGTGGGGAATTTGGTTTCCATTAGAATTATTAAATACATTTATTGAGGTATAATTTGTATACGATAAATCCACCCATTTTAAGTGTACAATTCATAATTTTTAGTAAATTTAGCAAGTTGTGCAACTATGGCCATCATCCAGTTTTAGAATATTTTCATCACCCCAAAAAGAAATCTTGTGCCCATTTGCAATCACTTCCCATTCTCTCTTTCAGCCCCAGGCCATCACTCTACTTCCTGTCTCTATAGATTTGTCTTTTCCGGGCATTTCATATCAATAGAACCATACAATATGTGGCCTCTTATGTCTAGCTTCTTTCTCATAGCATGTTTCTGAGGTTCTCTCATGTTGTAGCATATATCAGTACTTCATTTCTTTTTATTGTCGAATAAAATTGCATCGTTTGGATATACCACCTTTTGTTTATCCATTCATCCACTGATGGACATTTGGGTTGCTTCCACTTTTTGGCTTTTATGGATAATGCTGCTATGAACACAGGTGTACAAGCTTTTGAGTGGGCAATATGTTTTCACTTAGCTTGAGTAGATACCAAGGAGTGGAATTGTTCGGTAATATAGTAAACATGTGTTTAACTTTTAAGGAAATTCCTGGACAGTGTTCCAAAGTGGCTGTGTTATTTACATTTCCCCCAGCAATGTATGAGAGTTCTCAATTATCCATGTCCTTTCTCAATATTTCTTATTGTCTGTCTTTTTGATTATAGCCCTTCTAGTGGGTGTGAAATGCTATTTCATTGTGGTTTTAATGGCATGTTCCTAATGACTAATGATAGTGAGCATCTTTTCATGTGCTTATTGGGTATTCATATATTTTCTTTGGGGAAAAATCTACTCAAATAATTTGCCAAGTTTTAATTGTTGTTTGTCTTATTATTGAGTTGTAATAGTTCTTTGTATATTCTGGACACAGGTCTTTTATTAGGCATATGATTTGCAAATATTTTCTCCCAGGCTGTGGCTTGTCTTTTTATTAATGGTATCTTTTGAAGCATAACAGTTTCAAATTTTGATGAAGTTCAATTTATCAATTTTTTTTTATGGATCACGCTTCTGGGGTTGTATCTAAGACATATTTATAGACCCCAAGGTCTTGAAAATTTTCTCCTTAATGTTTTTATAGTTTTAGCTCTAACATTTAGGCCTACAATTCATTTTGAATTAATTTTTGTGTATGGTGTTAGGTAAGGGTCTAAGTTCATCTTTGGCTTGTGGATGTCCACATGTACCAGCACCATTTGTTGACAAGATTATCCTTTCCCAGTGAATTGCCTTGTTACCTTTGTTGCAAATCAATTAATCATAAGTATAAGAGTGTGGCTCTGTACTCTCAGCTCTGTTCCATTGATCTATATGTCTATCCTTAATGCAGTACCATACTGTCTTGATTTCTGTAGCTTCATAGTAAGTTTTAAAATGTTTGACATGAAAGTCTACCAAATTTCTTTTTAAAAAATTGTTTTAGCTCATCTGGGGTTTTAGGTTTCTCATATAAATTTTAGGATAATCTTATCCATTCTTAAGAGAGAGAGAGAGAGAGAGAGAGAGAGAAAGGAAACCTGTGGGAATTTTGATGGGGATTGTATTGAATCTATTGATCAATTTTGGAAGAATTGCCATTTTAACAATATAGAGTCTTCCAATCCATGAACATGGAATGTCTCTCCATTTATTTAGATTTCCTTTAATTTCCCTCAGCAATGTTTTGTAATTTTCAGTGTACTTGTCTTACAATTCTTTTGTTAAATCTATTCCCAAATTTTTATTCGTTTTGATGAATTATGAATGGAATTGTTTTCTTAATTTCACTTTTGGATTATTCATTTCTCATATATATAAAAATGCAGTTGATCTTCATATATTGATATTGTGTCCTGCGACCTTGCTGAATTTGTTTATCAGTTCTAATAGTGTTTTGGGAAATCCTTAGGATCTTCTATACACGGGATTATGTCATCTGTGAAACTTTACTTCTTCGTTTCCAACCTGAGTGCTTTCTACTTCTTTTACTCACATCATTGCACTGGCCAGACCTCAAGTGCAATGTTGCATAGAAGTGGTGAGACAGACATCCCTTCCTTGTTCCTGATCTTAGGAAGAAAGCACTCAGTCTTTCACCATGAAATATGATAGCTGTAGGGTTTTTATAGCTGCCCTTTCTCAGTTTGAGGAAATTCCCTTCTATTTCAAGTTTATTGAGAGTTTTTATCATGAACGGATATCAAATTTTGTGAATGCCTGTTCTACATCTGTTGAGATGATCATATAGTATTTGCCCTTTATTGTCTTAATATGGTTTGTTACGTTAATTGGTTCTTGGCTTTAAACCAACCTTGCATTCCTGGGATAAATTCCATTTGGTTGTGGTGTATAATCCTTTTCATATCTGTCTAGAGTTAGTTTGCTAACATTTTCTTGAGGATTATAGTGTCTATATTCATGAGGGATGTGGTTTGTAATTTTCTTTTCTTGTGATGTCTTTATCTGGCTTTGGTATCATGGTAAGACTGCCTCATAGAATGAGTTGGGAATTGTTCCTTCCTCCTCTATTTTCTGCAAGTTTGTGTAGGATTAGTATTATTTCATCTTTAAATGTTAGATAGACTTTACCATTGAATCCATCTGGTCCTGGGTTTTGATTTGTGGGGATATTTTAAATTACTAATTCTATTTCTTTACTTGTTACAGATCTATTCAGATTTTCTATTTGCCTTTGAGTCAGTTTTGCTAATTTGTGTCTTTCTAGATATTTTTACATTTCACCTAATTGTCTAATTTGTTGTCATAAAGTTGTTCATGGTATTCCTTTATAATGCTTCTATGTTCTATAAGGTCAGTAGTAATGTCCCCTCTTTTTCTTCCTGGTTTTTGTGATCTGTGTCTTCTTTTTGTTTCCATCAGTCCAGCCAAAGGTTTATCAATTTTGTTGATTTTTTCAAAGAATTACCTTTAGTTTAATTGATTTTTCTTTAATGATTCCCTGTTTTGTATTTCATTGGTTTCCACTCCAATCTACTATTTTCTTCTTTCTGCTTGCCTTGTTTTTAATTAGCTCTTCTTTTTTGGGATTCATAAGGTGAAAGCTTACCATATTGTTTTGAGATCTTTCTTCTTTTCTAACAAAACTGTTTATGGATATAAATTCCCCTCTTAGCATTGCTTTAGCTGCATCCCATACATTTTTTTGCAGAGGAAGATTCACCCTGAGCTAACATCTGCCACCAATCTTCCTCTTTTTTTGCTTGAGGAGGATTAGCCCTGAGCTAACATTTGTTCCAGTCCTCCTCTGTTTTGGATGTGGTTTGCTGCCATAGCATGGCTGATGAGTAGTGTAGATCTATGACAGGGATCTGAACCCGTGAACCTGGGCCACTGAAGCACAGGACATGAACTTAACCACTATGCCACAGGGCCAGCCCCTCCCATACCTTTTTATATGGTGTGATTTCATTTTATTCAGCTCAAAAATAGTTTCCCTTGTAGCTTCTCCTTTGACGCATGGGTAATGTAGAAAGGTGATATTTAATTACCAAATATTTGTGGATTTCATACTTTTTTCTAATTTAGTTCCATCATGTTTCAGAGAATATACTTTAAATTATTTCAACCCTTTTCAATTTCTTGGTGCTAGTTGTATTGCTTAGAATATGGTTTATCCTGCAGAAAGTTCTATGTGTACTTGAAAAGAATGTGTATTATATAGTTGTTTAGTGGAGTGTTTTATAGATGTCAGTTAGGTCAAGTTGTTTGATAGTGTTGTACATATAAGGCACAGCAAGTCTTATATCCTTGCTGATTCTAGTTGTCTAGACAACTAGTAGTCTAGTTGTTCCATCAATTTTGGGGAGTTGAATATTGAAGTCTCCAAATTTATTGTTAAATTGTATGTTTCTCTATTTTTGCATCATGTGTGTGTAGGCATAGTTATGGCTCCCCAAAGATGTCCAAGTCATAATCCTTAGAATCCATGAATATGTTATGTTAGATGGCAAAAGAGAATTAAGGTTGCAGATGGAACTGAGATTGCTAATCAGCTGACATTTACGATACCTGAAGTAGTTCTTAGTCTAAAATGAATCATCATCCCTTCCTGCCCACAAAACCGCATAATCAACACCGAATTAGAAAACCATGTGCTATCTTTATAGCGTAAGGGAACAAGATCCAGTATCCCATTCATTATGTCAAGCAGAACAGACTTGGGCTCTTCTTCAGCCTTTTGTGTGACATCGAGCAAGCTATTTAATTTCACTGAGCTTCAATTTTGTATCTTTAAAAGATTTTATATCTATTTCAGGATAATATATATTAAATACTTGAGCTCCTCAAATAGATGTTAAGAAATAGAGAGAAAATATCTAAAACTCATTTTATGCAATGAGAGAGGTGGTGTGTTTGAAAACATTCACTGCCTGGGCACTGGGAGGCAGCAACTCTTTTTCACAAAAATACCAAGGGTAAAACATGGAGAAAAGCTTGAGATTGCTTTATATCTCACAGCAAATGACATTCACGACCAATTCTAGTTTTCCTTCACCTTCTGTACATTTAACTCCAAGGGAGAACTGCCTCTCTTAGCCTTCTGAAAACCTTTTTGCTGCCATGGTGAAGCAGAAACTCCTCCCCTACCCTGATTTCTTCATTATCTGACTTGGAAAATTTAAGATGCTAATATCTCAGCTTTGTTTCTGTGACTTTAATACTGAGAGGGAGCCCCTCAGAGAATCCAGCTACCACCTCCTTTTCTGAAACCCCTGTGTGTTCTTAATTTGGACTTGCTGCTGTCAGCCTGCTCTCCAGCACCTTCCCCACCTCACCCCTCCCCTGCTAACGCACACCCACTCACACAATTTACACCCACACAATGACTCCAACATAAAATGTAGGCTTGTGAAGCAGCAGACTTTTTGAAAACCACAATTGCAGATATCAAGGCAATCTCCAGTTACATAAATTGCAAGGCCCAGTGCAAAAGAAAAATGCGGTCCCCTTGTTCAAAAAGCAGGAACAAAATACCATTAAAGGCACTAAAATATGAAGCTTTGTCCTTGCTTCCATGGTCTCTTTCTCTCTCTCTTGACTTGTCATGATGTTTTTTATTTGCTATTTAATGTGGTTCTAAATAAAGAAAAATTAAACATTTGAATTATCAACATGAATTTTGCCATTCATCTTTATATTGCCCAATGCTACTTTTAAATGTAAATCTAAGAGTATTTAACCCATATGCAGCATCACCAAGATTACACAATTAGTATTTTGTAGCTCAAATGTCCATATGTATTTCATTCCTACCAGAATAGTGGAATTACTACACAAAATGAAGCCAAATATTTTTATTTCACTTCTTAATATACTCACATTCTACCAACACTCTACCTTCAGCTTACTGATGAGAAAGGAAAGGAACTATGGGTTGCTCTATCTTTTCCTTTCCTTTTGTGTCATCATTTTCAGAGTAAGTGGTTGGCTAATGCAGCAAAGTAACGAGAGTGAAAAAGGATACAGTAGGGTCCCTTGATTGTTTGTGCTTCTTAGAACACCACTGCCATCTTAGCAAGTTCTAGTTCAAATGGTAAAAGTGGCTTCTAGGGGCTGTCAGTGCCCCTACTTACTCAGTCATACCTGTAACACACTTACCTTGTACTCACTTTTAGTGTCACTGAACTCTTGATGCATTATGGATCCACTGGAGTTCTGTGCTCATGAGGTATCATGAATGTTATATGTGAATGGGGCGACAAGTAACAGTGGACATGCATGTTGCCCATATCTTCTCTGCTCACGCTCAAGCTCCACTATTCCATCAGATTTCCCTTACAAAACTCAAGTTTAAGGATGGAATTATTAAGAATTTCAAGACAGCAGCAGTGCAGCATTAAAGCAATCACAGGACCCTTCTGAGTGTGGGGCCCTGTATGACTGCACAGGTTGCACACCCATGAAGTTGGCCCTGAAGCAATATTTTCTTTCAGCTTCCTCCCCTTCCTTCCTTGCTTTTATGAGGAGTGGATTTTGGAAGTTCTTTAGCAGGCATGTAAGTTTTGCTGCTTGCTTCCTCTCTGAATAATTTTTCAAAGCAGTTTATAAATACACGTTTGTATCCATCGCTGTCAGTTGGCATGCCAAGGGACAGGTGCTCAAGCAGGATTGTTCTTTCTCCTCATTTGCCCCCACAAACTGCACCCAAGCTAGATGTTTTAGGATGCTTCCTGGGAAAGAATACCTCAGCCCTTTGCAATCCCCTATTGTACCATGAAGTTACATTGATGGGGTCAATGAAAGTAGCCTGAGGACTTTGGCCTTGATGTCCCCCAGGAGACCATATGCCTTCCCTATACAGAGGTTGTAGCTGACAAGCATTCCTGCCTCATTTAGTTTTTCTTGTGTTTTATTTTTATTTATTATATTTTAATAACAGTGTTATGGAGATATAATTCACATACGATAAAATTCATCCTTTTAGAGTGCAAAATTCAATAGTTTTCAGTATATTCACAAAGTCGTACAACCATTGCCACTATCTAGTTCCACAACATTTTCATCACCCCCCAAAGAAATTCCATATCAATCAGTAGCCGTTCCCCATTCCCTCTCCCCCCCAGCCTCTGGAAGCCACTAATCTACTACCTGTCTCTATGGATTTGACTATTCTGGACATCTAATGTAAATGGAATCATATAATATTTGGTCTTTTGTGCCTGACTCCCTTAACTTAGCATAGTGTTTTCAAGGTTCATTCATGTTATAGCACATATCAGAACTTTATTACTTTTTATGGCTGAATAAGATTCCTTTATATGGATATACCACATTTTGTTTATCCATTCATGATTCGAGTTGTTTCCACTTTTTGGTTATTATGAAAAATGCTACCATAAACATTCATGTACAAGTTTTTGTGTGGACATATGTTTTCAATTCTCTTGAGTATATAAATAGGTGTGGAATTACTGGGTCATATGGTAACTCTATGTTTAATGTTGTGAGGAACTGACGGACTGTTTTCCCTGTGCTTGTACTACTTTACATTTCCACCAGTAGTGTATGAGGGTTCCAACTTCTCCCCATTCTTGCCAGCACTTGTTATTGTATTTCTTTTTTCTTATAGCCATCCTGGTGAGTGCGAAGTGGTATCTCCTTGTGGTTTTGATTTTTATTTCTCTACTGATTAATGATATCGAGCATCTTTTCATGCATTTATAGGCCACTTGTATATCTTCTTTGGATAAATGTTTACTCAAATCTTTGCCCAATTTTTTTTCTTATAGATTTTATTTTTCCTTTTTCTCCTCAAAGCCCCCCAGTACATAGTTGTGTATTTTTAGTTGTGGGTCCTTCCAGTTGTGGCATGTGGGATGCTGCCTCAGCATGGCCTGATGAGCAGTGCCATGTACGCACCCAGGATTCGACCCGGCGAAACTCTGGGCCGCCAAAGCAGACTGCATGAACTCAATCACTTGGCCACGGGGCCGCCCCCCCCATTTTTAATTGTGTCATTTGTCTTTATTTTTATGTTATAACCTCTTTTGTTAAATCTATTCCTTTTTATTCTTTTTTGATGCTATTCTAAATAGAATTGTTCTCTTAATTTCATTTTCAGATGGTTCATTTTTAGTGTATACAAATACAAATAAGTTTGTATATTGATCTTGTATTTTGCAACCTTGCTGAACTCATTTATTAGTTTTAATAATTTTGATGTCAATTCCTTATGATTTTCTATATATAAGACCATGTCATCTGTGAATAGAAATAGTTTTACCTCTTCCTTTACAATCTGGATGTCTTTCATTTCTTTTTCTTGCCTGACTGCCCTGGCTATAACCTCCATAATAATACAGAATAGAGGTTGTAAGAACAGACGTCCTTGTCTTGTTCCTGGTTTTAGGGAGAAAGCATTCAGTCTTCCACCATTAAGTATGATGTTTGCTGTGGGTCTTTTGTAGATGTCCTTTCTTAGGTTGAGTAAGATCTCTTCTACTCCTAGTTTCTTGAGTGTTTTTATCATGAAAGGGTGTTGGATTTTGTCAAATGCTTTTCCTGCATCTATTGAGATCAGCGTGTGGTTTTTGTCCTCCATTCTGTTAATATGGTATGTTACGTTGATTGATTTTTGCATGTTAAACTAATCTTGCATTCCTGTGATAAATGCCACTTGGCCATGGTGTATAATCCCTTTCATATGTGGATAGATTCAATTTGCTATTTTTTTTGAGAATTTTTGCATCTATTTTCATAAGAGATATTGATCTGGAGTGTGTTTAGTGACTTTCCTGGAAACATTCTATAAAATCTATACTATTTGTTGTGTGCGGCCACTGAAGTCTCTGCATGGTTAGCATAATGGTCAGCAATCCATGGAGCAGGGATTTTCTTAAATGCTTTGAACTAATAAGGCTCCCAGCATTTGCTGACGGGCTCTATACATGTGCTGGGGCATGCTTTGAATGCTCCAGTAGGTAGTTTTGTACCTCTGCATTAGCTTTCACTTCCTGCCTGTGCAGAGCCTCGAGATAAGCCAGAGATGAAAGTTTAGGCCTTCTGAGTTCCTTCCTGGGTATGGCACAGTCCAGCACATTCACTTGGCCTTCTGGATTCCTGAGAATATGTCAGAGCTTTTCTAAGAACCCTATGGAAATCTCATTCCCCAGTTTTTTAAAAAAACTTTTTGGTCAGCCTCTTGTTAACCCCAACTGGGTTAACAAGACTGGTAATACATCTCAGGCAGCTGTGATGTTAAATAATCACAAACGATCGTTTTTACAAACACAATCCTGCAGGTAGGGCTGTTTGCTCTGAGAAGGTCAAATAAAGATAAGCCCTAGGAATGGAGCTTTTTAGTGAACTGCCGGACAGGTCAAATGGTGACAGTTCTCTGGGTTGGTTCTTTTGGGAACCTCCAAGCTTGTTCTGCTCCCTCCAGTGAATGCTAGGCTGCTGGGTTTCCCAGCTCCTATAGCTTTAATTTTGTTGATTTTCAAGGCTACTGTGGTGATGGGGACAGGGGCATGGGATTAGGACAAGTTAAAATGCCACAGTGCTTGCTGTTCTTACCAAAATACAACCATTTTTCTTGCCTAAACATTCCTGGGATTGTTATAAGCCTTTCGTTAATTTCCAGAGTCCTGAAAAAGTTGATTATGACAGTTTTTTTTTTTTTTTACCAGTGTACTCCTTGCTTTTATGAGGAACGGATTTTTGGAGGTTCTTATTCCACCATTCTAGAAGTTGAAGTTGAGCTGCCTCACCTGTCTTAAAAAAAAAAAAAAGAAAAGAAAAGGATGGAAGGAAGAACATTCATTAAGCCTGGGACTGGGCTGGGAGTGGAGAGACCATAAGGTATCGCACTGTTCTCTAGGAGTCAATCCTCTACCAAGTGGCAATCTCTTCTTGAAGCCACTTTGTGTCATGGTCAGTCATCAGTTACATGTTTTATGACAATTCTCAAACTTAATTCTGCTGTGACACAAATCACATATACCATACTTCCATGGATATACTCAGGAAAGTATGTCAGTAAAAAAGTTAGTAGGTGTCTTAGTTTGGCTTGTCCCAGAACTAGACCCTGAGACAAGGATTAGAGTGCTAATTATTAATTTGGAAGGGAATCCTAGAAAGCGCTGGTTGGAGACTTGGAGTAGAAGACAGGGAAGGGAAGGAATCCAACAAAGGGTGTGTCTTTTTGCAAGTTACCACTGTGGGAAACTGAAGAGCAATCCTACTGGGGAACTCTGGGAGCCAATGTAGAAGGTACATTTCAGAGTTAATCTCAACCAAGGGGATAGGAAGCTGGGCTATTTAACTACTAACTGCTATCCCTCATTGATTAAGGGCTGCCTGGGGGATATTAATTCTTCAGCATTTCCATTTTGCCATGTGTAGGGTCCTGAATGCTCTGGTAGCCAGCAAAACACACTCAGGCAGAGAATCACAGATATTCATGGTAAACAGCCTTTAGTGTGCAGAGATGAGGGACAAGGGGATTTGGGTAGGGTACTAACCGTGTCTGCTACAGTGCTAATAACATTATTATTGGGATAACGTTGGATTGTGTATAATAAGAAGCAAGTAATATATTTTAGTATTTAACTCATTAGCAACAGATAACTTATGATCAACTCACAGGAGAGGATGAGGCTTACTGCTCTACAACAAGCATTTTTAAAAACACACATTGTGTTAGGGAGTTTGGTGATAGCTAGCAGAGAGCTCAGTGGATAGCTACTGAGCTAGTAATTATAACAACTATAACAAGGATGTAGCTGGTCAACAGGCTCATACTATCATAATGAGTTTACAATAGACTCACTTGTCATAACGATTGAATGATAATTGCATTCATTTGTGAATGTCTTTACACTGACTGCTTCAATATCTTCAGAACTTCTCCAGAGATTTTGGAGGCCTTCTGGATGGAAACACACAGTGATCTCTCTCTCTTGCTGCTCACACATGGCATGACCAGTCAGACCACTTCCTGAGAGCTTCCCTTGGCCATTGCCTTTATCTAGCTTGGGCATCCCACTATAGGTAGCTGTTCTCAGCTCCTGAAGCTCTTGTATAGATGTGGGAATGCTGCCACAGTGCAGGACTGGCAAATTCCTATAATTCCAGGATTTCGGGAACAGGCAGGAGAGCTGTGGGTCTTCTTCACATACTTGAGGGTCTCCTCAGGGCTCATATACTCAGCTCCTTGATGTGCAACCATGTCTGATGCTGAGGTAAACCCACTAAACCTTTCTGCCTATTCCAAGCCTTTTCCAGGGAACTCTGACCACCAAACGTTGCCAATCCCTGGTCTAGGCCCAGGGTTCACGAGACTGAGATATTTGCTGTATCAAAATGGGAATGCTTCTATAGCTAACTTGAGGTCTCTGTAGACTTCCTTCACAAGGTGAAAACTTGCCTACCTACTTTTAATAACTGCTATTGCCTTCTTTCCTATGCTTCCCTTTTCCAATAGGCTCTTGTAGAAAATATATTGTTACTTCTTTGCTGTTTCTGCCGATGCCCTTGTTAGCTCTTCCTCCAGTCCTTCAAACTTTACCTAAACTTTTACTCCTAATTTCCCCCAGTTACTTGTGACAACACATTCAGTTATCTTTCAAGAGCTTGAAGGATGTGAAAAATTTCAGTGTGACTATTTCACTTTTGATTTACCCATTCTCTCTTCTTCTTCCATCCTTATCATCTTTATTAATTTATGGTGGGAATCTAGCAAAATGTGCCTATGGAAGGGGGCTTAGGAGAAACCAATTTGGCCTTGGTTGTTGGCTCTAAAGAACATTGAAGTGGCCCACTGCTGGTTCAAAAGTCAATCTCTGTGGCATCTAATCTAGCTGGTGGGGCACAACACTGAGACAATTTGTGTGGTGGAAAATTATGCGATTCTTGTGACTAGAAGCTCTATGGTTATAGGTAACCAATCCATCTGCGACCCTAAGCATGGCAAGACTTAGGAAGATATGAGGGTCTTAGCCAAGAGAACTATTTCCAGGGGATGATGAGTAAGAACATGGATTTGGGAATCAACAAATCTAAGTTTGAATCCTAGATCTAGCCTGTAGCAGTCTTGGTACTTCAAGGACTTGCTAAACCTCAGTTTCTACATCTATAAAACGGACATAGCAATAGTATTTACTATTATTATAGGCTTTTTGGAAAGGTTACATGGGACCTAGTACATATTAAAGGCTCAAAAATGTCAACTGTGTGGTAGATAAGACTCCCATCTCAGCTAAGAATAGGAGGGCCAGTCAGGGAAACAGGCAGAAGCCATGGCATTTGAACTAAGGTCACCAGAGCAGAGACTAGGAACACTTTAGGGTGGGAAAAACATGGGCATCCGGACTCCACCAGGCAATGGAGCTGGGCATTTAATTTACCCACTACAGTGGGGAAGATGGCTCAGCAAGTTGAGAGACCTGGGGCTATCTATGAAAGACATGACTGATTGCCCCTGATGGAAGGACGGGGCTACAGAAAGACCCTTCATTCTTGTTTCTTTTTGAATGACTGTATAGCAAATTTTCACATACTTTTCCTGAACAGGGTAACTGTGTCCCACGTGGTCTTGAGTTCATCTAATCATGGAATTTTAGAATTTTAGACTGGAAGGGACCTCATGCTGCATGCCCTCTGCATCAACCTGGATATTTACTGCCTTGAAGACAATCTGTTTTATTTATGGGCAGCCTGAGCAAATTTTAATTTAATTCAGCAAATCTATTTTATGTGTGTAACATGGGCATAACAATAATACTGACCTCATAAAATTGAGTGAGGATTAAATGAGAAATTCCACGGCATGGAGTAAATGTTCAACAATGTTATTCTTTAGATACACTACCTGTCCTAAAATGCTCATACGTGCTTTCTCAAATGTTGGGAAATATGCCCCCCTCTAACGTTCCTAAGTTTCCCCTGTGTTGCCATAAAGAGTAAGTGTGATTCATCAGATATTTGGGGATGACTCTCATGTTCTCTTTCTCATGCAGAATAGTCCCAGTTCCCTCCTCTGTTTCTAATATGATCTGGCAAATAACAGTCCTTCCTTAAAGGGACATACCAATCTGATTTTAGGTGTGGTCCATGCAGTGCAGGTCACCATGATGGTGGCATAGCTCATGTCTTAGACAGAAATGCATTGGTGTCCTCTAAGATTGTGTTGAACTTGCACTCAAGTAAAATGCCTTGGTCCTTTCAAGAAATAAACTATTTTTTAGAGCAATTTTAGAATCACAGCAAAATTGAGCAGAAGGTACAGAGATTTCCCATGTACCCCATGCCCCCGTACATGCAGAGTGTCCCTCATCATCAACATCCCCCACCAGAATGGTATATTTGTTACAATTGATGAACCTACAATGACACATCCTCATCATCCAGAGCCCACAGTTTACTTTAGAGCTCACTCTTGGTGTTGTACATTCTGTGGATTTGGACAAATATATAATGACATGTATCCACCATTATAGTATCGTTAAGAGTACTTTCACTGCCCTAAAAATCCTCTGTGCTCTTCCTATTTATCCTCCCCCCCACCAACCCCTGGCAGCCGCTGATCTTCTTACTGTCTCCATAGTTTTGCTTTTTCCAGAATGTCATACTTGGAATCATACAGTATGTAGCCTTTTCAGATTGGCTTCTTTCACTTAGTATACACATTTAAGTTTCTTCCCTGTCTTTTCATGGCTTCATAGCTCATTTCTTTTTAGTGCTGAATAATATTCCATTATCTGGGTGTACCACAGTTTATTTATCCATTCACCTACTGAAAGACATCTCGATTGCTTCCAAGTTTTGGCAATTATAAAGCTGCTCTAAAGATTCATGTGCAGAATTTTTGGGGGGACATTTTTGTGTGGACATAAGTATTTAACTCCTTTGGATAAATACTAAGGAGCATGATTGCTGGATCATATGGTAAAATTATATTTAGTTTTGTAAGAAATCTCCAAACTGTCTTCCAAAGTGGCTGTACTATTTTGCATTTCCATTAGCAATGAATGAGAATTCCTCTTGTTCTGTGTCCTTGCCAGCATTGGGTTTTGTCAGTCTTCTGGATTTTGACCATTCTAATAGCTGTGTAGCGGTATCTCATTGTTGTATTAATTTTAATTTCTCTGATGACATATGATGTGGAGCATCTTTTCATATGCTTATTTGTCATCTGTATTTTTTCTTTGGTGAGGTGTCTGTTATGATCTTTGGCCCATTTTTTTAATTGGGTTGTTTGTGTTCTTATTGTTGAGTTTTAAGAGTTCTTTGAATATTTTGGATAACAGTCCTTTATCTGGTATGTCTTTTGCAAATATATTCTTCCAGTCTGTCAGTCTGTGGAAGAGAATATTTCATTCTCTTGACAGTGTCTTTTGCAGAGTAGAAATATTTAATTTTAATGAGGTCCAGCGTATCAACTAGTTCTTTTATAGATCATGCCTTTGGTGTTGCATCTAAAGAGTCATCACCAAACTTAAGGTCATCTAAATTGTTTCCTATGTTATTTTCTAGGAGTGTTATACTTTTGCATTTTACATTTAGGTGTGTGATCCATTTTCAATTAGTTTTTGTGAAGAGTATAAGATCTTGGTCTAGATTCATTCTTTTGCATGTGGATGTACAGTTGTTTCAGCACATTTTTTGAAAAGACTATCTTTGTTCCACTGTATTGCCTTTGCTCCTTTGTCAAAGATCAGTTGACTATATTTGTGTGGATCTATTTCTGGGCTCTCTATTCTGTTCCATGGATCCATTTGTTTGTTCTTTTGCCTATACTACGCTGTCTTGATTACTGTAGTTTTATAGTAACTCTTGAAGTCAAGTGGTGTCAGTCCTCCAATTTTGTTTTCTCCTTCAATATTGTGTTGGCTATTCTGAGTCCTTTGCCTCTCCATATAAACTTTAGAATCAGTTTGTCAGTGTCCACAAAATAACTTGCTGGGATTTTGATTGTGATTGCACTGAATCTATAGATCAAGTTGGGAAGAACTGACATCTTGACAATATTGAGTCTACTTACCCATGAATATGGAATATCTCTCTATTAAGTTCTTCTTTGATTTCATTCATCAGTGTTTTGTAGTTTTCCTCATATAGATCTTGTACATATTTTGTTAGATTTATAACTAAGTTTTTCATTTTTTAATGAAATGGAAATGGTATTGTGTTTTAAATTTCGCCTCTCTACTGTAACTACTTATTAGTTCCAGAATTTTTTTTGTTGATTCTTTCAGATTTTCTATGTAGATGATCATGTCATCTGTGAACAAAGACAGTTTTATTTCTTCCTTCCCAATCTGTAAACCTTTTATTTCCTTTCATCTTATTTCGTTAGCTAGGATTTCCAGCATGATGTTGAAACTCCTTTGGCCTTTTAAAATATAAACTATTACCAATCTTCCTCTGGGTGTTTTTTTTTTTTTTTTTGCTTGTGGAAGATTGGCCCTGAGCTAACATCTGTGCCAGTCTTCCTCTATTTCGTATGTGGGTCACTGCCACAGCATGGCTGACGAGTGGTGTAGGTCGGCGCCCAGGATCTGAACCCATGAACCTGGGTTGCTTAAATGGAGCACACAGAACCCAACCACTATGCCACAGGGCTGGCCCCTAAGCTAACCCATTTTTTGAACTAAATGTAGGACTTTGCATCTGGTTAGCTCTCATCCTGTCAGTGAAGTCCATCATTCAGCCTTGCCAAATATTTCTTGACTCTTGAGTCCCTCATTTTTTGTGTTAACTATTCCTCCCATCTTTGGGTCATTTGTAAATGCGTAAAGTATGTTTTCTGTATCTTCATCCAAATTTTTAAAAACATTTAAGAAAGATCAGGTACAGCACCCTGAAGTATGCTAGTAGAGACTGATTATCAGATACAGTTCTGCAATGGACCTATCAAATCGATTTACCATCCTTCCAGCATTTTCCATTAAGATCCATATAGAGAGTGGGAGAGTCCTTCTGAAACATCTTGCAGAAATCCAGACACACTAGTTCTATATCATTCTTCCCTGGTGTCCCTGGATTGTGTTTGTATCCATTTCTGTGCTCTCTTATGGGGTAAGTCTGAATTTTCTCTGGTTTTACAACATTGTATTATAATTTTCCATTTGTTTGCTTTCGTCTGTCTTTGTGTTATGAACTTCTTGAGGGCAGGGATTACATTTTATTTACCTCTATATATCTAGCACCTGGCAACTGTAATCTACCAGGAGTATCAGGAATCCCATACATGCATATTAGGAGCTCTATACACCCTTTTAGATGTGTTGAATTCCACTTATACATTAGTCTAATTAGCCCTTCAAAAAAGAAATGAAATTAGCTTGGCAAGACATTGTTAATGAATGTATTTTGAGTCTTCTGCAAAAACACTTTCTTTACTGATAAACTGTTTTAAAAAATCTAGCTATAAAAGCATAATATTCCCTCATATGTATGTACCATAATTAATTTGACTAATCCCTATTGTTCAACATTTGGATTGCTTTAAATTTGTCATGATTTTAAATATCAATGTGATAAACATCCTTTATATAAATCCTTGACTGAATCTCCGATTGTTTATGATACACTGCTAAAGGATGATTTGTTGTGTTAATGAGAATTAGTGTTTTAAGGATAGAAAGAGTGTGTCAATTTACATTCTCATCAGCAGAGAATGAGAATGTGCATTAAAATATACCTTTACTAATTGGTGTATTTTTAATCACAAATGTGACATTTTGCTGATGTTAAAAGTAAACTATTTTATTTATTATTTCAATCAGCACTTTGAGTTTCTGTTGAGGTTGGAGATTAGCTAAATATATTTTCTGTGAATTGTCTATTCATGTCTTTTGACCAGTCTGTTATTTAAGTTTTGTTTTTTTTTCAATTTTATACATATTTACAGATATAAATTAATGTGCATAGGCAAATCTGGAGTGTTTAGAATGTGATTAAGATGGCATTTCATACTGTGGAAAATAAAAGACTGTAGAATAAATGGTGTTGTGAAAGATAGTTCTTTTTTTTGGGAAAAAAGTTAGATCTCTATTTTTTATACCAAGCACAAAAATAATTCCCAGTAGAATAAAGAGCTAACCATAAAACAAGACTATAAAAGAATTAGACAAGAGAATATTTTTCACATTTGAAGTGGAAAGGGATTATTTTTAAACACAAAATTAATTCTCTGAATTTATTAAAGTAAAAGACCATGTATCTATATGAAAGTACAGATCTTCTGTATGGCAAAGACACATGTAAGCCTGAAAAATTAGTGACAGATTGAGAGAAATATTTGCAATATTAGAAACAGGCAAATTATTAAGATCCATATTATATAAGGCCCTACCAATTGATAAGAAAAGGATAGGTAACCCAGTAGAAACTGAAATGGTAACACATATAAAAAGATGGTCAACCATATTAATGGCCTACCTTAAGAAACCCCAGCTCTACTCCCTTCTCATTGCCTGTATGAAAAGTTCAAAGTTCATATTTTCTTCCTTGATTTGACTCCTGTCTCCTTTTCTGGCCTCATCCTGACCCCTTTGTCCCCACCCCAAACTTCACACTTTAGCCACAAGGACCTCCTCAGGACCCCCAGCACAAACTTTGCTGTTTCTGATCTACCCGCCCTGACCCTGTCTGGAATATCCCCTTGTTTGCCTGCTGAACACTTGTTCATATCTGAAGACGATTATCTCATCTATAAAAGCTTTCCTGCCCCTCCACCACTGCTCTTTGTGAAAGCCCTTGGCAAAATCTCCATCGTCTTTGTACCCCCTAATGCCTAGTATTATACATATCAGCCTGGAACAGAGAATGTACAGTCAATGCTTATTAAATTGAATCTAGCAATATCTGCTCTTGGAGATTGTCAATGAAATGTAGAGAGTTTATCCCGACAGCTAGATAGAATTAGAGTTAGATTAAAACTCATTTTCTCTTGAATCCTAGGCTTTTAAAAGCGTTTTTATCAACGTTAACTTAAATTACTTTATTTTAATAATTCAATTTTCAATATAAAACCTCTTATTTATTAAAAAAGCATAGAAATTAAAAATTAAAAAGGATAATTAACTGACCTCTCATCCAAATATCTAGGAGGAGAACCAGAAGACTGCATGTCACCAAAGATAAGAAAGGACAGAGTTTTAGAACATAGCCAGTAGACAGCTACATCAAATGCTCCCAAGTTCAATACAAGTGAGGACAAAAATGGTGCATTCATTTTGGCAATAAGGAGGTCCCTGGTCACTTTTTCCAGGGTGGTTTCAGTGGAACGATGGAGGACAATACAGTAGGATACAGATAATAACGGAAGAAGTGAAGGCAATGAATGAGGACTATTCTTTAGAGCAACATACCCTGTTCTGTGATTCTCAAATCATTGGGACCAAAGATCAAGGCTGGTTGTCCTGGGTTTTGCAAAGCTCGCTTTTGGGAGTTAAGTGAAGGCAGAGACATTTTTGTCTTGTTCATGCTAAATCTACACTACCTACCTATGTGCTCAAAAAATATTCGTTGAGTACTGAAATCTTATCATAGGCAGGGAGAAGGGAGAAGAAACAGATTCCAAAGGTTAGTAGCTCAAGGTTACCGTAACTGGCATAATTTGGGGAAACTCTGGGTCAAAATGATTCCCCAGTGGCCAGGTCTGGGCTGTCCTTGCCATGTTTCTTGTCTCCGACCCTGTCAATCACCCTGGCCAGGGGAGAGGAAGGAGGGGTGAATGATCCATACATGGGCACATGATCTAATTTTTTTCCGATGACCTTCTTACTTAGCCCGGGGTAGAGAATATCCCCTTTCCTCTCCAGGGTTGAGACCATCAATGTTTGAGTCCAGAACTGCCAGAGGCCATGTGCCCTGGCGCAGAAATAAAGTCCACTGATAGTAGGAAAGACCAAAGCCAAAATGCTGAATAAGCAGAGGGCAGGTCCTAAAGAGTTTGAACTCCTGGAACTGTTGTCCCCAAGGCCAGCCCACCCATGGTTAGGTTACCTGAGTCGCTAAGTACTCCCTCTCCCTTGCTCCGTTTTCCTTGAGATCATTTGAGTTAGGTTTCTGGCACATGCATCTGAAAAATCTGGGGAGAGACAGGGCTGCCATTCGCAGCCCAATCTTTTCCACCATAGTCCACACCTGCCTCTTATACCTGGTGCTGGTGATAAACCAAGATCACTCCTTGTCTCCAAAAGGACAGGCAGAAAACACAGTTGCTAGTTTTTGTAAATAAAATTTTATTGGAACACAGCCTTGTCCATTCATTTACATTTTGTCTATGGCTACTTTTGTGCTACAACAATAGAGTTGAGTGGTTGTGACAGAGACCATATGGCAAAAACTTAAACTATTTACTATTTGACCCTGTACAGAGAAAGTTTGCTGACTCCTGATTTAGAAGATAATGATGGAAGGTGGCCAAAGGACTCTTGCTATAGTAGACGCTGCTGATGCCTCATCCAGATTCTCTTTTCCTGCCTTTGCACTCATATTCCAGCTACTGTGACTGTTGGCTGATAACTTACAGATGCCTTCTTCTCTAGCTGCCCCCTTCTCCAGAGAAAATTGCCCAGCAATCTCCATGCCCCCTTGCCTGCTGCAGACCTTGGCCAATAACTGACTGATCCAGGGGTATGATTGGTGTTCCAGAGCTTCCCTGTGGGGATCAGACTGAAGCTAGTCTCCCCCTTAGATCACATTCCTGCTAGGGGCCTGCCACTCCCCCCTCCCCCGCCCAGACCTATATTCCTTCCTCAATATATCACTTCAACAGGAATTCTTGTGTCAGCCACTGCTTCTAGGAAGCCTACCAAAGGCAGGGGGCAAAGGATCTTTTGGCGGTATGGTCTAGTCTTGGAAGCACACTTCTTGGAGACTGGTTATGACCTTTCTAATGTTCCTGGATATGTGAGGGAAATTACTACACGAGGGAAAGTACCCCACACATCTGTTATAATGCTCTCTTTCTTTTATCCTTGTATTCCCCAGCATGTTAAAGCCCCTTCTTGACCCAAAGTACTTTACAATTAAATGTAAATAGAAAAAAGTCACCTTTCTAGCACTGGAAACAGAACAAGTATAAAGAGAACAAGGTATGAGGTTAGGGCTGTATCAGCGGCTTCTACAAGAAGACCTGATGTTTTGACTGAAGTCACTGATCAGATAGGAAGTTAGACCTCTCAGGTTCTATCTTTCCTCCTTACCTTTGACCTCCCCATCCTTACACAAAAAAACTTCAAGACTTTGAACTTCTTAATGATCTGATATTCAGATCCTATGAATGGTAGATTTTGCCATTTCTGGGAGAACATTGCTGAGCAAAGAAGTGTATGAGTAAAGCTGAATTTATCAGTTCTCTATTCATAGCATGGCGTTATTCATTTTTGTATTCACTGAGGCTGGCCCCGAGTAGCTACCTAATGCTTGATTGCCAGTGAGTCAGCCCCTGCCCCCGCTGCTGGGCAGGGAAATGCAAGACTGTGTGAGCCTCTCATGTTTATAGCCTCTGGGAAGAGGGAAGAGATCAGACTAGCTCATTTCCTCATAGACACAGGTGTTCCTCAGCTCTGAACTTGGCCGCTGGCTTGTGTGTGAATTCCATGTTCAGGAGTGGCCAGTGCCTCAGGGTGGGGTAAGGGATGTGGCTGGGCAGAGTTCAGGAATGTATTGTTCCAGAAAATTTGTTCAAACAGTTTTTCTGCTTCCCTTTCTCTGGCTGGCTGCAGTTTCAGTCATAGAAAACCTACCCATTCAGGGTTTGTATTAGCTAGTACTACAGTGGCCAGAGGACTCTTGCTATATTTGGGAGGGCCGTTGCCAAGGGCTTACTAAATGCAAAGCACAGACTCAAACCCAACTCTCACTAAGTGGTTAAAGGAGTAATGTCCTGAGTGGCTCATGCCTCTAAATGAACCCAGGTCATTACTTCCTATTGTAAACAATTAAAACAGGCTCCAGTTTTTCTTGCTTAAACTTTTGCCTCCTTTCCTCCTTTACCCCTGTCTTCTCTCTTACCCTTTTCTTCTTTTCTATCTCCTTGCTCCCCTGAACCTTAACCGGTATTAGAGAGCTAACAGACAGCCATCAAGGCTTACAAAGAGCTCTTGAAAGAACTGCTCTGTCACCCACCAAAATGAGACTGCACTAGTGACCTGAGAAAGAGGCATGAAAATAACCCTATCCTAAACTTTCCAACAGCAGGTGTTGCTGCACTTACTGCTAAACAAAACTGCAACCTGAGACAAGAGCAAAGTCGTGTACCTCTCTCTTCTCCTTCTTCTATAACAATTCCAATCCTACTTCAGCTCAGAGAGTTACCTAATTTTGAGGTGTTCCCTGATGCACATCAGCTGAATAAAGACTTCAACCTCTATTTGGGTCACTTAACTTTTTTTTTTTTTGAGGGTTTGATGCCATGACTTGAGTAGAGTCTGGACGAGCCCTGGATTCTGCTGAGGTTTCAGAGGACAGAATGCACTGAGGGACCTTTGCGTCCTCTCTTTTTAGTGACAGCTGTTGGGTCCAGAGGTAAGTCCTCCTCTGATCCTGGGCTCCAGTTTTTCCTTGTTGAGTGGAGGTTTGAATTCTTTGAAAGGGTTACCCTATTGTCTGATAAGTCGCTGCATCTATTTTCCTTTTGTCTTTTGGAATTCTCTGGGCAAGTGGAGAATTAGATGACGGCCTTAAGGTAGGACAAGGCCCGTCTCCCTTCTTCTATCCAGGACCTCTTTTACTATGGGAAACACAATCTACTCAACTCCCATGCACCCCCAGTAGGCATATGTTCTGTTATTATGATCTCAACTGTTAAATTTCTCTCTAAAGTAGTGGGACTTCAGGAAAGACTATACTGAACTCCAGTGACCCCTTGGGGGTTCCTGGGACAAGCCAAAACTTGTATATTTGCGTGGTGCCTTAGAACAAAAGAAAATACCTAACTTAAAATGGGCAGTTTTCTTTAATATGTAAGTAGCCACTGAAAAAACGAACAATTCAAGCAGACTCCCTTCTATGGAAGTGTCTCTTAAACAGCTTCCACCTTCTCCCTCCACAAAGACCACTTCCCCTCTGGCTAGCTGTTCCCGCCTCTTATAACACCACTTCTCTCTGGCCTCCCTCCTTTCCTGATCCCTGCCTTCCCTTCTGCCCCCCTCCTCCTCCTGCCCTTCTTCAGCTCCCTCTCACCTTTAGACCCAGACCTTCACCTGATCCCTCCCAAGGAAGTCCTGACCCAAATCCAACACTTCAATCACAAGTTGTCTCCAAACCCTAGTCTTGGGCTTACCTCCATGCCCTAGGCAAAGATTTCCCAAATCCTCAGATGGATAGAGAGAAATGGATAGAGAGAAATGTCTTGAGCAATTCAGGATAATTTGGGGGGACTTATGCTCCTAAGCTCCCTGATCTCTATCAGTAAGCACACTTTTTATAGGACTAAGGGGTGACACAAGCTGGTTTAACAAGGCCAAATGGCTACCATGAATGAGGGCTTAGCCAACCCTTATAGAATAACACCTCCTCCAGATGTGCTAAAGCCCTCGAGATAGGAGAAAGTCTTTTAAAGGTGATTCCTGAAGTTTTTTCCACCCTCTCATTGACTGGGGAATAATCTATTCCTGTCAACAAGGGTGAGATGAGTCTGTCTCCCAACTTTAAGGACTGATTAAGACCACCCCTCACTTGTGATCATTGCCCTTTTTTTTAATTAATGCTCTTAAGCCTGCAATATCAGATGCTGCTGTTCAGAAGCATGAAATACACTGGCAGACCACACCTATCCATGAGTTACAACCACTTAGCCAGGATTTTGTGGAAAATATGATAAAAAAAGAGAAAACCTCATACCACAAACTTATGACATTGCAGCTTAAACAGCTTGAGGGAAAAACAAAGGGCCTTCCGCAAATACAGCACAGTTTCCTGTCTGTCTCCTTGGGATCCTTAACTTCTCAACATGCTTTTCTCCTCAGTCCTTCCATCCTCCCTCCCTGCCCCCAAACCTATTAGGAATAGGACTCTTTGCCTCAATGAGAAGCCACTATTAAGGGCTCACCTGAAGGGCCTTTTCTTTTTTTTTTAATTGAAGTTATGATAGTTTACAACATTGTGAAATTTCAGTTGTACATTATTGTCAGCAATCTTAAAGATGCACCCCTTCACCCTTTGTGCCCTCCCCCCACCCCCCTACCCCCTGGTGACCACTAATCTGTTCTCTTTGTGAAGGACTTTTTCGTGACCCCCCTCACTGGGATGCCCTAGTACACTATCTTATGGTGGCTTCCTGGACTACCCTGCGCTCTCACCTCCCCGACTCTCTCACTCCTTAGAATGACCTCAATTTTCTGATTTGCTCTCCTCAGTCTCCAATGTCCTCTGGGCACCATCATCTACAAATGTGGGAAAAGGAAAGACTATAGAAGACTTATGAGATCCCACAATGCTTCTTCCTAAATTTCCCCAGGACCTCCTAAAACCCAAAGCACCAGAGGGAGTACCACCCACTGCTGCAGATTTACTCATTCCTGGACCGGTGCCGGCAGCACTCCTGTCCTCTGCTTTGTACAAGACTTAAGGGCTATAAATTGTATAGCGCGACCATGTTTCCCTCGCTTTATATCTCCAAATTCACCATACTTCATAGTAATAGATCTCAGTTCAATCTTCCTTAACTGGAGACTTAAAACTGAGAGTTTCTTGAAACTCTTCTGAAGCAGATGACGACACAAAGGAGACAACTGTCCCAAGAAACTTGGTACAAACAGATGACCTTGGATAGTGGACAGGGCTTCTGCCCAAGATGACAGAATGACCCAATTTAATTATTTCCTTTTTCATCCTAGCCTTGTTTCCCAGTCTTTACTTCTAATTTCTGAATAGGTGTGTCTCTGTAGAATAACCTCCAAGTGTTATCCTCACTCTGCCATTTCTCCTTCTTCTCCCTATTTTTTTCTTTTCCTTCCTCCTTTCTCCTTTCTTCCTTCCTCAATACCCCCAATTTTTGGAATTTTCTGGCTCAGACTTATACTTACAAAGCTAATACCTATGGCTGTTGATTCTGCTCATTTTTTCCCATCTGTTCCATTGCCTTTTTAGAAGTACTTTTCCCACCCTGAGGGAAATCTGCCTGCCATTACTGCTGCTGTCAGGGACATAGTCCCACCCAAGCTGGATCGCCAGCAAATCTCCAAGATTAGCACACCCTACCTAGTATACTGCCTGAAGAGAGTGAGCCTGTTTTTCTTAAAAGGAAAATATTTGTTTCCAATCCTCAATTCCTGGGCCTGAGCTATTATAATGAAACCTGCCAGGCCCAGTTTAAGTGGGTGAATATCACTGGGCCAGCTCTACGCAGGAAAGCCATAATGATAAAAGTAGGAGTGTTTTTCACCTTGAAGAGCCCCAAGGGATTCATATTTTTGTGGGTGTGTGTGTTCACTGCTTATTGGTTTTTGCCAGCCAAGTGGATGAAACTATGTTCTCTCACCTATCTGAGTTTATCATCTTTTTAGGTCAGGAATCAAACTCTCACTCCCAAACCACAGGAATAATCCGTGATCGAGGGTGAGAATCCCTCTTTGCAGACGTCCATTTTCAATAAGTAATGAAAAGGAACTGTGTGAAGAAGCTAAAAGACTTGGGATCAATCTAGATGTGTTCACCACTACCTGGGTCTGATTTTATGTTGCAGTTGTCACTGAAGGAGCAGCCCTGTGAGCTTCTGAAGATTTCAATGCAATGCTAGAGTTTTCCATGCTGTCATTTGTGAAGTCACCCATGCCACCAACTGTGTCACCAAAATATTGAAAAGCTTGCTCAAGAAATGCTGGAATTCCAGAGGTTGTTGTCCATCATTGACTGCCATTAGATGTCATACTGGCATCTAGGGGATACACTTGTACATTGTCAGTGATGATTGTTGCACACACTTCCCCCTAAGATTTTCTGTTGTCTTTCTGTTGAATGAACACATCTGTGAAGCCAACCAAAACATTCACTGAGTGAATGATGCAGTCCTGTCCTCTAGGACCTATGGATCATCGTCAGGTGATTGGGGAAGGGACCTCTTGCCCTGGGTAGTCACAATAGGGATACAATCCTTGGGATACACTTTTCCCAAAGGGCTAGTGATCATTTTCTTTGTCTTCTGATAGGAATGCTCCTCCTCATGTGCATGCAATCACATCTAATCAAGACTGGCAGCACTGTCCTGTCCAAACAGATGATCTAAGCTATGATGAAGGAAAGAAGACTAAAGAACAAACTGCTCCTCCAACCCACTATGAGAGCCTTCTTGACCCAATACTTGAACCTTGTATATCCCTGTGATTCTGTTTTCTCTCCCAAAAGATTTTCCTGGAGATGGAAGTTATTTATCTTGGCCGAGGGGAGGAACTACAAAAGAAGCAAAATAGACCCTAGTTTTCCTTGCTTAGATCTTTGCCTCTTTTCCTTCTTTTTCTCTTCTTTCTTTTCCACTTTTTTCCTTTTCTTTTACTCCCTTGAAACTTAACTGACATTAGATGGCTTACAGACACCTTTCAAGTCTTGCAAAGATAGCTCTGGAAAGAACTGTCCTGTCAGCTGTCAAAATGAGATGGCACCAGAGAGCCCAAGAAAGAGGCATGAAAACTAGCTCATCCCAACCATTCCAACCATAAGTTTTGCAGCAGTTACAGTTAAAGAAAACTGCAACTTGGGACAAGACCAAAGTCACATACCTCTCTCTTCTCCAATCCTGTTTTAGCTCAGGGAGTTACCTAATTTTGAGGCACTGCTTGATGTGCATCATCTGAATAAAACCTGTAACCTCTGTCGAGTCACTTTAACTATTTTTGACACTAAAGTGTTTTCCCAAAACACATACCATCATACAAGTGTATATATTCAGATTGGGGAGAAGAGGCATGGAGGTGAACAGTGGAGAGATGGTGTACCATCTGTTCCTAGTTTGATCTAGAGCTGATTATCTTCCGCGTATCCCTCCAGATTTACTCTCTCCATTCTGCTCTGTTCTTTATGAGACTGACATCTACAGAATGTATCAACAGGATCCCCATACTCTGGCTTTGTGTTGGGTTCAGCCAATGGGAGGCACCAGAAGGAGGTTGGAAGGTGGACGGAGTGAAATCAAGGTATATATTCTGTGGGTCTCTGCCTGCCTCGTCACCGTGGGTTGACTAAATCCTTGACCAAAGGCTCCACCCAAGGCTCCTGTTAGTCATACTTTCCCTGCTTCCTGTAACTTCTTTTTCTTGCCTCTTCAGGCCTAGGGGATAACAGCTCCCCTCTGTTGCTAGCCTCAGGGAACTGCACCATGCCCTGACCATTTCTCTAAACTCTGCCTATACTTTTGAAAATAGCCCTTTATGAAACTTTCCTCAATTAACTGCTTTTAGTGCCATTTGTTTCCTGATGGAACTCTGACTGATACAGGCCCCTTGACTTGGATTTGAGTCTCTGTGTTTGGAAGAGAGAGATACTGGCAAGATTATATATATATATATTTAGATTGACTAAGATTCTGGGAACAACCAGATCTTCTTTGAGACTCAGGTGACAAATTATTTCCCATTATTTGCTCCATGACCAATTCCATGAGGACAGAGACTATGTCAATCTTGTTCACTGCTAAATCCCCTATTATAATAACTACCACTTATTGAGTGCTTACTGAATGCCAGACACTGTTCTTAGAAAATTACACATATTCACTTAATCCTCACCAAAGTTCTATAAGGTAACTACTGTTTTTTTCTCTTTGCTTTTTACAGATGGGGAAACTGAGACATAAATCAGCTAAGTAGTTCTCCCAAGGTCAGATAGCTAGTAAATAATGGAGCCAGGACTCAAATCGAAGCTATCTGGCTCCACAGCCCCTGTTCTTAAACACTGCACTGTTCTGCCTTCTTAGTGCTTAGCATAGTGCTTGACATCTAGTAGGTACTCCATTTATATCTGAATGAAGAAGTAAATAAAAGGACAAGTAAGTAAAGGGTTGGAAAGGATGCCGTTCACCCTGCCACTGCATGGAAATCAACCATACTTGGGAGCACTGAGAGGGGTAAGCTTCGCAAGCATCAGAGCTGGCATCCTTGGCGTGAATACAGATATCCTCCTGGTGAGTGACAGCAGTAGAGAGGCTTCTCCATGAAGCTGGTGGACAGTGGACATGCACAAGAGGGAGCCGCAGCAGAGAGGAAGAGGCAGGTTGATGCTACATGGGGACTGCAACTATCAGACTGTGTTGTGGGTTCGCGGGAGCTTCCCTTTTGGGGCCTCTCAGAGATAATGGGGGTAGAGATGTAGGACAATATTTAATAATTTAATTATTTTAAATTAAAATTAATATTTAAATAATTTAAAATATTTAATAATAAAATAATTTCCAGAAAATAGTTTAATGTGGTACCACTAATATTATTTGTTGCCTAATGAAATGCCATCTTATATAGTAATCACAGGCATATGGATCAAGGACACTCAAGTAACAGACGGGATGAGAGGAGGTCTGATTGAGCTCCTTACTGCAACAGAGAGCACACATAGTTGGTACAGAGACCCGTGTTCTGTCCCCAGCTATGCACCAAAACAGCTGTGTGACTCCAAGCAAGTCACTCACCTGCTCTGAATTTTAGTTTCTGTATCTACAAAGTGAGAGGGTTGGAGAAGGTAATCACTGAAGTCCTGTGAGCTCTAACTCTGACATCCTTTGATAAATGCTTGCTGAGTGAGTGAGTGAATGAACGAATGAAATCATTATTAAACAAATCAAATTTGGAATGAGGTCCCTAAGTTTGCTGAGCTCTATACTCAACCTATGGAAGTAGGGCCAGAGAAGAGAAAATGAAAGGGACAGGTAATATTAAGGAGTCCCAGGGATCATTTACACAAGAGACGTGGGGAAAGGTGACCTTCATTAGTGAAGGGTGAAGCAAACCCACTCTCTCTCCTCAATGACCCCACGCCCCGCCCTCCAGGTCCCAGTGAAAGCAGCACCAAGAGGAGAGTGAAAGTAGCAATTCTCTGCCCAGTGGCTGAGACCCTGGCCTTCTCTCCTGTGTAAGGGACATGCTCAGCACTCCTCACTCCTGCAGTCACGCACAGTAGGCAGGAAACAATTGGCACTTTCAGATTCAACGAGCGGTTTACCCTGTGGCCTGTTTCTGAGCCACCCTGAAAGTCAGTGAGGTAACAGTAGTTTGGGAGCAATAGAAGTGCAGTGAAGGAATTTGACCAACTTTGAGAAGCAGCATTTTGAGGTGGCTTTGAGGTTCCCTCTTTCTCTTTCTGTGATAATTTTATGGGTGAAATTACTCCTGAGAATTCTCAGATATCTCCAGGTCCATTTTTGGAGAATGCTCAAGATCTCCCTTCTGCCCTGCTCCTGGCTGATGGGCGACTTCCCCAACACAGAGGGGGCGAGAATGGCAGGGAGTGGGGTTAGGAGAAGGGAGAAGTACCTGGAATCTTCAGTCACCACTTTGTGTCCAGGAGACAACTGGATGAGCCACTGGACTTCAAAACTTATCAGGGAAGAGACAAGGTCATGTCAAAGCATCCTACCTCATGACCATATGTTCCCAGTGTAGAGCACATTTGGGGTCTTCTCATCTCATACCCACTTCCTCATCCCAGAGCTCACTTCAGGGTGACCACATTCAGGACTTTGTTTCCACTCTTCTCTTGCCCTAATCCTCTGCTCCAGCCAGCTCATTCTTTTCACTGTCTTCTAAACATGACCTGCTCTTTCCTGCTTACGCACCTTTGTTCATGCTGTTCCTCCTTCCTGAAATACCCTCCCTTGTCTTACCTGGCTCTCCCAATCCTCCAAGAGTAGTATTGAGTCCCATGGTCTTCTTAATGCTTAAACAGTCCTCACCAACTCATACAAGCATCCTCATTAAATTTCTCTAGTGCTTAGTTTCTGGACATCTCCCTTGGGAACTAAACTCCCATCTGTGTTACTTCATTGAAACTACTCTTATCAGGCTTACTAATCACATATATGGGGCCAAGGCCAGTGGCTTCACACTTTTTTTTCTTTTCCAGCTTTATTAAGATATAATTGGCATATAACATTGTGGAAGTTTAAGGTGTACAACGTGATGATTTGATACATGTAGATATTGTGAAATGATTACCACAATAAGGCTAGTTAATGCATCCATCACCTCACATAATTACCATTTCTTTTGTGATGAGAACTTTTAAGATCTACTCGCTTAGCAGCTTTCAAGTATATAATACAATATTGTTAATTATAGTCACCATGCTGTACATTAGATCTCCAGAACTTATTCATTTTATAACTGGAAGTTTGTACTCTTTGACTAAAACCTCCCCATTTCCCCCACCTCTGGCCCCTGGTAACCACACTTCTACTCTCTGTTTCTATGAATTTGATGTTTTTAGACTCCACATGTAAGTGAGATCATACAGTATTTGTCTTTCTCTGTCTGACATTTCATTTAGCATAAAACCCTCAGGGTACACCCATGTTGGCACAAATGGCAGAATTTCTTTCTATTTTATGGCTGAAAAAGATTCCCTTGTATATATATGCCACATTTTCTTTATCCATTCATCCATCAATGGACAGTTAGGTTTTCTCCATGTCTTGAATATTGTGAATAATGTCGCAATGAACTATCTTCAAGATAGTGATTTAATTTCCTTTGGATAAATACCCAGAAGTGGACTAGCTGGATCTTATGGTATTTCTATTTTTAATTTTTTGAGAAACCTCCATACTGTTTCCCATAGTGGCTGTACCACTTTACATTCCCAACAACGGTGCACAAGGGTTCCCTTTTCTCCACATCCTTGTCAACATTTGTTATCTTTTGTCTTTCTGATGATAGCCATTCTAACAGGTGCGAGGTGATACCTCTTTGTGGTTTTGATTTGCATTTCCCCGATGATTAGTGATGTTAGAGCTGTGGGAGCAGCCTAGCACCGGGATTGGCCAGGAGCCTGGGTTCTTGGGAGCTGGTCTGGAGTCCAGTTCTGCAGTGGACTGGTTTGGTCCTGGGGGCCTGGATCTGCAGGAGCTGGCCTGGCACTGGGGTGGGTCAGGGGCCTGCATTCATGGAAGCCCAAATGGAACCTGAGTTCACAGGGGCTGGCCAGAAGCCTGGTGCCACAGTCTGCTTGATATTGGTACGGACCTGAAGCTGGGGTCCTTGGTAAAGTTGGGCGCTCACTTCACTCTCCTTTCCCCACAGGGAAGGTATCGCTGTCCACTCTGGGCTGCCCAGGCTTGGGGAGAGATGATGAGAGTAACGTGAAACTGTCTTTCCTACTCTCTTCAATGCGTCTTATTTCTGTGCTCTACCCCGGTGCTGTTCATGACTGAGAATCCTTATCTCTTGTGAAGGTATTCTCGCGTGCAAATAGTTGTTCAAATTGATATTGCTGAGCGGGGACAGAAGTTCCTATACCACCATCTTGCTGACATCACTCCTCAGAATTCCCTCACACTTTATTTTACTTTTTCCCCAAGTTGATCTCTTCTTGAGACACTTTTTTTACTTGACTTTCAGGATACTTCTTGGCTTTCCTCCCGCCTCACTGGCTGCTTCACTTCAACTTTCTTTTCTGGATTGTCTTGTTTTTCTCTTAGAGATGGAGTAATCAAGAGGTCCTCTGTTCTCTCTCCACACTTACTCCCTAGGTCTGTGGTTCCCAAAATGTCCAGCAGGGTGTCTTGGGTATGCTGTACTAACTCACAGGGACGCCATGAAATATTTAAAAATTTGAAAGGAAACATGGTGATTCTTTTTTTTTTTTTTTTTTTGAGGAAGATTAGCCCTGAGCTAACCACTGCCAATCCTCCTCTTTTTGCCGAGGAAGACTGGCCCTGAGCTAACATCCATGCCCATCTTCTCCTACCCTATTCAAGGGACGCCTACCACAGGATGGCGTTTGTCAAGCGGTGCCATGTCTGCACCCGGGATCCGAACCGGTGAACCCCGGGCCGCTGAGAAGCGGAATGTGCAAACTTAACCGCTGCGCCACTGGGCCAGCCCCTGATTCTTGACATATGACAGACACTGTACAAGCAACTAGCTTGAAGTAGTTCATAGTTCCAAGCTTTTGTGAAGCTGGGTTTTAGGGGGTTGCTGTGATGAAAAGCAAATACCTCATGAAAATCAATGTGAAACAGGAAATGAGGGTGACAGTATTCAGTCCGATTCCAAGGTCTGAGAAGTTGTACAATGCCCAACAGGGGCATGCATCTAGTTAGCAAGTAATTGTGGTTATTTAGGAATAAAATAAAAATATTATTTTGTCTTTCATTTATGCGTATTACTTTTTCAAATGGCTACTAAGTTGTTAGGACATAAATGCATACAAAGTCGTTTAGACTTAACCACTTGGTAAACAGAATTGTTAGGTATTTCTTTTGCTGTAGGGGTTCTGCGAAAAAATTACTGAGACCCCCAAGGGTGCTGTGAACCAAGAAAGTTTGGGAAACTCTCTTCCAAGTCATCATATACCATTCCATGGCTTGAAATTCCTCCAGTGTGTTGATTATGCCCACATTTTTATCTCCAGCCCTGATTTCTCCCCAAATGCCAGACTCTGCTTATAATTGCCTACACTATGTCTTTGATTGGGTATTGAATCATCATCTGAATGTACCTTGTGCTAAAATCAAGCTCTGATTCCTCCCGGTCAAAGTGCCCTTTCTGCAGATCTTGCCATCTTAATATAAAGAACTGTCATTCACACAGTTGCTCGGGCCAAAAACACGGAGCCATTCTTGATTGTTCCTGTTTAGGGATCAGCAAATTTTTCCGTAAAGGGCCAGAGAGTAAATACTTTAGGCTTTGCAGGCCATGCAATCTCAGTCACAATTGTTCAACTTTGGTATTGTTGCAGGAAGCAGTCATAGACAATAGTAAACAAGTGAGCATGGCTGTGTTCCATAAAAACTTTATTTGCAAAAAGAGGTGGTGGGGTGGATTTGGCTCGCAAGCTGTAGTTCGCCAATCCCTGCTCTATTTTGCCCACACCTCGCATCCAATCCACTGCAAACTCTGCTGGCCCTTCCTTCAAAATATGCCTTGACTATGACCACTTCTCATCACTTCCATCATCTCTTGCCTTCCTCCCTGAACCACTGAATGTCTTCCAAAAATCCACCCTTGCCCTCAATGGCCAGTTCTTCACAGAGCAGTCAGAATAATCTGTCTAAAAGGTAAACCAGATGACATCACTGTCCTGTTCAAATCTTTCAATGGGTTTCCATCATAATAAGAATAAAACTAGAGGTTTTATAGGACCACACATGATTTGCCCCCTGCCTATCTCTCGAATCTCGTTAACCCCAAATTCACCTTGCTCACTCTGCTCTAGCCACAGTAGCCTTATTCCTGGGCAACTTAGGATCTTGCTACTCCCCCTGCCTGGAAAAATCTTCCCTCTAAATAGGTATATGGCTTATTCCCTGAACTATTTAGCTCTCTACTGAAATGTCACATTCTTAGAGGTCCTCCCTGATTTTCGTATTTAATACAGCCCCTCTCACATCTCTATTACTTTTTTAAATCTCTTCGCCCTGCTTTAATTTTCTTCCTACTGTCTTACACTGAATGAAATGATGTTATATATTTGTTAGTTTATTGTGTCTCTCGTATACTAGAATGTATGTTTTAGGAGAGTGCAGAATAAATTGTGTTTACCTGTGAATCACCAGTACCTAGCATAGTTTCTGGTTTATCGGAGATCCTCACCAAGTACTTGTAGAATGAGTGAATGAATGAATGAATAAGCTCTATATTAGCCAGGATGCTGGCAGGAAACAGTCCTGCTCAGATGGTTTAAAAGACTTTAATGAAAGGATTACTCACGGAAGAACAGGCTGGGTTAAAGCAACCAAGTAGAGATGTTGAGGCCCCCAAGAGACAAACAACATCAGGAGACCATTACTACCCCAGGGCCTGATAGAAAAAGAGGAGCGAACAGTGTTACTGGAGCCAATGTGAGCTGGAGCCCTGGAGGAGGGCCCGCCTGGCAGAAGCTGTAGACACAGAGAGATGCAGCCACTGCCAAGAAAGTGGCCCAAAGCAGGGAGGGGGGTTAAGCACTCCCTGACTTCCCGATCCTCCTACCTTCCAATTAACTGCCAGTGTCCCACACAGGCTGATCCCAAATGGAAGCCAGAAGTCAAAGGACCCAGGCAATGGTCTGTTGCACAGCACAGATCAAGGCAAGGAAAGCTGGAGTGGGATGAGGATGGGAGGGGTGGACAAACGGAGAATAACCAGGCCTGGAAAGTTTAACTGCAGATGCCTCACACCTTTACAGTGTATATGTCAGCTTTTTAATCATAGGAATCATACCTTTTATAATCTCATGTATCCCCTAAAGTTAGTACCTGGATTGGATGTGCATGTTTAGTGCTTATTGACTTGAATCATCCTCATTGATTTAAACTCCAAAGACTTCACAATGATCTTGCACAATCCATTTTGCCACGTTGCCCCAAATCAAGGCAGTGTGATAGCCTCCCCTTTACACATAAGACCCTGTCGCTTGAATAGCAGCCTCTCATCTCTCTGCTTTATGCTGACCAAATGCTGCTTTCCTCTCTTGTTTTCTGTGAGTGCCAACATTCCTGCCCTTCCCAGCATATCTCGTGCATCCTGGAAGCTTCTTTTCCAGAGGCTTTATGTATGGGCAATGTTCCTGTTTTCTGTATGGCACGTACTTTCATTGTTCTCTTGCCCACTGGCTGCCTGTTATTACAGCATCAATCACCATGGTACTCAGGTGCTTTTGAAAAGGTGAAATGAGGAAGGGATGCTTTTAGTCATGTGATAGCTGAGCTGTGACGAGCCTGGCTTTCCTCAGCTTCCTTTGTACTGAGAAACTCTAGTTGGGCTGCCCTATCCTTGATGTACAGGACAGCATAGACTGGGGAAGCTATCTGAGGAAATCAACCTGTTTGTGAGAGCAGATGGAACCTGCCTGCAGCCTGCTAGAAAACCAGTGTTTCCTGGAGTCAGGAGAGGTTTGTCCTCAGTTGTTGGCTCCCCACAACAGCTGTGAGTCTGACCCAGTGTATCAGTTATCTATTGCTGTGGAACAAATTATCCCAAAACTTAGAAGGTTAAAACAATAAACATTGATTATCTCACAGAGCTTCTGAGGGTTTGAAAGTTGGGAGAGGCTTCACTGGGTGGTTCTGGCTCAGGGTCCCTTGGGAGGTTGCAGTCACGTCGTCAGCTAAGACTGCAGTCATCTTGAAGCAACCAGGGAATTCATTTTCAAGCTCATTCACATGACTGTTGGCAGAAAGAATGAAACATAGGCCATGTGGGCCTCGCTGTAGAACTCATGACATGACTTTCCTCAGAGAGGATCTGAGAAAGCACACCCAGGACAGAAACTGCAGTTTTTTATAAACTAATCTTGAAAGTGACATACCATAACTTCTTCCATATGCTATTTGTCACCTAAATAAACCATATTACAATGTGGGAAGGGACTACACAGGTGAATATCAAGAGCCAGGGATCTTTGGGGGCCATCTCGGAGGCTATTACACGCAGATCTTGGTGAAATGTCAGGCAATGAGGCTCCCCATGATAGAGTATGTTGGTGGGAGTGGGGTCAAGGCGCAGGAGCTCCTCTCAGCAGTGAATGGTCAGATGTAAAGGGCTCTAAGGAGCTTAAACTGTGTGGCTGGGGAAACAGGAATAGGCTCTGTGGATATTAATGTCCCATAAACATAACCCTGGCTACGGTTTACACATCATCTAAGGAATCAAGAACTAAGGATCCAGACTGCATCCCCAAATTCCTTGGTTCCAAAGACAAACCAGCTGTGTCAGAATCACTTGAAGAACATATTAAAAACACAGATTCCTTGCCTGAGATATACTATATCAGAATCTCTGGTGTAGGCTCTCTAAATAATTTTGATGTGTAGCCCTATTTGGGAACTACCACGAGATCACATGGGTTTTGAGGGAAAAACATTTAGCTTGTAACTTAAGTGAGGGTATGCCTTTGACCGCTGAATGGGTTGAGTGTAGGCTGGGTCCATAACCTCAGCTGTTTGAAGCCACAGTGATGAAAGACCCCAAGTAGCTCTTGTTCACTTATTACTATTAATTATTTAAGGGCTGCTTCTCTACTTGCCATGGGAGTAACAGAAGAAACAGACCTAACTCAGAATGCAATGGGCTAAATAAAATGCACACAGTGTGAATTTGCAATTAAATCAAATTCTGACCTTGTTATTGAGCAGTTGGTCATGGAAGGGCCCAGAGACATAAGGAAATTTCTGCAGGCTTGAGGGGTAGATGAGAAAATGCTATAAAGCTTTTCCCAGGAAATAAATGTTCAACATCACCTTCCTTTTTTTGTCTTCTGTTCCATAGCAGACTGAGCTGAACAATCATTTGTATGCCGTGCTATTGGAGCTGCAACTCTACAGCCTTTGGGAGGACAAATTGCTTTTGAGCATCTCCCTGAGGGATTTCTGATTTTAGTACAGGGATTTAGAAAGCTGGAGAGAGTCGTTCCCACCTTTCCAATAAAAAAGGCCAGATAAATTGCATGTACATAGATTTTTTTTGAGAGAGCTGAGTAGCAGGATAACCAACAAGCCTGAAATCAAGGGAGAGATAGGCATCCTGGAGACAGGATGCAAGCATTTGTTTACCTGGGGCAGAAGCTTCTAGAGACTGGTGTGAAAAATTCACTTAGAATGAGTGAAGGCTGAGTGTGGACTGGTGTTAGAGTCTGGAGACCCTAGGGACTGCAGATATAAAGCAAGCTTTTCTCCATGGATGCTACTTGCCGAGAGTTCTGAGAAAGCATGCGTCATGGTGAAGGCCTAGGGGAGAGAAATAGCAGCCGTTGTGGAAAAGGCAGGAAACTCTGCCCAGACCTTTCTCCTCTGTGTCCTCTACAGATCAAAAGCTTTAATCTATGCAGAGAAGGGCAATAAACACTGTTGCCCATAGAACATTGTTGAAATATGTTGCAGCTGGGGGAAGGGACTAAAAAAATAAACCTATACCCCTGAGGGAAGGGCAGCAATGGGTACAGGGCCCCGAAATATATATGAGAGAGGGACTGGATCACTGAGAAGGTCACATACCAGAGATCCAGGGACATAGGGCCTGCCTAAAACCGAGGTTTAATCAGAACTTTAGACATCTGACTCTTGTGCTTTCCTACAACCATCTAACAAGCGTCAAGTAACAAGTCGTAGTGGAATACTGAGAGGAGAGTTGCAAGACTGTGGAGACTTCAAAAGTTTAAAAGAGAAACCCAAAGCTGATGTGACAGTGAAAAAAATCCCTCTAGCAAACCAGCCTTCAGCCTAAACACAAGGTATGCTAGAGGAATTTGAAGTCTGTGGTGCATTGAAGGTACACTGAAGCAACAACAAACTAAAGCAATGACAAACCTCAAACCTAGTTCAACTCCTGACTACATTAACTCCAACTTCCACACTGAAGGCTTAGCAAAAGGAAAGGCAGGCCCCCCAAATCTGTTTACTTTGGTCTCTACCCTACTGCACAAAGTATCTGGATTTCAACTAAACGTTATGAAACATACAAAAGGAGAGAAAAAAGACACTTCCAAGAGACAAAGAAATCAACAGAACAAGATTTAGAGATAACACAGATGTCGTAACTATCTGACATGGAATTAAAATAGCCCTGAGTAATATGCTAAAGACCCCAGTGGAAAAGGTGGACAACATGCATAATCAGGTTAGAAATTTCCACAGAGAGATCAAAACTGTAAGAATGAGTCAAATGAAAAACTCAGTACCAGAGATGAAGAATATCTTTGCATGGCTTATTAGCAGACCTAACACAGCCAAGGAAAGAAGCAGTGAATTTAAAACTAGGTCAATAGAAATGATCAAAACTGAAACACAAAGAAACATGAGTGAAAAAAAAAGAAAAGAAAACAGAATAGAACATCCAAGAACTATGTAACAACCTCAGATAGTACACACAATTGGCATCCTGGAAAGACAAAGGAAAGAGAATGGGGCAGAAGAAATACTTGAAGAAATAATGGCTGAGAATTTTTAAGACTTCATGACAAATGCTAAACAACAGATTCAAAAAGCTGAGAGCAACAAGAAAGAGAAATACCCAAAACCAAAATTCAACTCCCCCCAAAACACCCATCTAGGCATAAAATCACCAAACTGCTGAAAACTAAATACAAAGAGAAGATCTTGAGGCATCCAGAGGAAAAAAGATGTGTTACATACAGAGGAAGAAGGTGAAGAATTATTCTAGACTTCTTGTTAGAAACCACACAAACCAGAAGACAATGAGCGACAACTTTAAAGCGCTGAAAGAAAAGCAAATCTTTCAACCCAGAATTTCTGAAGCCCACAAAAATGCCTTTCAAAAATGAAGGAGAAATAAACACTTTCTCAGATAAAAAAGGAGAACTGCTCTACCAGAAAAGCTAAAGCAAGTTCTTCAGGCAGAAGGAATGTGATTACCAGGTAAAAACTTAGACAGACACAAAGGGATGAAGAGCACTCGAAGCGGAATAAATTAAGGTCAAATAAAATTTGTTTTTTTTCTTATTTTAAATTGCTCTAAAATAAAACTAACTGACTAAAATAAAATTGTGTTTATGGTATGTGTAAAATTAAAATATAGGGCAATATAGAACAAAGAATAGGAGAGAGGAATTGGGGGTACACTATTTAAGGTCTGTATACTACACAGTGTAATATTATTTGAAGGTAGATTCTGATTAACTAGTGATATATATTGTCAGCCCTAGAGTAAGACACAAAAATTTTATAAAGTTTAAATAATAAGTTAATAGTGGAGGTTATGGAATAACAAAAAGCTCAATTATAAATATGCAATTAATACAAGAAAAGACAGAAAAATAAGAAACAAAGAATAAATGGAACAAATAGAAAACAGCTAGCAAAACCGCAGATTTTAGTCCAACCATATCAATAAGCACATTAAATGTGAATGGTTTAAACATACCAAATGAAAGAAAAGTTGTCATATTGGATAAAAAATAAGTAAGACCCAACTATATGCTACTGCAATAAATCCACTTGAAATAGAAACGTATAGATAAGTTAAAATAAAAGGATAGAAAAAGATGTATAATGCAAACACCATAAATAAAGAAGATGGGTAGCTATATTACTATCAGACAAAGTAAACTTCAGAATAAGGATTATTATCAGAGATAAAGAGCGACATCACATAATAGTAAAGGGGTAAATTCTTAAGAAGATATAGCAATTTCATATGTGTATGCACCTAACAATAGAGTTTCAAAATACATAAAGCAAAAACTGATAGAACCGAAAGGATAAATAGACAAAACTACAATCATGGTTGGAGAGTTCAATACTAGTCTGTCGTCATTAATTGGTAGAACAAGTATATAGAAAGTCAGTAAGGGCACAGAAGAACTGGACAACATGATCAAACAACTTGACCTAAACACCATTTATAGAGAATGCAAACCAATAAGAACAGAATCCACATTCTTTTCAAGTATACATAGAATATTCCCAAAGATGGACCATATCCTGTGTCAAAACTCAAAGAGCATATTTAATATTAAATAAATCATACAAAGTACGTTCTTTGATGATAATGAAATTAAACTAGAAATCAATCACAGAGAGATTTCTCAAAAGTCCTCTAAGATATCAGAATTAAACAATATTGCTGCTATGAACACTCAAGTATAAGCTTTTAGGTGGACATAAATTTTCATTTCTCTTGGGTATAAAATCAGGAGTGGAACTGTTGAGCATACGGCAATTCTATGTTTAGCTTTTTGAGAAAATATAAGACTGTTTTCTAAAGATTATTTTTTCCCCATTGACTTGTCTTGGCAGTCTTGTTGAAAATCAATTGAATATAAATGTGAGGATTTATTTCCAGACTCAGCTGCACAATTTTACACTCCCATCAGCAGTATATGAGATTTCAACTTCTCCACGTTCTCGTCAATACTCTTCTCTTTGATTATGACCATTCCAGTGGGTGTGAAGCGGTATCTCATTGTGGTTTTGATTTGCGTTTCCCTGATGGCTAATGGTGTTGAACATCTTTTCATGTGCTTATTGGCCATTAGAATGTCTTTTTTGGAGAAATATCTAGCAGATCCTTTGCTCATTTTTTAATTGTGTTGTCTTTTTATTATTGAGTTGTAAGAGTTCTTTATATATTCTAGATACAAATCCCTTAATAGATATATGATTTGTAAATATTTTCTCCAATCTTGTCAGTTCTATTTTTCACCCTCTTGATGGTATCCTTTGTAACACAAAAGTTTTTAATTTCGGTGAAGTCCAATTTACCTATTTTCCTTTGGTTGCTTTTGTGTTTAGTGACGTATCCAAGAATCGTTTGCCTACTTCAAAGTAATGAAGATATACACCTATGTTTTCTTCTAAGAGTTTTATAGTTTTAGTTCTCACATTCAGGTCTTTGATCCATTTTGAGTGGATTTTGTATCTGGTATGAGGTAGGGGTACAACTTCATTCTTTTGCATGTACATAGCCAGCTGTCCTACCACCATTTGTTGAAAAGGCTATTCTTTCCCTATTTATTGACGTGTCTTGGCACACTTGTTGATAATCAATCAACCATAAATGTGAGGATTTATTTCCAGATTCTCAATTCTATTTTATTGATCAATATCCCTATTCTTATGCCAGTACCACACTGTCTTAATTTAGAATTTTGAAATTAGGAAGTGTGAGTCTTAAAACTATGTTCTTCTTTCTCAAGACTGTTTTAGCTCCTCTGGATTTCTTGAATTTCCATATAAATTTTAGGATAAACTTGTCAACTTATGGAAAGAAGCCAGCTGGAACTTTGTTGGAAATTGTATTTAATCTGTAGATAAATTTAGTGAGTTTTGAGACCTTAACAATATTTAATCTTCTGATCTATGAACGTGGAATATCTTTACATTTATTTACATCTGCTTTATTTTTTTTAGCAATGTTTTTTAGTTTTCAAAGTGTACATTTTGTACTCTTTTGCTAAATTTATTCCTAAGTATTTTATTCTTTTTGATGTTATTTTGAATGGAATTTTTTTTCTTAATTTCATTTTTGGGTTATTTATTTCAAGTGTGTAGAAAAACAATTGATTTTTGTTCATTGATCTTCTATCTTGAAACCTTGCTAAACGTATTAGTTCTAATAGATTTTTAGTGTGTTCTTTAGGATTTTCTATATATAAGTTCCTGTTATCTGAGAAAAGAGGCGGTTTTACTTCTTTCTTTCCAATGTGGATGCCTTTTATTTTATTTTCTTGCTTCCCTTACAGTGTTGAATAGAAGTAGTGAGAATGGATATCATTGTCTTGTTCCTGATCTTATGGGGAAAACACTCAGTCTTTTATCATTAAGTATGAAAAAGCATAGCTGTGGGTTGTTTTTTTTTTTTAAAGATTGGCACCTGAGTTAACATCTGTTGCTAATCTTCCTTTTTTCTTCTTCTTCTTCTTCTCCCCAAAGCCCTCCAGTACATAGTTGTATATTCTAGTTGTAGATCCTTCTGGTTGTGCCATGTGGGACGCCGCCTCATCATGGCTTGATGAACAGTGCCATGTCCGTGCCCAGGATCCCAACTGGTGAAAACCTGGGCCACCAAAGTGGAGCATGTGAACTCAACCCCTCAGCCATGGGGCTGTCCCCTAGCTGTGAATTTTTAACAGACGCTTTTTATCACTCTGAGGAAGTTTCCTTTTATTACTAGTTTGTTGAGTGTTGTTTTTATCATCAAAGTTTATTGGATTTTGTTGAATGCTTTTTCTACATCTATTGAAATGGTCGTGTGGTTTTTATTCTTTTTTCTAATACGTTGCATTACATTAACTGATTTTCATATGTCAAACCAACTATGTATTTCTGGATTAAATCTCACTTAGTCATGGTGTATAGTTTTTTAATACATTGCTGGTTTGCTAGTATCTGTTGAGAATTTTTGTGTCCATATGCATAAGGGATATTAGTCTATGTTTTTTTTTCTCGTGATATCTTTATCTGGCTTTAGTACCAGAGTGATAATGATTTCATGGAATGAGTTGAGAAGTTCTTTCTTCTTCTATCTTTTAAAAGAATTTGTGAAGGATTCATATTAGTTATTTAAATGTTTGGTAGAGTTCACCAGTGCTGTAGACAAAATGTTTGTGCCCTCCCAAAATTCTTATGTTAAAATCCTAACCGCTATGTTGATGGCATTAGGAGACAAAGTTTTGAGGAGATGATTGGTCTCGAGGGTGGAGCCCTCATGAATGAGATTAGTACCCTTATAAAAGAGATCCCAGAGAGATCTTTCACCCCTTCCACTATGTGAGGTTACAGTGAGAAGATGGCTGTCCGTGAGGAAACAGGCCCTCACCAGACACTGAATCTGCTAGCACCTTGATCTTGGACTCTCCAGCTCCAGAACTGAAAGATACATTTTTTTCCTTATAAGCCACCAGTTTATGGTATTTTGTTACACCAGCCTGAGTGGACTGAGATAATTTGAGGCTTTGTTGTTAGGTGTATATATGTCAGTCAACTGATTTTTAACAAAGTTGTAGAAACCATTTAATGGAAAAATTATAGTTTTGTCAACAGATGAGGGTGGAAAAATTGAATGTCTATATGCAAAAAAAAAGAATCTCAACCCATATGCAAAAATTAACTCAGATTGGATCATAGACAAAATGTAAAACATAAAACTACAAGACTTCAGGGAAAAAAGGAGAAAATCTTTGTGACTTTGGGTTAGGCAAAGAAATTTTAGATACTACGCCCAAAGCATGGTCCACAAAAGCTAAAATTGATGTATTAGACTGCACAAAAATTAAAAACTTTTGCTTTGTGAGAAACACTGTGAAGAGGTTAAAAAGACAAGATGCAGACTGGGAGAAAATATTTGCAATTCACATTTCTGATAAAGGACTTCTATCTGGACCATATAAAAATCTCTCAAAACTCAATAATGAGAAATAAAAAGAGCGGAACTGAACTTCAACAAAGATATATGGGTTGCAAATAAATATGAAAAGATACTCAGTAGTATTAATTACTGGGGAAGTGCAAAGTAGGACAACAACAAGATACCTCTACATATCTATTAGTATGGCTAAATGAAAAATACTGCCAATACCAAGTGCTGGTGAGCACTCAGAGCAATTGGCACTCACATATGTTGATGGTGGGAATGCAAAGTGGGATGACCACTCTGGAAAATGGTTTGGTAGTTTCTCATACCGTTGAACATACACTTACCATACAACCCAGCAATCCCATTCCTGGGTATTTACCCTAGAGAAATGAAAACTTATATTTGCATCAAAACCTATACACCAATGACTATGGCTGCTCTATTCATAATTGCCTCAAACTGAAAACAAGCCAGATGTTTTTCAATTGACAGATGGGTAAACAAACCTTGTATATCAATACGGTGAAATACTCCTCAGCAATAAAAAGGAACAAACTATTGACTCCCACAACAATGCAGATGCATCTTAAATGCATTTTGCTAGGTGAAAGAAGCAGACCAAAGGTTACATATTGTATGATTCTATTTACATGACACTCTAGTAAAGGAGAAACTATAAGGAAGGAAAACAGATTTGTGGTTTCCAAGGTTTGGGGGTGAGACAGGGTGAACTACAAAGGGATAGCATGGGAAATTTTTGTTGTGATGCAAGTATTCTGTATCATGAACATGGCATCAATTAGATGACCCTATGCACTTTTCAAACCCTGTAGAAGAGGGCACTGCACAGAGAGAATTTTATTGTATAGAATTAAAAAATCAACCAGGATGTGGGAGAATACAAACAGAAACAGATGAACCTAACTGTATTGCAAATGAATAACATAACCATACTGAAAGGCAGGGGGAAAAAAGAAGAACCTAAGTAACTTTGGAAACCAGTGTTTTGTCTGGACACTGTAAGCCCAGGGACAAAAAGAACTGCACACAGATGTTGCACTCTAGTTAGTAAGTCTGACTCTTACAGGAAATGGGTTAGCAATTTTGAAATTACTTTATGTGAACTATAGAGCTGAACAAATAAGTAAATATTTTGTAGATAATGAGAGTCAGATTTCACTGTTGGAGAAATATAGTGATACAAATAAGGAAAAGGAGAAGGCTGGAATGACTCCTGCCATGCTGGATTGGGGCCGTAGCTATCAGTATGAACTCAGTGGTTTTAAACATACATGCAAAGAAATAGATACAGAAGTAGAGATCTGTATGTATGCATGGGTTGATATACATATATGTATTTCTTAGTTCTGCCCACTGAGAGGGACCAGAAGCAGTGACACACCTTAACACCCAGATCTTGGTCTCTAAAACATCATTCTTCAATAAAAAGAACCATATCTTCTTGAAGAAGTGGTTGATTCCAGTGCTGGTAAAAGAAAACACACGATGAGCTTGGAGCATCTTGTGTGTCAGAAAATAAGGAAGTTCTTAAAAAAGTCTGAGATTTGTCCAAAGAGCACAGGGACCAACCTGAAAAAAACTCCCACTGGCCAAGGCTGGAGCAATTTGAGCACAAAAATGAATAACAATAGTACTGAATCATAAACCACAGAATGAAATAAATACCCATGAGTCCAGACAGATGTAAACAAATGATTGAATAAATAAACGAACAGAGGAGAATAACTCTTCCTTACGGAAGAATTACAAGTAACAATCAACAACTACAGCAAAGTAGCAGGGTATAAAATTAACGTGCATAAATCAGTAGCATTTCTATACACTAACAATAAACTAACAGAAAAAGAACTCAAGAACTCTATCCCATTCACAATCGCAACGAAAAGAATAAAATACCTTGGGATAAACTTAACCAAGGAAGTGAAGGATCTATACAATGAAAACTACAAGACTTTCTTGAAAGAAATTGACGATGACATAAAGAGATGGAAAGACATTCCTTGCACATGGATTGGAAGAATAAACATAGTTAAAATGTCCATACTACCTAAAGCAATATACAGATTCAATGCTATCCCAATCAGAATCCCAAGAACATTCTTCACAGAAATTGAACAAACAATCCTAAAATTCATATGGGGGAACAAAAGACCACGAATTGCTAAAGCAATCTTGAGCAAGAAAAACAAAGCCGGCGGAATCACAATCCCTGATTTCAAAACATACTACAAAGCTACAGTGATCAAAACAGCATGGTACTGGTACAAAAACAGGTGCACAGATCAATGGAACAGAATTGAAAGCCCAGAGATAAAACCACACATCTATGGACAGCTAATCTTCGACAAAGGAGCAGAGGGCCTACAATGGAGAAAAGAAAGTCTCTTCAACAAATGGTGCTGGGAAAACTGGACAGCCACATGCAAAAGATTGAAAATCGACCATTCTTTTTCACCACACACCAAAATAAACTCAAAATGGATCAAAGACCTAAAGATTAGGCCTGAGACAATAAGTCTTTTGGAAGAGAATATAGGCAGTACACTCTTTGACATCAGTTTCAAAAGAATCTTTTCGGACACTGTAACTCCTCAGTTGAGGGAAACAATAGAAAGAATAAACAAATGGGACTTCATCAGACTAAAGAGCTTCTTCAAGGCAAGGGAAAACAGAATTGAAACAAAAAAACAGCTCACTAATTGGGAAAAAATATTTACAAGCCACTTATCCGACAAAGGGTTAATCTCCATAATATACAAAGAACTCACACTGCTTAACAACAAAAAAACAAACAACCCGATCAAAAAATGGGCAGAGGACATGAACAGACATTTCTCAAAAGAAGATATGAATATGGCCAATAGACACATGAAAAGATGTTCATCATCGCTAATCATCAGGGAAATGCAAATCAAAACTACACTAAGATATCACCTTACCCCCGTTAGATTGGCAAAAACATCCAAAACCTAGAACGACAAATGTTGGAGAGGTTGTGGAGAAAGAGGAACCCTCATACACTGTTGGTGGGAATGCAAACTGGTACAGCCACTATGGAAAACAGTATGGAGATTTCTCAAAAAGTTAAAAATAGAAATACCCTATGACCCAGCCATCCCATTACTGGGTATCTATCCTAAGAACCTGATATCAGATATCTCAAGAGTCCGTTGCACCCCTATGTTCATCGCAGCATTATTTACAATAGCCAAGACGTGGAACCAGCCTACATGCCCAGAAACTGATGATTGGATAAAGAAGATGTGGTATATATACACAATGGAATACTACTCAGCCATAAAAAAAGACGAAATTGGCCCATTCACAACAATGTGGATGGACCTCGAGGGCATTATGTTAAGCGAAATAAGTCAGTCAGAGAAAGACGAACTCTATATGACTCCACTCATAGGTGGAAATTAGTATATTGAGAAGGAGATCTGATCGGTGGTTACCAGGGAAAAGGGGGGGTGGGGGGAGGGTACGGAGGGGGAAGTGGTGTACCCACAACATGACTAACAAAAATGTACAACTGAAATTTCACAAGCTTGTAATCCATCATAACATTAATAAAAAAAAAAAAAAAAAGAATTACAAGTAACATATGTAGAAGATATGAGGGAAATACAAAATCAACATTAGAACACCACTGTAATAATTGTTGCAGGCAAGATATCTGCTAATGAATGCCAAAATTAGGCAACAGCAAGTTTGAGGAGAAACAGGATATTTCTATACCTTAAAAATATCTTTTGAAAGATATTCATTAACTACAAAGAGAAAGATAATAATTTTACAGCAGAAAAACTCAGCAGATATCACATTAATCAAGTAATCAAAGTTAACATCACCAGTCATGAGGCATATTGCTATCCTACATCCCCTGATACGATGTACTGAGAAGGGCACAGCATCACTTTTGTGGTATTCTTGCCAAAAATGCACATCCTTAATATAATCACGAGAAAACATCAGAGAAACCCAAATTGGGAGATATTCTACAAAATAACTGACCAATACTTTTCGAAAGTGTCAAGGTCATGAAAGACAAGGAAAGAGTGAAGAAATGTCAAAGACTAGAGGAGACTAAGGAGACGTGAGGACTAAATGAAATTTGGGACACATTTGTATGCTGGAACAGAAAATATTTATTGGTGAGAAAACTGGTGAAATAAAAATAAAGTGTGTTATTTAGTTAATATTATTGTGCCAACATGAATATCTTGGTTTTGGTAATTGTGCTATTATTATGCAAGATGTTAACATTAGTAGAAGCTGGGTGAAGAGCATTTTTAAACTACTTTTGCAACATTTATCTATATCTAAAATTATTTCTCTATATGTAACTTTAAAATGAAAATTTAAGAAAAGGTCTCTCTGAAATAATCCAGATGTGGCAGAGATACAAGCAAGAAAAAAATAACCAGAAAACAAAAATTTTGTCTTTGGGGTTGGGGAGCAAAATGTGCTAGAGGGCAACTTCTGGAATTTCTGAATGGCTGCCCTCCACTCTTGAATTTACTTTAGGTCAAAGGACCCAGCTACTGGAACCATAAGGATAAATCAACATTGCACCATGTAAATGCCCTTGAACAAGTTGGTGCAGTTTGGGGCAGGCACAGTTTATTCTGCCCCAGGCCAGAGCTGGTCAGCAAAATTATTGGTTGAATATATTTTAATAAGGTATACTAGAAAGATAAAAGTGGGAATTATTTGTGTTAATTGAATGAAGCTTGATTAGTGCTCCTTCCAGGGAATCTGGAAGACTGTGGAAAAGAAGTGTCAAAAACCAGCAACAAGCATCCATATGCAGTTCAGCCAAATGAGTGAGAGTTAAGTGAACTCTAAAGAGAGTGTGATAGAAGGGAAACACACAAAAAAAGGAAATAAGACATTTATTTCATAACTAAAATCAATATTTACATGAAAAGCAAATATTTATAAAGTATCTACTGTGTGCATGGCACCAAATCATTGTGTAATTTGTGCAGCACTTTATCAACTACCAAGTTCTATGACCTAAATCATGTCATCTGATCTTCACCGAAACCAGATGAAGTGTGCAAGGGATTATCTGGTTTTCACAAGTGAAAAACTGAATCGCAGTGGTAAGTGGCTTTGCCAAGGTCACACGATAAATGGTTGGGCCGGGACTTGAGTGCTGGTCTTCCAATTCCTAGCTCCTTTTGAGAATTCCATTTTTACCCAAAAGATAACTTTCCATCTGCATGTCTTGATGAAGACCGAGTGAGCATACCAGAGATCTGGATTCATCTAAAATTTGAAAATTTGTCTTAAATGTTTTACACTGCACAAAATCTAGAATATGCTTCAAAAGATGCATTTTCCCTTTAAATGTTTAAATGCATGTCCTTAAGGATACATTAAATCCATATGCTCCTGATCAATTTGCATTTACTGTAATTCATTAAAATGCTGCTTTAGAAGTTATTGGGTGTTCAAACACATTTTGAGTCTCTCTCCAAGTATCTGCAAAAATTTCTATTGATGGTCTTAAAATGAATGTAAAAAGTTTTTTTGCATAAGTACACACTTGGTCCATCCATTTTCAGGAGAGTGACCCTTGGGCGAGTGTAGCAGGACTTCATCTGTTTCCTAGCTTTCTCGTTCTTAAAGTGGAAGGAGAAATGTCTCAAACAGGAGGGAAGCCATTTGCCCTTTGAGCGTTCAATGTTCGGTCGAAAAGGAAGTTAATATGTTGCACATCTCCAACATGTCTAAATGTACAAAACCCAACCATGCTCTGTCCATCCATCCATCCATCCAAACATCCATCCATGTATTCAATCATTCAAGTAACATTTACTGGAGTCCTACTATGAACCAGGCATTGTAGAAGGTTCTGAGAGAATAATGAGTAACATATTTTTCCTGTCATGTTTTATAGAGAATGTTATATTATTCTAAGAACAACCTTACAATTTAGGTAGATAATTTTGTTCATACTTCTTAGAAACGGAAAAAGAGAGCTCAGAAAGGTTCAGCAACTTGTCTGTGATTCCAGGTGATTCCTAACACATGGTAGATGCTCTGTTAATGTTCGTTGAATTGAAATGAGTGAGCAAGAGACGTGTGTTCTTTGGATCTGCTCTGGTTAGGATGTCAGATTATAGGAATAGGGTAGTGGTAGGAACATGGGCTTTGGGGCCAGACTAGATCTGAGCTCCAATCCCATCTCCATTACTCAATAACCATGTGTATCAGTCAGAGTCCCAGCAGGAAACAGATGGTACATCCAAATTAGAATGATTTCAGGAAGGCTTAAAAAAGGAACAATTCACTAAGGTGTGAGAAGGGTATAGGGGAACCGCATGGGATAGTGCACTAATGGTGTGGTTGTTACTACTCCTGGGCCTGAAAGAATAAGAGAAGAGAGTGGTTACAATAACCCAGAGAGGGGCATCTGACAGGAACTGTGACCTTCAGTCAAGGGCAGCAGCCAGCCTGAGATGACCCTGCAGGGAGGAAGCCAGGCGTAAACACTCTGATGTCATTCTCTTCCTGCCCTCCCATATTCTGCCAAGGCACCCATCGGTTGAACCCAGTTGGGCAAAGGAACCACTGACGTGGTCATACAGGTCAGCCTTTGGAACAGAGAGCAAGTAAGGAAGTGGATCTGGAGAGGCAAATGGAAGATATCTGACACCGCATGTGAGGTTGGGAAATTATTTCACCTCTTTTACCTTTTGACCCTCCTCTTTCAACTGGATATAATGAAAATTACCTTGTAGGGTGGTTGGAGAGGATTAAATGGAATCATATGTACACAGCATCGAGCACAGCCTGGCACCAGAGCTCACTAGCAATTCTTCTTTCCTTGGCTCTGGTGCCCAAGTGTGGGGTCCCCAGAAGCTCAAGAAGGCCCAACACCCAGTTAATCTTACTGTCTGAGATGTGGACATCTTAGTTTTACAGAACTGCTTGCCATGTCTTGGGGACATGCAACTGACAGTAACGGGCTGGGCCCTGGAGATAGTTGGACGAGAGCTCATATAATATGGGAAGGGTGGCAGGGTGTGTGCTCAGAAAGCTGACAGCAGCAGAGGGAGCCAACAGAGAGTGACTGGCAGGTGTGTGCAGAAGTGGCGAAGAGCAGGCAGGAGCAGGCACTTCTGAGATGCTCAGACAAGGAACAGGGCTTCGCTGAAGAGCATCATAGTCTTCACACTTTCTAGTGCAGCTGATTCAATCCTTGTGCTGTGGGTCTCGGCAGGGTCCAAGAATTCAGGTGATTACGGATCCCCCCACCGGATGGCTATGCTGTGTAATTCCTAAAACAATAATGCTTTCAGAAACACTGACATGATGTCTGAGGGGCAGATTTTGAAGTCAGATTTTGATCTGATTTGAATCCCAGTTCTGTCACTTCTAGCTGTGTGACCTTAGGCAAATCACTCCACCTCTCTCTGCCCCCTTGCTCATCTGAAACATTGCTCATCTTATCAAGTTATGTGACAATGAAGTGAGATAATCCATATAAAGAATTTAATAAATATTGATGCTAAGTCTTGGAACAGATGGCAAAACCCCAGCCACTTCACCAGGGTTCTGGGATGGGCCTTTGACACTGGCATAAAGAAAGGAAGGTCTTGAAGGCTACAACCAAAGGGGACCCTTCAGACCCTGGATGCAGCCCTTCCTGAATTTCATTCAGCACAGTTGGCTAGCTTTTCCCTCAGGGCTACATCCAAGTGTGATTCCTACCTTGCTATGGCTGGATCAGCCCAACATATAACTTCCTGAAATGACGTGAACAAATTTCAATGTCCATATTTCCACAATATCCACCATTAGACCTAATGTGTAAAGAACGAGGCCCAAACCCAGTGGTTTCTCCCAGAGCTATGTGACTAATTTAGATTTGAGACAGTATTTGATACTCTTTTCTAACCAGAGCATTTCCGATGGTTTCAGCCACACAGGGGTCAGTTCACATCCTCTGAAATGTGTCTACTCAGGAAAGGGGAAATAGAACAGAAGTGGCCCTTTCCCCCAGTACCAAGGTGGCATTGTGATATGGAGATTGGAGCCAAACACAGCTGGGTTTGAATCCTTCTTCTGATATATATTAGTTGTGTGAATTTCAAAATGTCACATGACCATCAAAACTTCATGTCCTTCTCTGCAAATGAAGATACTAACACATACTTTGCCCATTATTGTAAGGATTAATCAAGAGCATATATATAACTTCCTGGCACTTAGTAACATTAAAAAATTACCTATGACTGACAAATAATAATGTACAGCTGAAATTTTACAAGGTTGTAAACTATCATAACCTCAATAAAAAAATTACTGTTATTATTGTTTTCAGCTTTATAAGGTGGTTCTCTTATCATTTGAATTTCTACAATATATGTGTGCATTTTTTTTTAATGATCAACAAAATCAGACCCAAAAGACTTTATTTTTTGCTTCCAATCCCTCTCAGGTGAAGAGAATTCTGTATAGGCAATGCCCTTTAAAATGTCATCAATTCCCGTTGCTAACCATGGCCTTCATCATTTTGGAGATAAAGCTTTTGATCTTCCAACTTAAGAAGTGCTGAGACAAAATTCTCTTGGGACATTCTTTGCAAAGATTTTACACCTTTTCTTGTTTTTGAGCAAAAAATTAAATAAAGTCAAGATGCTGGAACTCCTGCATACAAATAATTTACCATGGGATAACATGGGTAAAGTGAATGCTAAACAGAGGTATCTCGGTTCTAGGGTTTAGGATAGTTTTGTGGTAAAGGACTCAGAGAAGGATATGAAGCCTTGTCCAGGCCCAATTACACATTTATCTCCATGAGTCTATTACAATATTGTCAGAAATCACTACTATTCCCTGAAGAACTAGAGGAGGATGCCCTCAAGGGTCTTAAACGGAAATAAAAGGCAGCTACAGCCAAACCATCTCTTCTGGCAAATTGTCTCTGGGCTCCAGGATGTAGGTTGTTCACTTCTGCCACCTCGCTGGTCCCCATCTCTTCTGCTTCTGAAACCCATCTGTCTGTCTGGGCTTGTTTATGGTGTTATTATTTTTGTAAGCCACCTCCAGCTCTTCAGTGACTCACCGGCACTGACCCATTTCTGGCTTGGTTTCCCTATCTGTAAGTCAGGAATGATAAGATAGACCCTCAGAGTTTTTACCATCATTAAATATGATAACATGAGTAGAGAGCCTATGACAGGGCCTGATCCTCAACAAACATTAACTCCTATGCTCTTTGTGCAAATATCCTAGACTTTGTAATCTAGCCTAACACAGAGCTCTGGTGCAAGTGAGTGAGCCAGAGGGAATTACTATTCTTGAGCCTCAGTTCTCTCATCTGCAAAATGGAGATAATAATAATTACTTTGAAGGGATATTGCGAGGAAAGCACTTAGCAACAGTGGGAGACAGAGCCCTGCCTAAGAGTTTGATCTGGCCCAATTTCAAAGATTTGGCTGGTCCTTTAAGGAGGTACCTTCAAATCTTCTCTTATTAACTATTATCCAGTGAAAACAGAGCTCCAGATGGTTCAGGAGCAAAATGTGACACATTTGTAAGTCTAGATTGTGTAATAGGTAGGCAGGGTATGCTTTTCCATGGGGTCATCATATAGATGCACACTTCAGAGAATTCTTCTTTTAATAAGGAAAATATTTGTGATATTTGATACAAATTACATTAGAAAAAATCCATGTGATACATAGAATTTACTCCTTTCCTCTTCTGATAGCTGTAAATGTTTCAAAATTTACATCCTTTGCAATAAATTATGGGTATTTATCTTTGTTGAATGCTCATACCAAGAGACTCTTTTTCCCCATCGGATCCTCCATCCAAATGTTAAATGCCAATTTTTTTTTGCTTCTTTTTAAAAAACAGCTTTATTGATGAATAATTGACATACAATAAAGTGCACATAATTTGTGTGCAATTTGATAAATTTTGACATATGTATATACCTGTGAAACCATCACCCCAATCAAGATAATGAACATATCCATCACTCCAAAAACTATATTAGTTTGCATTTTCTAGAGTTTTATGAAAATGGAATCACAAAACACGCACTCTTTCTTCTCTGTTTTTTTCATTCAGAATAATTATTTTGAGATTCTTCCATATTGTTGCTTGTATCTATAGTTTACTCCTTTATACTGCTGACTAGTATTCTATTGAATGCAGTTTATATATTCACTGGAAGATGGCGACTTGTCGTTTTTTGTTTTTTGTAAATAAAGCTGCTTTGAACATTCATGGGCAAATTTTTGTATAGACATGTACATTCATTTGTTTTGGGTAAATACCTAAGAATGGAATGGCTGGGTCATATGGTTAGGTGTATACTTATTTTTGAAAAAACCACCAAATTGTTTTCCAAAGTGTTTGTACCATTTTACATTCTGACCAGCAGTGTATAAGAGTACCAGTTGCTCGATATCTTCACCAACACATAGTATGGTCAGTCCTTTTAATTTTAGCTATTTTAATGTGTGTACTGATATCTCAGTGTAGTTTTAGTTGTATTTCCCTAGTGACTTTTCATTTGTTTCTTCGCCTTCCGTAGATCTTCTTTGACCTGTTTAAATCCTTTGCTCAAAATGCATTAGGATTTTGTTTTCTTATAATTAGGGTTTGAGAGATTTTTAAATACTCTGATGAATGTGTTAATTAACCTGATGGAAGGGATCTTTTCACAATGTATACGTATACCAAATCATCATATCGTACACTTTAAATATCTTACAACTTTACCGTCAATTACACCTCAATGAAGCTGAAACTTTTTTCCTGATTAGTCTGGTAGGAGGTTTATCAATTTTATGGATCTTCTCAAATAACCAGCTTTTGTTTTTGTGGATTTATTTCCTTTCTTCTACTTACTTTGGCCTTAATTTCATCTTCTTTTTCCAGTTTCTTAAGGTGGAAGCTGAGATAATTGATTTGACACCCTTCTTCTTTCTCAAATATAGGATTTAATGCTAAAGAATTTCTCTAAAGTGTTGCTTAAAGCAACATCTCACAAATTTTGATACAGTGTGTCTTCATTTTAATTTTGTTCAAGATATTTTCTAATTTCAATTTTTATTTCATCTTTGATTCATGGATTATTTAAAAGGGTATTATTTGGTTTCCAAATATTTGGGAGATTTTCCAGATATCATTTTGTTATTGATTTCTAATTTACTTCAATTGTGGTCAGAGAAAATGCTTTGTATGACTTGATTCTTTTTGTTTATTATGACCTATTCTCATCTGAATATAGTTTATTTTGGTAAATGTTTCATGTGCAATTGAAAAGAAAGAGTATTTTTATATTACTGGATAGAATGTTCTATAAGTGTCAATCACGTCAAGTTGGTTGATATACTATATTCTTTTTTTTTTTTTTAGATTATTAAAATTTTTTTCCTTTTTCTCCCCAAAGCCCCCCGGTACATAGTTGTATATTCTTCGTTGTGGGTCCTTCTAGTTGTGGCAGGTGGGACGCTGCCTCAGTGTGGTCTGATGAGCAGTGCCATGTCCGCGCCCAGGATTCGAACCAGCGAAACACTGGGCCGCCTGCAGCAGAGCGCGCAAACTCAACCACTCGGCCACGGGGCCAGCCCCGATATACTATATTCTTGCTGACTTTCTACTAGTTCTATCAACTGTTGAGAAAGCAGTATTAAAATACCAGACCATAATTGTTGATTTGTCCATTTCTCTTTGTAGTTCTGTTAGTTTTTTCTTCATGTATTTTAGAACTCTGTTATTATGTGCATATTTAGGATTGCTATGTCCTCTCGATGAGTTGACCACTTTGTCATTTTGAAATGACCCTTTTTATTCCTGGTAATATTCTTTGTTCTGAAATCTACCTCAATTATTAATATGGCCACTCCAACTTTATTTTGTTTATTGTTAAGATAGCATATATTTCTATTCTTTTATTATTTGTGCCTTCATATTTAAAGTTCATTTCTTGTGGGCAGCATACAACTGAATCTTCCATTTTTTATTCAATATGACAATCTCTGTTGTTGTTTTTTTAAATCTCCCCAGTACATAGCTGTATACTTTAGTTATGGGTCTTTCTGGTTGTGCTATGTGGGACGCCGCCTCAACATGGCCTAATGAGTGGTGCCATGTCCGCGCCCAGGATCCGAACCCTGAGCCGCCAAAGCGGAGTGCACGAACTTAACCACTCGGCCACTGGGCTGGCCCCTCTCTGTTTTTTAATTGGGGCATTTCAAACTTTTAACATTTAATGTGATTACTGATATAATGAGTTTAAAGCTACCAATTTGCTCCTCCTTGTTTGTTCCATCCTTTGTTTCAGCCCTCTTTGTTCCCTTTTCTTTATTTTCTACCTTCTTTTGGAGTATTTGAGCATTTTGCATTGATCTATTTCCTTTGCTAGCTTAGTAGGTAGAACTTTTTTTGTTATTGTAGTGGTTGCTTTAGGGTAATAGCATGCATCTTTAATTTATCACATTCCACCTTCTAGTGATATTATACCATTTCTCCTAGAGTATAAGAACCTTACAACACTATGCTTCTATTTTTCCCCTCTAAACTTTTGTGCTATTGTTGTCATACAGTTTTCTTTTACATATGCTGCAAATCCCATCTCCCTTTTTATTATTATTGTTTAACTAGTCAGCTATATTTTAAAGAGATTTAAATAAGAAAATATATGTTTATACATGTATTTACTATTTCTTTGTGTAGATCCATACTTCCATCTATACTACTTTCCTGCTGTCTGAAGGACATTCTTTAACATTTCTTGTAGTGTGGGTTTGCTGGTGATGAGTTGTTTTATCTTTTGTATATCTGAAAAGTCTTTATTTTTCCTTTGTTTTTGAAGGACATTTTTGCCGGGTATAGATTTCTGGGTTAACAGTTTCTTTTTCTTTTAGTACTTTAAAAATATTTCTTCACTCTCGTCTTACTTGCATTGTTTTTGATGACAAATTTGCTGTCATCCTCATCATTGTTCCTCTGTATATAATATGTCTTTTTTCTCTTGATGCTTTTAAGATTTTATCTTTATCACTGTTTTTCAGAAATTTGCTTATGACATGTCTTGGTGCAGTTTTAGTCATTTCTTGTGATTGGGTTTGTTAAGCTTCTCAGGTCTGGAAATTTGGAAATATTTTGGCCATCATTTCTTCAAATGTGTTTGTCTCCCCACCCTTCTTCCCCATTTCAGGGGCTCCAATTACACATACATTAGGCTGCTTGAAGTTACAGCTAAATGATGCTCTGTTCTTTTCTCTTTAGCTCCTTTTTTAACTTTTTACTTTCTGAGTTGCAGCTTCGATAATTCTTACTGATATGTTTTCAAGTTTGCTAATTTTTTCTTCTGCAATGTCTAATCTGACATTAATTCCACCCAATGTATTTTTTCATCTCATGCACTGTAATTTTTATCTCTAGAAGTTTTATTTGGGCCTTTTTAAAATCTTTCACATAACCACTTTTCTTTTTGAACATATGGAATACAATTGCAAGTTGTTCTATGATCCCTTTCTACTATTTTAACATCTGTGTCTATTCTGTGTCAGTTTCAATAGATTGAGTTTTCTCCTAATTTGGGGTCATATTTTCCTGATCATTCCTGGCAATTTTAAATTTGGTGCCACACATTGTGAATTTTGCCTCTTTGTGTGCCAGATGGTTTTGTATCCTAAAATTATTCTTGAGCCTTGTTCAGGTATGCAGTTAAGTCACTTGGAAATTGTTTGATTGTTTTAGGTCTTTTAAGATTTGATAGTCAGAACCAAAGATGTGTTTATTCTAGGGCTAGTCATCCACCACTACAGAGCAAGACCCTTCTCTATACTTAAGCCTATGCCCTATCAATCTTGAGGCTTTCGGTTTGGATGGTGGGAACAGGCACAATTACCAGCCCTATGTGAGGGTCTGGTGCTGTCACCTCTAATACTTTTGGGTGGTTATTTCCCTGGCTTCAAGTGACTTCCTCACACAAATGCACTGATCATTACTCAGCTGAAGGCTTCAGGGGCACTGTCTGCAGATCTCCAGAATTCTCTGTGTACAATTCTCTCCTCTCCTGTACTCTTTCATGAGAACTCTAGTTGCCTTGGTCTCCCCAGACTCTCAGATTTATCTCTTCAGTTCAGGAAATCCCTAAACTCTTCCTGCACTTCCCCTTCCTGAAGTATGGCTTAGAAAATCTCTCAAGGCAGCAAGCTGGGGAAATTGTACAATTCATCTCCTTCATTTCTCATCACTCATGGATCACTGTCCTTTGTTTTCTGATGTACAGTGTCTTCCAAACCGCTATTTCATATAGCTTGTCTGTTTTTTAGTTGTTTAGCAGGTTAAATCCTGGCCCCATTACACCATCTTGATCTGAAACTGAAGTCTTCAGAGAGTTCCTTTCAAGATCTATAAAGAAGAGTTATGCTATACCTCTTTTTTTTTTAGTTACTATACATTTCCATTCTCTTACTGAGATTCTAGCAGTTCTGTTAATGGCTATTATTAGCTTTGAAATTTATTTATCACTTTGGCTACAGTTCTCTATTCTTGCTATTAAATCTTAGAACTAAATTGAGAGCTGGAATATAATACTGCAAAGGTTATTTGCCAAAAAGAAAGTGCAAAAGAATGAGCTTCCCCTCTGTATTAATTTTCTATTTCTGCATAACAATTTACCACAAACTTAGCACTTTAAAACAGTGCACACTTATTATCTCACAATTTCAGTGGGTCAGAAATCTGGGCATGGCTTAGATAGATTCTCTGCTTCAGACTCTCTCACAAGTCTACCATCATGGTGTCAGCTGGGGCTGAGGTCTCATCTGGAGGCTTGATTGGAGAAGGATCTGCTTCCAAGCCCACATGGTTGTTGGCAGGATTTATTTCCTTGAGGGCTGTGGACTGAGGGCCTCAGTTTTTTTGCTGGCTATTTGTCAGAAGCTGTCTTTAGTTCTTTGCCACCTAGTCCTCTCCATTGGCTAGATCAAAATATAGTAGTTTGTTTTACCAAAGTAAGCAAGTCAGAGAGTGAATTAGCAGGTCCCATCCATACTCAAGGGTGAGAGATTATACAAGGGCATAAAATAATAAGAGGCTGGGATTGTTGATGGTCATCTTAGACTCTGCCCATTACATTCTCTTTTCCTAGAGAGGGACAAAGTGAAGGCTTCTTTAAAATTCATATATATATATATATATAGTTTGTTCTTAAGCCTGAGATGTCCTGTTGGCAGAAAACAGCTGACTGAACAAAAACTAAAGTACTAGAGATACAGCATTAAGAAATGTTATTGAGAATGAAGGCTTATGGCCTAATTGCTCTCACGCCCCACTTTAGAGGGAAACCATTCTGCTTTAACCCCTACCTCCTATCATATTCCCTTCTCTCCATAATGTTGGTTCTTTACCCTTAGAAAATAATCTTGCTATCAGAAAATATTTAAACATTTAAACTGCTTTAATCCTTATTTTATTCAATGAGCATTTATTAAGTATCTATTCTGTAGCAGGCTTTATACTAGATATAAGAGATAAAGTAGTAAATAAGAGAGTCTGGGTCTCCCAGTGTAACAGGAAATTAGGCATTAAACTAATGTGGCCAAACCAATGTGCTACAGGAGATCCTCAAGGTGCCTTGGTGGTGGATAAGCAGGACAACCTATCACCTAGGGGTGAGGCGGCCCAACAAGCACCTGGCATTTCATATCAGACAAATGTTGCTTCATTAGCCGTTCCCCATGGGGTCAATACGGCATTGATCACAGACATTATCTCTATATTTCTAGAGCCTAGGACCATGACTGGCACCTAGTAGCCATCAATAAATATTTGCTGCATTGAATTGTAGAAACCAGAAGTTTGGCAGTTCAACATGATATATTCAGCAATGCCTATAAGGGTATTGAATATAAACTGAGGATCAGAAGGTATGCTGGCTGCCTCTGACAGCCTTCCGTGAACAGTAAGATTTGAGACCTCTGAGTATATGAAACTCACATGCCTGCATTTGACTTGCTTCAAGTGCTTGCCTGTAGAAGCTCTTTATGAGTCAATGTAAATCAGTAGTTTCCATGGAAGCAAAATGAGCTTGCAGAGATGTGGAAAACACTAAGATGTTCTAGTGCTGCTGAGGGTGTATTGTTGTTGGTTGTGGAGGCCTATGTCCTCTGTGGCAATTCACACGTGTGTTATTCTTTCACTCTTCATTTACTAGTTTCTTCGGAAAAGCACTAGGTGACAGAAGTCCTGCCTAAGATCTTGGTTAAAAATTTTTTTGAAACCCTCGTATTTCACAATGTGGCGTTCCTACCCCATCTCAAAGGAACTGACACAGGAATTTAACCCTTACTCTAAATTTAGACTCAGTGTTACCTTTCTCAGATGATTTGCATTTTGTCATATCTTATTTTGGAGCAAAGTGTTTTAGTAATTATTTATTAATGAATCAAACATAACTGGACACCTATTGTGTACCAGGTGTTGTGCTGGGAACTAGGGATAAAAAACAAAGGAAGCACAGACACCTTCATTAGCAAGTCCACTGTCTTTGTCAGGGACACCACATAAAGCTGTGCAGGTTCTTTACTGTACAAGGGCATTTAATTGTGGTGGCCATCTTCTTCTAATACTTGCCAAAGGTGTTGTACGGGAAAGCAGCTGCTCTAGGCTTCATCCCCATTATTAAAGCAAGACTTCTCAAACTGGGGTTTATGACTTTTGGAGCCCATGAACTCCTAGAAATGTTATTCACAATTGTGTGTATATTTTTCCATTTCTCTGGGAGAAGTCTTATCTTGATCTTCATTGATGTATGAGCTCTAAAATGTTTAAAGTCATTGCATTTAAAGACTTTTCTAAGTCACTTCAAGTACTCTGATTTAGGCAGAGCATAAATCATTTATAAACAAACTGACAAATAAATAGATGAAATTGCAGGCACCAGAAGTTATTTTAGTTTGCAAGGCATTTTTTTTTAAATCTTCTAATGTCACACCAAGTAGGTAAATGCCAATTCTATTAATTATCTAAATCTATTTCTTGTCCAAGATTTATATAGTAACCTGGATCTACGTCTTGGGGAGAAATATATCAGGTAGTGCTTAATTTTATAGCATAGTGTATGGAAAGGAATGGATTTGGAGTCAGATATTTCTGGATTCAAATCCCACATCCAGAATTTATTAATTGTGAGCTTTTAGGCAAAGAACTTAACTTAGAGTCTGAGTTTCCTCATCTACAAAATGAAATAATAATACATTACAGGAAAGTTTTTACTATTGAATGAGATAAGGTATGCTAAGTGCCTGGCACATAGAAAATCCTTAGAAAGCAGCAACAATGGTTGTTATTATTACCACTTAAATGAATTCTAAAAGGAATTCTATGGCCAATTTACCCACTGTAAAAAAAAGTCTTAAAGAAATTAGTAAAATTTTAATACTAATTGCACCAAAATAACTAAAATATCCGAAAGCCCGATGGTCTTTAGACCGTCTTACTGATTTAAAAGTCTGTCATTTGGCAGGGCTTTGAGAAAGGCTGAGTAAAGAGCTCAGCAAACCCTCTCTATAAAAGGCAATGCTAAACTGGGCAAAGTTGTCAAAAATGACCTTTTAAATACTCTGAAAATTGACTAAAGGCGTACAACAAATTGAAGCGTATTTCTTCATGAAAATTTAATGAACACCTATAAAAACAGTAAGAGTGTCTGGTGTTTTTGCCTGGTACATCTCCAATTCCTTCACCTTAGGTCCATAATCCTACCCAGGTGGGGCAGGCTGTGAGGAATGGCAGCTCTGCAGCCCTGCAAGGGTGATGACTTATTTGGAGCCTGGGGAACTGTCAAAAACAACACCAATTTCAGTGGCAAACAATCAGGGAAGAATAACATTGCAGCCAGCCTGAGGTTACAATGCTGGTTGGGACAAGCAACAAAATGGCATCCAGCCAGAAATTTATGTACATATTCTATAACAAAAATGGAATCAAATTATAAATTAATGACAGAGGGAAACTTGGGAAATCCACAAATATTTTGAAATTTAAGCAACACACATCTATATAATCCATAGGTCAAAGAAGAAATCATATGGGAAATTTTGAGCAGAAAGAAAACAAAAACACATCATATCAAAATGTATGGGATGCAGCCAAAGCAGTGAATGGAGGGAAATTTATGGCCATGAACTCCTATATTAGAATAGAAGAAAGATCTCAAATAAATAACCTAACCTTCCACCTTAAGAAACCAGTGAAATAAGAGCAAATTAAATCAAAACCAGGAAGAAGGAAGGAAAAGATAAATATTAGAACAGGAATTAATGGAACAGAAAACAGAAAAAAATTGAGAAAATCAATGAAACCATAAGCTGGTCCTTTGGAAAGATCAATAAAATTGACAAACTTTAGCTAGACTACCCATAAAAAAGAGAGAAGACACAAATTACCAAAATTGGGAATGAAAGAGGAAACACCACTACTAAATTACAGAAATTAAAAGGGTTATATGGCAATACTATGAACAATATTATATCAATAAATAAGACAGTTTAGATGAAATAAACACATTCTTAGAAAGACACAAATCACCAAAATTGACTGAAGAAAAAGTAGAAAATATGTATAGGCCCAGAACTAGTAAATAAATTGAATTAATTAATAAAAATCTTCTCACAAAGTCAAGTCCAGACCTGGAAGACTTCATGAGTAAATTCTACCCAACATTTAAAGAAGAAATAACATTAATCCTTCACAACTGTTCCATAAAACATAGGGGAAAACACCTGCCAACTCATTCTATGGGACCAGCATTACCCTAATAGCAAAATCAGGCAATACATCACAGGAAAAAAAACTACACTAATATTTCTCATGGATATAAACCCAAGTACCCTCAAGAAAATATTAGCAAACCAAATCCAGCAACATATAAAAAGAATTATATGCCATGGCCAGTGGGATTTATCCCAGGAATGCATGGTTGATTTAATATCCATAATTAAGTAATATAATACACTATATTAATAGAATAAAGGCCAAAAATCACATGAGGATCTCAATAGACATAGAAAAGTACCTGACAAAATCCAACACTCATTCCTGATAAAAACTTTCAGCAAACTAGGAATGGAAGGTAACTCCCTCAATTTCATAAAGGGTATCTAGGAAAAGCCTAGAGCTAGCATCATACTTAATGTTGAAAGATTGAATGCTTTCCTTCAAAGTCAGAAATAAGAACACGATGTCCCATCTTTCTACTTGTAGTCAATGAAGATAAGCATATAGATCAACAGAACATAATTGAGAGTTCAGGAATAAACTCTTACATTTATGGTCAATTGATTTTCAAAAAAGATACCAATGCATTCTACTAGGGTAAAGATAGTCTTTTCAACTAATGGTGCTGGGACAATTGTATATACAGATGAAAAAAACTTAGATCCTTATTTCACACCATAACCAAAAACTAACTCAAAATGAATCATAGACCTAAACGTAAGAGCTAAAACTAAGACAACTCTTAGAGAAAAATCTTTATGATCTTGTGTTAGGCCAAGATTTCTTAGATATGACATCCAAAGGGAAAAAATGATAAATTGGACTTCTTCAGAATTAAAATCTTTTGGACTTCAAAAGACACAGTTAAGAAAATTAAAACACTAGCTACAGACTGGGAGAAAATATTAGTAAATCAAATATGTGATAAAGAACTTGTTTCTAGAATATATAAAATATCCTTTCAACTCAATAATACAAATGACTCAATTGAAAAATAGGTAAAAGGTTTTACCTGAAATAGACATTTCACCAAAAAGATGTACTAATGTCCTGTAAATGCATGAACAAGATGCTCAATCTCATTAGCAATGAGGGAAATGCAAGTTAAAACAATAGTGAGGTACCATTTCACATCTGCTAGAATGACTGTAATCTAAACGACAGACAATAAGTCCTAGTGAGAATGTAAAATGGGAGAGCCAGTTTGGAAAACAGTTTGGCAGTTTCTTAAAAAGTTAAATATAAATCTACCATAGGACCAAGTAATTTCACTCCTAGACATCTACCCAAGAGAAATGAAAACATGTACCCACAGAAAGACTTGTACACAAATGTTCATAGCAGCATTATTTATAATAGCCAACCCAAATGTCCGTCAACTTTTGAATGGTTAAACAAAATGTGATATTATCCACACAACAGAGTAATATTGAGCTATTAAAAGGAGCAAAACCCTGATACATGCTACAACATGAATGAAACTCAAGAACACTATGCTAAGTGGAAGAAGCCAGTCACAAAAGACCACATACTGTATGATTCCGCTTATATGAAATGTAGCGAAAAGATAAATCTATAGAAACTAAAAGTAGTTTATTGGTTGCTTGGGGCTGGGGATAAGAATGGGGAGTGACTGCAAATGGGCATGAGGGATCTTTCTGGGGTGATAGAAATATTCTAAAGTTGGATTGTAGTGATAGTTGTATAAGTCTTTATACTAAATATCATTAATGTGTACACTAAAAACTGGTGAATTTTATGGTAGGCAAATTATATGTCAAAAAAGCTGTTATTTTAAAAAATAGGAAAAAAGCTGAATCTTTTTTTACTCTCTACTTAAAAGGGAGTATTTTCTTAGGGGAAGAACTTTATAGATTCTGCTCTAATATCAGCACTTTTCCTGGGAAGATAAAATTGGAGATCAAGCTTCAAGAATGCATGAGAGAAATGTTTTCCAATAACTTAGGCTGAAATTCACATGTTCAGTCATTCACTCATCACATTAGCATAGAGTTTCTGTGCTATGGTTAATTTTATAAATCTGTTAAGAGATTTTTAAATAGTACACACAGTTTCGTATACAAAATCAGGTGTAATGATAAATCTGCATAAATTTTGTATTACAAGCACACAAGCAAATTTCAGCTGTTATTAAAAAATCTTTATTGCCAAAGGTACATATGGACCCATTTTTAGCTGTACTTCTGGTGAGATCTCACAGGGCAATGATGTTGCTAAGAGGCATATGCTTCTAGATTGCTGGGGAGAAAAAAAGAGAAAATATATTTTGAATAAAGATGACCTTTGTGAGATTTATTTCGCTCCCATCAATTTGTTGAAGAATACATTTCCTGATTCATATTCATTTATATTAGTATTTTCCCCAAGAGCATATTTGTGAATTTTTCCTTTGAGCACTCTGTTTCATTCCTCTGTTTTCCAAACAGTATTTCTTTTTTTCCCCTGGCCTGGCTGCAAGTATGTTTTAACTTTTGACTTCCTCCCCTCCACAGTGCCTCCAATTGTATAGGTTTATTCTGGACACAAAATAGGTGTGACTACCTCTGGAATGGAAGTGGGTGGTTCCATGACCTGTGTAAAATTTATACCTTCTGGGGTTATCTAAATATGGACAAACTTTTATTGCTTCCTTTGAAATGTATGCATTCTCTTTCTCCCCTCCCATTGCTCTGAGCACTAGGGTAAGGAATGGGGAAAATCAGGTTCTGAAAATGCTTTTTACTCCTTCATTATTGACTTTTTATATGATTTCCTTCCACCCCCCAGGTGCAGGAATGCAGGTAGCTGACTGGGCTCTGCAAGGATGTGGTCACAAGAGTAAACTTGGAACACTGTCGAATTAAGCTGTTCTGGGAATAATTGTGACCAATAGAGTTTCTTGAATTATAGTTACTAAATTTGAGCTACTATCTATTCATTGGTGGGTTATTTGATGAGGAGTTTTCTAAAACAATTGCAATTTTTAAGCATTCTCCAAAATCATTTCTGAAACAGACCTGTACTTTTAGAAGTTAACTAAAAACAAGAACCCTAAATAATTACGGCATCCATGAAAAATTGGAGTTGGTCATTGTTTATACATTCTTTGAATAGCCTTATAACACTTAACCATAAATAATTTTACTAGCCTCTGAACTCTTTGGAGTAATCTCATGGGGCAATTCTAAGTGCTGTCAGTAAAATAGTGCCCACTTATTTGGTTTCTGCCTCATGCTTTATAATCACCTAATTAGTACTTTATGCTGAATTCTACCCTGTCTACACACATGCCTAATGCACCATGTGAGATGAAATGTGGTCAAGGTTCATAGTGAATTTTATAAGGCACACATTATGGAAAACTTTTTTACACCTGTAATCAAGCACAATTACTAGGGGGTAAATTCAGAGCTTTCAAATAGAGCTGCCTTTATATTAATATTGTTGAGCATTCAAGATTAGTTCACTCAGTTTAGTGTAATCATTAATGTGGATAAGCATGTCGTAGTTGTGGGGGAGGGGGTTCCTTCTCTGATCCATTTTTATTTGAAACTCTAGTCAGACATTTGGGAGTTTGAAAGGACCCTTAAAAGCTTTTGTCTTAAACATCTTTTCTCTTAAAAAAAAGAATAGATTTTATTTGTAATCAAGAGGACACGGATCCATTTACACCATTGTTTAAAATATCTTATGTTTGTGATGCCCTGAACCACTTTCGAAACTTCCCTTACTAAGTCATAGTTTATCCAGAAAAAATATAATAAATCTTGTAGTGTCTAAGGTTTCTTTGTACCTCCAAGTGATGGATTTGAGTAGGCTTTTAGCATGATACAATTATTATTGGCTTTGGCATGGCTATACCACTAGGTAACAAGTCTTGTGGCTGCAAATGTCTTTGTTCTAAAGAATTGTAAAATGAGAATATGATCTAATAAGGTAGTTATTCATTTACTGCTTCCTGCTCATCATCTCCAGCTTAGTGCTCAAGGCCTGCATGCTTCCAATTTCAATTCCAACTGCTGTAGAAGAACTTTACTATAAAAAGAATTGAGAGTTAGCCAGCACTATTCTGATGCTACAGACAAATTCTCAGAATGCCACAAGTAATTCAGCAATAAAGCAGGGCGTGTAATATGCTCCTATATTTTAGTAGGTTGAATGGAGGTGAGAATCTGGTAAAACGTGAGTTTGCAGAACTCTTCCTTCTTTTGTAGAAGACTGGCTTGATTTTATTTAGTCTTCTGTCTCCCTTCTATAGACCTTCTTATTTGCCCCCATTCCCTTAATTCGTCTCCTCTTTCCTCCCATCTGCTTACCTTCAGTTGTTTGTTTCAGTTCTAAGGCTCCCAAACTCTGCCCTGGGGGACTACATAGGTTGGTTCATTATTCTCTCCAGGTATATAGTCATTCATTCACAAACATTTACCAAGTAGCTCTTCTGTTCTTGGCTCTGTGTAAGGCACTAGGGATCCACCTTGAGTAGGACAGTTTCTGTCTTACAGAGAGTCTAGCAGTAGGACCCCACATTTCTGATGAATCAAGTGGCTTGCAAGCTACAAAGATTGCTTGCTGTAGTATGCATACTGGGTTTGGTTTGATTGTTGAAGGTATACAAATATCTCTATTATTCTTCCTTAGACATCTGTCCTTAAAGAAGCCTGGCAGCTTTAAGAGCAGAGCCTTTAGTCTCTCCATCTGGGTATTCATAGAAAGTAGAACCTATGAGCCAAGAATAAATCTGAATCTTTTACTGAAGAGTTGAGACCAGAATGGGTCAGATGTTAGATTAAAGATGACTGTCACAGTTTAGGGTCACAAGGAATCAGACTCAAAGATGGAGATCAGCATATAGGGTATTTACTGGGAAATTCTCTTGGGATCAATACCTGTAGAAAAGAAGGGAAGGAAACACGACTGAGTCAAGGGAGAAGTTGAGCTGCCAGTCCCAATGAAGCCCTCAGCTGATGTCCCCGGGAGCTCTGGAACTGGGATGGCTCTTCAGAGCTGTCCCAACTTAAGGCAAGAGAGTCAGGCCTTTATACCCCCTGCATTGTTCAGGCATTAGACCTGGGCTTCCCCAGGTAGACCTTGGGAGAGGGAGGTTTTTTTCAGCCAAGGCAATCCCTGACAGGGGCTAAGAACTGAGAGCTATCAGTGGGCAACACTCCTAGTAGCTGTGGAATAATTTCTTCATTTCTGAAGGAGGATCTTGGCAGTACATCAGTGTCCACCACAACTTCATCCAATCAATGTTGGAGGACAAACGCTGAGACAATTTACCTAGATCCAATAAAAGCGGAGAATTCAGACTACCTAGGGAAGAAATGTCATCCCTACTGGCCATTTGGAGTGGTACAGTCATCTAGTAAGTAAATTCTACTTAGCTGACTAAATTTTGCTTCTCTTACACTTGTTCTGGCATTTTCTGTTCACTAAACAGCTGGTGTAAGGGACGAAAAAACTTCTTGACTCTATTCTCCTAGGTTCAGTATCTGAGACCTGCACATCAAACTGGTAAAAGGCAGATTAACAAGAGAAAAAGCAGTTTTAATCATGTACATGGGAGTTACAAAGAAAAGTGTGGCTCAAGGAGGCGGCCAGATGATTGAGGCTTATATACCGTCTTAGCCTAAGCAAAGGAAAAGGATCTTTGGGCTCTTGGTCAGGGAAGGCGAGTTATAGGAAAGTGAGGGGAAGAAAGGTAAGGTGAATAAGGGTTGTCTTGTATGCAGATAAGAGTCTCTCAGGTAGGTGATAGGAGTTGTCTCCGGGGGTAGCTCTCTGCCTGGTATAGACATTTTTACAAATGGAAATAAGAAAATTTTCTATATAAACGTAAATGTCCTTTACAAGGGGGCAATTTCTATTTTTAGACAGTTAGGGGGAGGTGAAGAGCTTTTCCTGGGTCTGCTGGTTCTCAATTGCCTTTAGCTCAAAATAATTCTTATGCCATAGTGGCATATTTTGGGATGGCATATTCTGGTCCCCTTCACCGGTATAAGAGGAATGAAGTTCCTCCTGACTATCTAAATATGATACCATGTTAATAAGACATTTCAGTAAATGTTTATCCTTCTACAGGACCTCACAATGGAAATTCTTTAAAAAGAGATATCTGATGGTATCTAAAAGAGTGACTATAAGGAAAGACAATGGTGGTTTTTACACATATCTAGGGTGCCATTTGTCCCAGTTTGCCTGGGACAGTCCTGATTTGTGCCTTTGTTCAGCAGAATTATTAATAGCACCTTATTCGCTCTCAAAAGTGCCCCTTTTGGGAGTAATACATTATATTGTGACCTTACAAATACCAGAGAGAATTTGAATATCTAAATGAGCGTTATGTTGCAAAATAATTACCTTGAAAGAACAAATAAAGACTTATTCCAAAGACGCTGTCATTGACTCAAAGCTTTTTAGAATTTTGCTGTTGGAATTGCTGGCAGGATTAATATATGAAATCTTCACAAGAGCCATCCATTTCCTTTTAATCCCATCTCATTCTCCAGTTTCCTCTCATTCTCTCACACCGTTTTTCACCATCCTAAGAAGAAGCAATCCTGTTACCCACACCAGAGTCATTCATCATGTCCATTGGACTTAGCTTTGATTAACTTTATTTCCTAAATCAAAACTTTCTTCCAAGGATGAGAATGTGAGAATTTTCTACTACTGATTAAGTCCAAAAATTGTGAATCCAATAGACACATTCTCCCTTCCTCTGTATCTCTCCTCTCTCTCTCTCTCCTATATGTAATATCAAGTAACACAATGTAATATAATCATAGCTGTACCGAATTGAAAAGGTTAATACATAACACTCTCTTTCCCATGCTTGAGCCCTATGCCAATGCATATAGACAGAAGAGCGGCTGGCGGAGATTAAAACGTTAGCTGTATTGATGTTGGAGAACACAGTGTAGATGAGCAACAACAGTGAGTTTGCCAATAATGATAACATTCCCCACATTTTCTGCTCTTGTGCCCCTGGATGAACTAGGAAGCCTCTGATCAACCGGTGGTGTGTCTGGTCCCCTGCTGGAAGTTGTACTCCTCCTGCCAAACTACTTCCACAATATGAACTTCTGCTTTTGTGAAAATACCCCTTGACTACTGATGGGCAAGGCAGATTTTGCCAGAGGAAGGTTCTGAAATGAGTTAGAATTATACATTAATTAGATCCATTCCAAGGTTACTTCATGGCTGACAATCTACTCCCTATTCTACTTTCCATCCCAACTTAGGTCCAGCCACATTGTCCTACCCAGCCTATTAGAGTGACTGCAATGGTGTTAAATGACATCATAAAAATAGCAAAAACAAAATGCAAAAAAAAAAAAAAATACATGGGGAAATCCCATATTCGAATGTAAATTTCCTCCCACTGTGAATTGCTCAGGGAGAAATTCGTGTCTTCTATGTGTCCCACTTTTAAAGAGTCCAAAAAATTAAAACTTCAAGTTAAAATCCAGAGATTAAGGGCCTTGTCAATTTCTTATTCTGCCACTGTCAGCCTGAAAGGTTCTCAATGTCTGGGTAGAGTTATCAAAGCCTTCAGCACCATGGCCTGGGATGCTTTTTCTAAGGATGGCTGTCATTCTTCCGGAACCTAGAATTTAAATTAGCCTCTGTGATGTCTCTATTTAAAAGGGTCTAAATTGTCAACAGGAAACTCAAGATTATCACAACTTTGACTAACATCAATAACATTTAGAAATTTATAGTGCTAGAGCAGTTTTCCCAGACAAAATGAAATCCCAGAACCTAATGCTGGTGCCATCTAGTCTCAGGTTACCATTGCCAAAACATAATAGAGACTCAGTGGTATCTGAAGGAAGAAGGAGGCAAAGACATCCTTCTGGGTTTCAGCTTCTCCAAAACACTAGGCCATCTGTACGAGTTGCTCAGTGCCTGTGACCTGTGGATCTAAACTCCTCTGGGAAAATCCCCCACCCATAGGTGAATGTTGACACTAGGTATTTATCATAACTTTAGTGGGAAAGCCCTGAGTCATACTCTGAGATTGCCCTTCCGGACATTGATGCCTTCTTGCAAAGTGTGGGAGTTTGAAATGATGCCAGTCACAGACTCCAGATCTTATTTGAATTGCTCTTTTTTCCCAAAAAATATATTTGGAACCTCTTAATTTCCATTTCCCCCTGGCCCTGTATGTCTAGCAGCCTATTCTATATGTAGGTGGTGTCTCTCTGGTGACAAGCTCCTACGCTCTCTTATGAGTGGGCATTTTTAATCATGTGTCACAATGGCTGTGGCTACTACCTCTTGCTGGGAATTGCTGAGGCCTAAGAAACCTGCTTCCTAGGGAAGGTGTCTCCTTCATAATCATATTTGTTTCAGCTGGAGAGTTGCCTTCAGCAGATTCTGAGCTGAAGCTATGGTTGATATTTCTGGAAGCTTTGCCCCTATGAACCTCATAAATCCAGGATCCCCAAAGACCCAGGGCAGGTGGATGTCAGAAACCTAGATCCATGGTCTGAACTTTGTGATGATTAATCCAGAAGCAAATGGAGGCTGTTGGTCAAGGGCCAGGCTGTTGACACAGCTTCAACCGTGATTATCATGCTGGGAATTACAGCAGCTCAGTACCCAGCTGACACGGATGGACCAAGAAAGACCCTGGCCTCCTCAGCAGCTGCTCTGAGTGTGGAGGAAAATAAAGCTCTGTAGGGTGGGCTTAGATGAATGAGAGAGGACACAGGAGCTTCTCTGTGTGGCTTCTCTGAAAACTTCCCACATAACTGAGAACGAGCTGGATTTTCTTGAGGAACTGTGGCCAGCTTATAACACACCACCTGTATATACTCTCCCACCTTCCTTGTCTCACATCTTTCTCCCTCACTCCTGCTTCCCTGGGATTGCATCCTTCTGAATAATGCATTGATATACAAGCTTTCCTCAGACTCTAGAGAACCCAGCCTAAAGCAGGATGTCACTTAGCAGGTATAGCATCAGTTAACTTTTAATAATAGCATTTCATGATCATTCCACATCAGAACTGTTCTGCCACAGAAGAAACCCCCTTCCCCCTCCCTACTGTCACAATCACTACTCACAGAGCCATTTCGAGTCTTTTAATCCAAAAGATTGTACCCACTGTTCACTATCAGTATTATTTTTTCCTTTTCTACCTGAGATAAGAATAATGATCATTTCTCTAATAGTCTTGAATTATTTTCTATTTTGTCACTTCCCCTAATTTAAAGCTGTTGATACTCATCTGTCTAACATGGAGGCGATTGATCAGCAAAAGTGATGTTGCCAAACTCTGCTACTAAAATGGCTGCTCTTGGTAAAAATGTTCAGAGGCTAAAAATATTTGCAGGGTATTGCATTAGGGGCAAAGCAAATATTTTCCATCTGGATTAAGTGTGATAGCCAGTGCAGCAATAAGATAATAAAAGGAAAATTCTCCAGATGAAAAAATAAAAGGCAGAACAAAGATATTTGAATAATCCATCTTTTGAAGTGGCTTTTAAGCATGAGGGCATTACTCCAAGATCAACAAAAGCAAGTTAGTAAGAATGTAACCAACACAGTGAATAGATAGTAGCGCTAGAACTCAGCCATTAGACCCTTTGTTGCTGCTCAGTACCTGCCTCCACGGGTGGGCAAAACCTCACACATCAGAGACAAAGGACTTGCCAGAATTCTGGGGACCTTCAGGCTCTGGGAGAATGGTCATTTCTTTCTCAGTAAAGGTGAGTTTTCACCTGTCTTTCTGAGTTGTCACCTGGTTCTGGTCTTGAGGTAATGCCTGCCCATGTGTGCGTTCACGAAACCTGTGCAGGCTTGTTGTGTTTGACTAGACTAATCTTATTTAGGTTTATCTTTCAGTGGATCAAATATCAGAAATACAGTGGTATTTCTGTAACTTAAGGAGCCTTGATGCCCCTACCTTTGCCTTTCTTGTATCTCCAGAAGGTAGGCAGTCACCTTTACGCTAATTAGCATGTTGGCTTTTAGTGAGGCTCATGTCATATTTGACTACTGCCATACATCTCTGGTGATCCTTGTGATACTTTTTTTTCTCTCTCTCCCTCCACCGCCTATACACACGAGGTTATGTTTAACTTTTCATTTTGAAATAGTTTTACACTTATAGGATAGTTGCAAAAATACACAAAAGTTCAGGTATATGTTAATGTCTTATATAAGCACAGTACAATTATCCTGATTAGGCAACTAACATTGCTATAATATGATTAACTAAGCTACAGAGCTCACTTGAATTTTACCAGTTTTCCCCTTAAATGTACTTTTTCTTGTTCCAGGGTCCCATGTTGCATATCGTTGTGTCTCCTTTGTCTGCTCCAATCTGTGACAGTTCCTCAATCTTTCCTTGTCTTTTGTGACCGTGAAAATTTTGAAGCATACGGGTTATTTTGTAGAACCCTTAATTTGAGTTTTTCTGGTGTTTTCTTATGATTAGTTTAAGGTTATGCATTTTTAACAAGAATAGGATAGAAGTTATGTTGTGTCCTTCTCAGTGCATCATATTGGGGGACATGATGCCAGTATGTTTTGTTACTGTTAACCTTGATTACTTGGTTAGGGTGGTGTCCGTGAAGTTTCTTTACTGCAAAGTTACTATTTTTCCCTTTGGGATTGATAAATACCTTGAAAGGGATGTTTTTAGACTATGCTAATATCCTATTTCTCCTCAAACTTTCATTCACTGATTTTAGCATCCACTGGTGGATCTTGCCCACAACAATTAGCACTGTGGTGCTTGCCCCATAGTGATTTTGCATTTCTCTCATTCTTTCTAAATTTTTAAATTGGAATTCTTCAGTAAGAGAGAGCTGTCCTTTCTCACTCACTCATGTATTTCATTATTTATTTTTATCAACATAGACTCCTGGATATTTATTTTATTCTGTGGGTTACCATCTGATACTATCCTTATTCGTTTCATTTCTCAGATGGTTCCATCTTTGGCCATTGGGACCTTCTTCAGGTTGGCTCCCGTGTCTTTGTGGCATACTCCTATCTTTTTTTGAGTGCTTCCTTATTTTCTGGCACCACAAAATGTTCCAGGCTCATCTTGTATTTATCTTGCCCCTGTCCTGAAATCAACTGCTTCTCCACGCAGCCCTGGTTCCTTCTATTGGAGAATGATGTTTTAGAAACCAAGATCTGGACACTAACTGTGCTCATTGCTACTGGGGTATCACTGCTTCTAGGTTCTCTCAGTAGACAGCTAGGAAATATATCTGTGTATTCTAACCCATGTATATACACATATCTGTATTTATTTCTGTATCTATCTATGTATCTATGTACCTATGTAATTATCTATCTATCTAATCTGTATTAAAAACCATGAGTTCCTTCTGATACCTCCAATTCCAATATAACACCAGAAGGTTCATTCTAACACTTTCCTCATTTGGAACTCTGAGAGTGAGAAACCTGGCTCTCTTTATCTAAAATATATTTACTTATTTGTTCAACCCTAGATTTCATAAAAAATAATTTCAGAATTTCTAGCCCACATGCCTGTGAGAATCAGACTTACTAATTAGAGTACGGTATTTTTGTGCAGTGATTTTTGTCTTTAGCTTTACAGTATCCAGTTAAAATACTCTTTCCCAAGGATACTCAGATTAGGACTTTTCTTCCAAATTTTCTTCAGTGTGGTTATGTTATTCATTTGTAATACACTTAGGTTCATTTATTATTGTTTGTATTCCATTTTGGGTTGCTCTCACATCTTGGTTTATTTCAGTTATTGATTGGGAAGGAATGTGAAACATTATTATGTTTCCAAGAGTCAAACTATACAGAAAAGTACAATCAGAGAAGCATAACTTCCTCCTCATTCCTACTGATCCACTCCCCTTCCAGCTTTCTTTCCCCTTTTGCTGACCATTCCCCGTAGGAGATAGATCTTTAGTTTATGATTTATCCTTCCTATATTTCTTTTGCACAAAGGAGCAGATAGGTGTGTATGTTCTTACATCCTCTTTCTTAGAAGAAGTATAGCATATTATAGATACTCTTTTGCACTTTGATATTTTCGCTCTAAATTAGTTCATAGAGATTGTAGTCATTTTCTTCTCTTTTACACAGCTGTGTAGCGCTCCATTGTGTGGATATACTATGGTTTATTCTACCACTCTCCTACGTATGAGTATTTAGATTGTTCTGAATATTTTGCAATTACAAACAATGCACCAATGAATAAGCTTGTGTATATGTATTTTTGTATTGTTGGAGGTATAATTTTAGCATAGATTCATAGTATTGGAATTACTGAGTCAAAAGTTAAGTGCATAAGTAGTTTTGTTAAATATTGTTAAATTTCCCTCCGGAAGGATTATTCTAATTTGCATTCCCATTGGCAATGTATAAGAGTGCCTGATAAATAAACCCGCACATCTATGGACAGCTAATCTTTGAAAAGGGAGCCAAGAAGATACAATGGAGAAAGGAAAGTCTCTTCAACAAACGGCTTTGGGAAAACTGGACAGCCACATGCAAAAGAATGAAAGTGGACCATTATCTTACACCATACACAAAAATTAACTCAAAATGGATTAAAGACATGAATGCAAAACCTGGAACGATTAAACTTCTAGAAGAAAACATAGGCAGTACACTCTTTGACATCGATCCTAGCAGCATATTTTCAAGTACCATGTCTGACTGGTCAAGGGAAACAAGAGAAAAAATAGACAAATGGGACTACATCAAACTAAAAAGCTTCTGCACACCAAAGAAACCATCAATAAGACAAAAAGACAACCTAACAATTGGGAGAAGATATTTGCAAACCATATATCTGATAAGGGGTCAATATCCAAACTCTACAAAGGATTCATACAGTTCAACAACAAAAAAACTAACAGCTCAATTAAAAAATGAGCAAAAGATCTGAACAGACATTTCTCCAAAGAAGATATGCAGATGGACAACAGGCACACGAAAAGACGTTCAACATCATTAACTATCAGCGAAATGCAAATCAAAACTACAATGAGATATCGCCTCACTCCCGTCAGACTGGCTCTAGTTAACAAGACAGGAAACAATTAGTGTTGGAGAGGATGTGGAGTGAAAGGAACTCTCATACACTGCTAGTAGGAGTGCAAACTGGTGCAGCCACTATGGAAAGCAGTATGGAAATTCCTCAAAAAATTAAGAATAGATCTACCATATGATCCAGCTATTCCACTGCTGAGTATTTATCCAGAGAACATGAAAATACAAATGCATAAAGATACGTGCACCCCTGTGTTCATTGTGACATTATTCACAATAGCCAAGACTTGGAAGCAACCTAGGTGCCCATCAAGGGACGAATGGATAAAGAAGATGTGGTATATATACACAATGTAATACTGCTCAGCCATAAAAAACGAGGAAATCTGGCCATTTGTGACAACATGGATGGACCTTGCGGGTATCATGCTAAGTGAAATAAGTCAGGGAAAAAGTCAAATACCATATGATCTCATTCATAAGAAGATAAGAACAACGACAAACAAACACATAGAAACAGAGATTGGATTGGTGGTTACCAGAGGGGAAGAGGGGAGGGGGGAGGGCGAAAGGGATGATTAGGCATAAGTGTGTGGTTATGGATGGGAATTAATCTTTGGGTGGTGAACATGATGTAATCTACACAGAAATCAAAATATATAATCATGTACATCTGAAATTTATATAATATATAAATCAATGTTACCACAATTCCACAATTTTAAAAAACCAGTTGAATAAAATTAAATTAAATTAAATTAATGTAATACAAAAGAAAAAAAGAGTGCCTGCTTTCCCATAGCCTCACGAAAGGAATATGTTGCTGTATTTTTAAAATTTTGTTGTCTGATAGGTGAGAAGTGGTATCTCAGTGTTTTTAAAATTTGCATTTCTCTATGAGTGAGTTTGAATGTTTTTTATGTTTGAGGGATATATAATATATATATATAAATTGTCTATTCATTTTTTTTGCATTTTTCTATTGCTTGTTTTGTCCCTCAATTAAAAAAAGTTTTTATATTAAGGACCTTCAGGGCATTATACTAAGAGAGGTAAGTCAACAGGGAAAGACAAATACTGTATGATATCGCTTATATGTGGGATGTGAAAAAGCCAAACTTGTAGAAATAGGGGGTAGAGTGGTGGTTACCAAAGGCTGGGGGTGATGAAATGGAGATGTTGGTCAAAGGGCACAAAGTCGCAGTTAGAAGATGAATAAGTTCTGGAGTGCTAATGCACAACGTAGTCATTATAATCAACAGTATTGTATTACGTACTTCAAATTGCTAAGAGACTAGATCTTTAACGTTCTCACCACAAAAAAGAAATGATTCTGTGATGTGATAGAGGTGTTAGCTAATGCCACAGTGGTAATCATGTTGCAATATATAAATGTACCAAGTCCACATGTTGTGCGCCTTAAACAGACACAATGTTGTATGTCAATTATATCTCAATTTAAAAAAGGATGTTAGTCTTTGTGGTGTATATTGTGATATATCTTGTGGTATATTTTTTCTCAGTTTGTCAGTTGTCTTTTGACTTTGTTTATGGACTTTCTGACATGCAAAAACATTTTTCTTTCTTTTTGAGGAAGATCAGCCCTGAGCTAACATCTGCCAATCCTCCTCTTTTTGCTGAGGAAGACTAGCCCTGAGCTAACATCCGTGCCCATCTTCCTCTACTTTTTCTATCTGTGGGATGCCTGCCACAGCATGGCTTGATGAGCGGTGCCATGTCCGCACCCGGGATCTGGGCCAGTGGACCCCAGGCCGCCAAAGCGGAACGTGCGCACTTAACTGCTGCGCCACCAGGCCGGCCCCAGCAAAAACATTTTAATATTATGCAGTCAAGTGTATTAATCTTTTCTTTTACTGACTCTTCATTTTGAGTGGTAGTTAGAAAGCTTTTCCATAAACCAAGGTTAAACATTCATTTTTCCTTCCAGTATGTATATGGTTTCATTTTTATATTTAGATTCTTGATCCATTGGAGTTTATTATCATGTATATTTCTTATGGTACGATGGTAAAGACTTGAGGGGCCAGACCTTTATTGTATACTAAATTTCCACTTATAATTGGATCTATTTATGGACAGAAAGTCTATTTTATTTCCCTGGTCTCTTTGTTTATTCATATATTGGTACCACATTGTTTTAATTATAGACCCTTAAAGTACATTTTCTCACTGACAGAACTAGTTCTCTCCTCACCACTTTTAGTTTCTTTTCCCCCAGTGTTTACCTGGCTATTTTTGGATTTTTTTTCCCCTTATGAACGTTAGTATCAACTTGTCTAATTCCATAAAGAAATTTGTTATTTTTATGGCATTACATTGAATTTCTAAATTAATTTAGGGAATAATGTCATTGTTATATCATCTAATCATCATATTCAAGAACAGTGTATATTGTCTCATTTGTTCAAGTCTGCTTTTATATCTTTCAGGAGTGTCTAAAAATTTTCCTCAGAGAATTTGCAGGTTTCATGCTGAATTTATTAAAGAATATTTAATTTTTTGTAGATTTTGTAAATGGGGCTTTCTCATACATTATTTTAGGGTGTTTTTAAAAAACAGTTTTAAGATATAATGACATATAATTAACTGCACATATTTAAAGTGTACAATTTTATAAATTTTGAGATATGTATACACCCACAAAAACATTACCACAATCAAGATAATGGACATATCCATCATTTCCAAAAGTTTTCTCATGTCCCTTAGTAATACACAGTTATATCATCCCCCACACTTTCCAAAACTCCATCCCCAGGCAACCACTGATCTGCTTCCTGTTAGTTTGCAAGGTTAGTTTGCATTGTCTATAATTTTATATAAATGGAATTATATGGTATGTACTCTTTCTGTTTGGTTTTCTTCATTCAACACACTTATTTTGAGATTCACTCATGTCGTTGTGTGTATCAATAGTCCATTCCATTTTGTTGCTAAGTAGTATTCTGTTGTAGGATATACCAAAATTTATTCACCCACTCATCTCTTTTTTTTTTTTTAAAGATTTTATTTTTTTCCTTTTTCTCCCCAAAGCCCCCCGGTACATAGTTGTGTATTCTTCGTTGTGGGTTCTTCTAGTTGTGGCATGTGGGACGCTGCCTCAGCGTGGTCTGATGAGCAGTGCCATGTCCGCGCCCAGGATTCGAACCAACGAAACACTGGGCCGCCTGCAGCGGAGCGCGCGAACTTAACCACTCGGCCACGGGGCCAGCCCCCACCCACTCATCTCTTGATGGACGTTTGGACTGCTTCCACTCTGGGGCTATGACAGATAAAGCTACCATAAGCACTTTTTTTTTTTAATTGAGGTATAATTGACATACAACATTATATTAGCTTCAGGTGTACTACATAATGGTTTGATATTTGTATATATTGAAAAATGATCACCACAATGATTGGTCTTTCCAATTTTAGCCATTCTAATAGATACGCAGTGGTGTCCCATTATAGTTTTACTTCGCATTTCCATAATGACTAATGATGTTGGGTATCTTTTTGTGTGTTTAACTGCCATTCACCATCTTAACACGTGAAGCGTCTGTTCAAATCTTTTGCCTATTTTTATTCAAATTTCTGTTTTTTTATTATTGAGGAGACTAATAGGTAGAACACAGCATCTCTCTCAATTTACTGAGGAATGTAAAAATGTATCTCAGCAACGTTTTGTCATTTACAGTGTTCAGTTATTGTTACATTGAATTTAATTTCCAGTTCTTTACGAGAACATAGAAATACAATTAATTTTTGAATATTGATTATTTATCCTACAACCTTGCTAAACTCACCAATATTTACCATGTTTTTGGAGATTCCATAGGGTTGATCCTATTTGATCATACTGCCTTCAAATAGTTTCTAATATGAACAGCTTTTATTTGCTTTTCTTGCTTTCTTGCACTGTATAGTTTCCAAAACAATGTTGAATAGGAGAGCAGACACTCTTACATTGTTTCTGATCTAAGGGGGAAACATTCAATCTTTTACTATCATATGATGTTAGCTGTAGGTTTTTCATAGACAATTTTTTTTCAAGCTGAGGATATTCCCTGTTATTCCAAGTTTGCCAAAAGTTTTATTCAGAACGGATGTTGGATTTGTTAAATGCTTTTTCTGTGTCTATTACAATGATCATATTTCTTTCTATAATATACTAATTTAGAAAATTATATTGATTGGTTTTTGAATATTAAACCAAGTGTGGATTCCTGGCATAAACTTTACTTGGTCATGGCATACTATCCTTCTTATATATTGTTAAATTCAATTGGCTAAAATTTCATTAAGAATATCTTTATCAATTTTGCTTATGAAAGATATTGGTTTGTAGTTATCCCTTCTTGTAGTATCTTTATTTCGTTTTGATATCAGTGAAATGTTGGCCTCAGAGAATGAGTTGGGAAGCATCCCCTCCTCTTCAATATTCTATAAGAGTTTATTTATAACTGATATTATTTCTTCTTTTATTTGTATTGTTTCTGATGTGAAATCTACTGTCATTCGTATGTTTTTGCTTACTACACAGTGTGTATTTTTTTGTGCTTTTAAGATATTATCTCTATCATTGGTTTAAAGCAATTTGATTATGATATTTATATACATGTCATATATATTTCTTTGTGTGATTTTCTTCACATTTCCTATGTTTGAAGTCTGTTGAGCTTATGGGATCTGTGAGTTTATAATTTTCAGTTTGGAAAATTTGGGGCCATTATATCTTCAAATTTTTTTTCTGCCCCTTCTCTTTTCAGTGTCTCTGTTACACTTGTATTAGGCCGCTTGGATTTATCCCATGGCCCAATGATACTTTTTTAGCTTCTTTGTATTCTTTTTCTCTCTGTTGCATTTTGGCTAGTTTCTATTGCTATGGTTGTGGGTTCAATAATCTTTTCTCTTGCCATGTATAATCTGACATTAATCCCATCCAATGTATTTTTCATTTCAGACATACTTTTCATCTCTAGGGTTTCTGTTTCAGGCTTTTTTATGTCTTCTGTGTCTCTACTTAACATGTTCAATCTTTATTCTAGGTTTTTGAACAAGTGAAATACAGTTACAATAATTGTTTTATGCCCTTGTCTACTAACTTGATCATCTGCTCTTTCTTGGTCTGTTTCAGGTGGTTGATTTTTATCATCACTTGCCTCATTGCTTATCTGGTAATTTTGATTGGATGACAGACAGCGTAATTTTACCTTGTTGGGTGCTGGATATAATTATTCTTGAGCTTTGTTTTTGGATGTATTTAAATTACTCTGAAGCAGTTTCAGGCTTTTGTGTTTTGCTTTTAAGCTTTGTTAGGAAGGGCCAGAGTACCATTTAATCTAAAGGTAACTTTGCCCCAAGACTGAGGCAAGACCTTTCTGAATACTTTACCCAATGCTCATGTTATGTTTTCCTATCACTCCTATAACAAATTTCCACAAGTTTAGTGGCCTAAAATACACAAATTTACTATCTTATAGTTCTGGAGGCCAGAAGTTCGAAATCAGTCTGATTGGGCTAAAGTCAAATGTCAGCAGAGATGGTGCTTTCTGGAGGCTCTGAGGAGAGAATCTGTTTCCTTACCTTATCAGCTTCTATAGACTGCCTGCTTCCTTGGCTTGTGGCCCCTTTCTCCGTCTTCAAAATCAGTAGCATAGCATCTTCCAATCTCTCTCTCTTTCTCTCACTCTCTTACCTCTGCTTCCATCATCCTTTCTCCTTCTCTGACTCTGATCCTCCTGCCTCCCTCTTATAGACTCTTGTGATTACACTGGACCCACCTAGATACTCCGAGATAATCTCCCCATCTCAAGACCCTTAACACAATCACATCGGCAAAGTCCCTTTTGCATGTAACACAACATATTCACAGGTTCTGGGGATTAGGTCATGGACATCTTTAAAGGGCCATTATCTAGCCTACCACACTATGTCTGAGATTTTCTACTTTGTCTGGTGGGAGTAAGAACTATTCTTTGTCCTGTACGAGTTTTGAGGTTTGTTTCCTCCTGTCCTTTAAGTGGTTCTTTCTCCAGCCTTGTGTAGTTTCTTCATAGGCATCTACTCATCAGTACTTGCCTAAATACTCTGCATATTTCTGGAGCTCTCTCTGTGTCCAGTTCTCTCCTGTCTGTTACTCTGTCCTGTAAACTCTAGCAACCTTGGGCCTCCCTGGACCTTGCTTTTTCCTCAACTCAGGGTGGCTGCCCTGCAGCCTGGAATCTCTCTCCAAGCAGTAAACTGTGGTAATCACAGGTTCGCTTTGTTTCCCATGCCTTAGAAATCGCTTTTCTCCACTGCCTCATGTCTAATATCTTGAGACCCATTATTTCATTCATATAGTTTTTCAGTTTTTTAGTTGTTTCAGGAGGGCAAGCAAATATGGTCTCTATTAGTCCAACTTGACCACAAGTGAATGTAGAAGTATTATTTTTCAAATACTCTTGACAATATAACTACTATGGTCACTGAAGTTTGTAAAATAGGGGTCTATACAAGAGGAGCAACAGTTCATAATCCCACATTTACTGAGCAACCTTTGTGTGTAAGGTCATGAGCTAGACACTGTGAAGAATACAGATATCCTCCCTGCTCATGAGGGACAGCGGCATGTGAGGCAATTTGGAGCTCGTTGGAGGCAGCAAGATGGAAAGGAGGAAGTGATATACATCATAGCATGTTAGAAAGTTATGTTTCTTCCAGAACAGCTTTTAGAATGGGGCCTCGGCTTTTCCCTCAGCCAGGAAAGACCCTGAGAGGGTAGCTTCTCCACTTAGAAGGGGCTGCCATCACCCCACCTTGATAACCCCAGGACCACTAACTTCTTTTTCTCATCAGTTCCTCAACATGCTTGTTTCTTGTCCACTATGCAGATGACCCCCAACAAACAGCTCTGAATCTTGCAGGAAGTACATAAAGGAAGGCAAGTCACATTTTGTAAATACTCTGCTCTCCCTTGCATAGCCATTTTTATACGCATATTATCCAAGAGGAAACTGAGACTTCTCTTACCTAGGTCTCCCAGCTGGTAAATGGCAGAGTTGGTCTAGGGATTGAAGTCTGACTCAAAGGCCCATGATCTTTTATTTTCTGGCTCCAGCAAGACTGTCTCAGTTTTAAGAGTACAATAGTCTCCATTACTGCTCATGTCCTCTATTTGCTGACTGTGTTTCTGACACAGAATTTTCTGACCTTTTGGTTTATTATTAACTTCTTTACGTTAGAAAATACAATTCTCTTGTTACCTGCTTGGCTGTGACTCCTGATGACTTGCTCTCCAGTATCTGTGTATTTCCATACTCTAATGTTCTTCCATACACCTGGTTCTTAGTCATTGCTTTGATCTGATTCTCTCTCTCTCTCTCTCTTTTTTTTTTGTCTTTTATGTGGTCTTGTTTCCAGATTCTTCAGCTCATTCCCTGGCATTGATATGGTAGGACAGATAGCTTTCTGTCCTAAGCTTCTAAACTTGATGTGTTTCTTCCTTCCAGGTCTAATTCCAGCCCAGTTCTACAAATCATCCCCTTAGCTGACTTTCAGACGTAACTGAATGCCCATATGCACATGAATATTCAATATTCATTTGTTCATTTATTTGTTCACAAACAGAGTTTCATTGAGCACCCATTATGTGACAGACTCTAGAAATCTAGAAATGCACTAACATAGATGGAGCACCTGGCCCAGGGAGCATAGAGTTCTAGTATCAGGTGACTGACAAACATCTAGGCAGCACCAATCCTGCTGTCCCACTTCAGCAGGAAGAGACAATCACTAATATGACCAGAGAGAGATGAAAGAGGAGAGAGTGGTTAAAGAAGAAACACCAACATGTTGTCTCCACAGAGTATGTGGGGGTGTGCAGGATGTCGTATTCATTGCAACTCACTGCCCAAATCTCCCTATGTTAGTTTCCTAGGGCTGCAGTAACAAAGTACCACAAACTAGCTGGCTTAAAATAACAAATGAATTGTCTCACAGTTCTAGAGGCTAGAAGTCTGAGATCAAGGTGTTGGCAGAGTTGGTTTCTTCTGCGGGCTGTGAGGGAGGATCTGTTCCAAGCCTCTTTCCTAGCTTCTAGTGGTTTTCTGGCAATCTGGAGTTCCTTGGCTTGTAGATGCATCACTCCAATCCTTCACCTTCACACAGTATTTTTCATATATCTCTATATCATACTCTTTCTGTGCATATCTGTCTCTGTGTCCAAATTTCTCCTTTTTATAAAGACATCAGTCATATTGGATTAGGGCCCACTCTAATGACCTCACTTTAACTTGATTACCTCTGTAAAGACCTTATTTCCAAATAAAGTCACATTCTGAGGTATTGGGGGGCTAGGATTTCAACTTTTTTTTTTTTTTTTGCTAAGCAAGATTTGCCCTGTGCCAATCTTCCTCTATTTTGTATGTGGGTGGCTGCCAAAGCATGGCTACCAATGAGTGGTGTAGGCCTGTGCCCAGGAATCAAACCTGGGCTGCCAAAGCGGAGAGTACTGAACTTAACCACTAGGCCACGGGATGACCCTCAACATATCTTTTTTTTGATAGACACAATTCAACCTGTAGCATCCCCTTTAAGGAAGATCTGTTGCCCTAGCTGCTGAGAGTGCTGCCTGCAAACAGCCTCCAGCTATCAGCCCCTACAGGGCTGCCTCAGCCGCAGAGAATCACCTCACCCAAGGTAGGGTAGCCCACACCCAATGACTGGCAGAGGCAGGGGTATAAAGGTCTGTCTATTTTGTCTCAACTTGGAACAACTCTGAAGGGCCATGCTAACTTCAGAATGTCCCCTATGGTTGCCTGAGGCCTTTGTTGGACTGGCACTGCAGCCTGGACCTCTCCCTCTGCCTGTGCCTGTGTGAGCCCCCTACCTCCCACAAGTGTTGGTCCCTTGATCAACATCCAGCATGCTAAACTCTGCCTCAGGGTTTACCTCCAGGAGAACCCAACCTGCAACAGGTGGAAAGAGGAAACAAATCTCCTTAGGGTGTAAAGGTCCTGGTAGGCAAGAGGGAGAAAGGAAGGAGACTATACCAGAGAGGTAAGCGATCATGCATGATTTTGTAAACTGTGGAAGAGTTTGGATTTTATCCTAGATGCAATAGATGGGAATCCATCGAGGAATTTTGAGCAAAGAATGAGAGAATCAGTTTGCAGTCTGACAAGATGACCCTGGCTGCTGTTGGTGCCACCTGGCCTCTGAGCTTGTTAACTGTCCCCTGAAATGTGATGTTTTCCTTGAGACATGGCAGTTGCTTGACTTGGAGAGGTCTATGCTAAGACCACAAGGAGCGGGCTCCAGCTTTGGCTGGACTTGAGCCTAAAAATGCCTCTCCCCTGTCGGCCCCTCCTCTTTACCCTCGTGGGCTGCCTTGGTCTGAACAGAACTACATCTACAACCACCTTTATTACAAGGAGTTTTATTGGCTGAGGAGTTTTATTGGCATGGAATCCTGAATTGCCTTTTCCTCTTGGAGTAGACTTCCACTCATTTCTTTCAAAACCAACTTTTCTTTTTCATTATATAAAAAAACATGCTCTTTGTAGAAAATTTGGGAAATAAACCTTTCAAGAAGAAACACAAAAACACCTGGTAATAGCCACTGTTTGTGCATATTCATATCATCAGCATGGGTTACAAACTTGAATGCCTGTTATCGGGCCAGGCAGATAACACAAACAAAGACACTGATTAGGTGAATATTATACTGATCTGGGGAGCTTGTGCCCATCCAAAGGCCTACTTACTTTTAACTCTAACTTGCTGAGTTTGGCATAAACTGGTTCTAGTTTATGGTCCCTCGGTCTAAAGGATATTCACTAGTGTATTCTGCCTCCATCTCTCATCTATTTTCACTCTCCCCCTTGTTTACTTTAACCATCTCGGCCTCCTTACTGTTCCTCTAGCATGCCAAACATGCTCATTCCTCAGGACCTTTGCACGTGTTGTTCCTTCTGCTGGAAGACTCCACTTGTAAATGTCCACATGGCTTACTTCTTCACATTTATTCTGATCTTTGGTTAAAAATTACCTCCATGGAGAAAACTTTCTTTACCAGGCACATAAAATCACAGTGCTGTTATTCTCCTTCTCCTGACCCTGATTTATTTTTCTTCATATCAGTAACTATCATATTACCTGTTTGTTCATTTTCCTTTTGCAGCACTTCCTTATATTTTCTCCATCATGGAACTCTGAGAAAACGATGCTATTTGAACAGCATGCTAGGGAAAATGGAGGAGGCCAATTGTATTTGGTGTCAGTAAAGCTGGAGTGGGAACCTCAATGGATGAGACACATTTGTCATTCATCTGACACCTGTTGACATCTGTCCCTCCACCAGAATTTAAGCCCCACAATAGTCCTTGAAGCAGAGCCTGACACGAAGTACGTGCTAAATAAGTATTTGCTGAATGAGTAAGTTATATCATAAATGTTTCTCTGTATCATTAAAAGCTAATGAATATTACAAAGACTTTTTGATCTTTTGTCATATTGGGCTCTATATTTTGTTTAATTTATTCTCTATTATTGTACCTGTAGGGTTCTTTTTTTTGTACTTGATGTAAAATCTGCCTTCTAGCCTCCTTAGTAGTGAATTATTGAAGACTTGGAAGGAATCATGTGCATGTCACCACGCACAGCATCTGAGTAGCACCATCTTCCTGGGGAAGACATCAGACTTGAGAAGGCACACACCATATTAACTTGGATGCACAGATACATATCATGCCCTGACGAATCCTGGTATTTAAGCTCCTGGAACAATCTGAAACATCTCTGGGCACGTTTAGTGTATCATTCAAAAGGAATGAGACTTGCTACATGTCGAATTCTCTGTAAATCTCACGTCCAACGTGAACCACACAAGAATTCCACCAGTAAGTTTTTTCCTTGATAATCACTTCTAAAACAGAAACTTGGATTAGAATCAGAAAGGGATGTGAAGGAGAGTGAATGTATGAGAAGCAGGCGGGAAGGAGGGAGATGCTGCTGGTGAAACTGGACTCCCCTCCCTCCTGGTGATAGGGGAAACCAAGCAGACCAGTGTACTTAATGAATGCCACAGGCATTTTTCTCATTCCTGATAGGCCAAGTGGAAGGTTAGGCTCTTCTAAATTGTATCTGTGTGCGAGGCCAATTAATCAAAGTGTATGTACAGCACAAACACCCAAGCACATTTTGTAAAATTCAACTTGTCCCTGGCTACGCGAATGTCTCATTCATCAGAGTGTCACTGACCTGTGTGGACTTATATGTTTATGCACATTTTCTTAAAAGAACTGTTCTTATTTGAAAATTAGTGGAAACACCAGGAAGACTTCTTTTCTTCTTATATGAAAGAAGATATACTGTCAAGGATATGAATCAAGAACTTCTGGACTCAAATACTAGCTCTACCTCTTACAAATGTATGACTTTTGGATAAGTAACTTAACTTCTCAGTTTCCTAAGGACAATAAATATTTCACACAATATTAGGAAATGACATAAAGACTCTTAGGGTTTACTGGTAATGCAACTTCAAACAGATGAAGAAATAGATTTTCCTCTCTCCCTCTTTTTTAAAGTTCTCACTCTATACTTTGAAGCCACATTTCTCAAGTTGTGTTCCACAGAACACGTGTTCCAAAACATGCTCAATAAAAGAAGGACTACTGCATGCTAACTTCCCTCTTAGAGATTCATCATGCCTAGCAGCATACTGAAGGCTCAGGAATCACACAATAGAGAAAACTGGTTGATTTGCTTAATTTGGTATTTCCCACTCTTATTTCACCACAGGATTGTTTCTTTCTCATAATACCTCTTACCAGCTTTCTGAATGACTCTGTGATCAAACACATTGTAAGAATGGATCCTCTAAGGCTCCATCAGAACAAAGGATCACTGAATTTAGGGGAAAGCTAGAGTGCCCGCAGTGAAGCTATAATATCTCATCTGGAAAACTGGAGGTCCTAGATTATTTATAGACATACACATCTTGTAATGAAGTGATAGTATGGTCTTCAGGTTTGCAATAATCACAATTATTAATTTCTATTTATCTAATTCTTTTCTGCTTGATATTTTTTAGTTTTTATCAGTCTGTATTATTTTATTTTGGCTTGTTACTTATCTTTCATTTTCTCTTTTCAAGCATCAACTCTTGATTCACTCAGTGTGGGTGTGTAAGGGTGGAGTCTCCCTTCTTCACAAAACCCCTAGGTAGGTGCAGCTTCCAATAGTGGTGACTCATGAATGACAAGACTAGGAACACCTGAAGCATTGATTATAATGAGAGGGCAGCAAGTTATTGCTTGACTAAGTTGGACTTATTAACAGATGAGATAATCCAGTTGTTACAAAAAGTCTGACTTGTAGTTTCTTCGAAACTTGTTATAATCCTCTTATTTATTTATTTAGACAAATTTTCTGAATCCAATCCCATCAGCGTAAAACTCAGAGATATTTCTGTATCAGCACTTTATAGGTTGCCAGGAAAAACAAAGTGAATTTAAAAAATTTAAAAGAAAAATAGGATAACTGGACAAGAGTTCAAGTAAGACAGGAAAAAAGATAGTGTCTTCTCTCCCACCCTACCCTACTCAAAAAAAAAAAAAACTAGAAGAAGAAACTTACAAACCTTGATCCTCAGTCTCATACAAATAAGAGAAAGGAAGGAAAAAATAGTAACAAAGACTTGTAAGCACAAAATAAGAAAGATTGGTTTGAGAATTGCTAACAAATATTCTGTAACATTAAGGAAACTATAAAATTATATAATTATGTCTGCAAAGAGAAAATGATAGAGAAAAAGAAGATGTTTTTGAAGAAGAAAGAGAAAAAATCTCCCACTAACAGATGGGGAAAAGAATCTGTTTATTGCTGATGCCAAAAGACAAAGACTCCTACTGAATATTTCATTTTTCCCCTAAAATAAGGTAGTTGTGTGCAGAAACTGGAATAGGCAACCCCTCCTCACAAAAATAAAGTGGAAATAAATAAAAATATCTATTACAGCCATGTCACATCAGGACCTATTTAATTTCAATCTGGAATGGGACTTTTCTTGTAAACATTATTAATTCATTTCTGTTTCTAGTAAAAGTAGGCTAGGTTATCTGGATCAAGCTTTTTGCAGAAAAATAACTACAAATTATGAATAAAATGCAAAAAATCATTTTTTTTTAAAAAAAGCATTGAAAAGCTGGCAAGATAGTAAGGAATTTCTGGGGGCAAACTTGAAGGGAAAGTAGGAACCCAGAGAGGTAAAGGGAGCCCAGAAGCCACTGAAGGCTTTTCTCAACCTGGAAAAATTAAAATTCTAGTTTTAACAGCCAGGGTGACATGGTCTGCCCAAGGTTGATAGTCTAAGAGGAGATTCTCCTTATTATAAGTAGAAATTCCAAAGGGCTATACTCTTAGGGTTAGGGTGAAGTAGAAGTAAATTAGCCTCTGAATGCATTCTTAGCTGAAATTGACATCTTATGGATTGCCAAAAACCCAGAGACATAAAAAGAAAACCCTCTAGTATTGAATTTAGCTTGAAGTGATCCTGAACGGTGTACTTAGACATTTAGTTTAAGCAAATGTGTATTTTCTCTTGTGTATTTTTGCCCCATTCATAATAGAACTCAAATTATAAATAAATTTTCAAAGATATTTAGCAACAAACAGTGCAATTCACACAAGAAAAAAGCACTGTGCATAAGAACAAGCAGAAAGAATAGACAACAGAAAGAGATCTACAAAGACTCCAGATAAGAAATTATTACTTAAGGCTTGTAAAATAACTAAGCATTCAATGTTTAAATAAATAAAACAAGAACTGAAAATATCTTTGCAAACAGGAACACTTACAAAGGGACATCAGATCTGGAAAAGAATCAGTTAGAACTCCTAGAAATGAATAGGTGTGTATAGATACATAGATAGATATAGAAATATCCATGGATGGAGATATATATATATATATATATATATGGACATATTATGGATTAATGCATAAAATGGAAAGATTACTCATGGATAAAAAGATAACTGGTAAATTTGTAAATGTCTGAAAAAATTATCCAGAATGCATCACAGAGAGAATGAAGGATGTAAAATACAAAAGAGAGATTAAGAGACATGGGGGATAGAGTGAAAGAGTCTAATAATAATACAATTAGAATCCGAAAAGGACAGCAGAGAGAGAATAAAGATATAATGGATATTAATTTCTAGAACGGATGAAATACATAAAGCCACAATTCTGGCTTCCCCTCAATTTTAAGTGAGAGAAGTAAAAGAATTTCCACTTACACCCATCGGGGGAAATGCAGAACAACAAAGACAAAAGGAAAATTAAAAAATAGGCCCATGAAAAAAGACAGATGACGTCCAAAAGAGTGGCATTTAGACTAACAGTTGACCCCAACAGCAGCAATGGAAGGCATAATGAAGTCAATGATATCTCTGAAGTATTGAAAGAAGTAACTACTGATCAGAATTATACACAAGGAGAAAATATCTTTGAAGAATGACAAAATGGATACGTTCTTTTTATATTAAGACTTTTTTCTTTAAAGCAGTGTAAGCTTCACAGAAAAATTGGGGGGAAGATACAGAGATTTCCCATATACCCCCTGCTCCCCTACATGCATATTCTCCCACATTATTAACATCCCACAGCAAAGTGGGTACATTTATTACAATTGATGAGCCTACAATGACGCATCATCATCGTCCAGAGTCCATAGTTTACATTAGGTTTCACTCTTGGTGTTGTACATTCTATGGATTTGGACAAGTATATAGTAACATGTATCCATCATTATAAGATTATACAGAGTATTTTCACTGCCCTAAAAATTCTCTGTCCTCTGCCTCTTCATTCCTACTCCCGACTCTCCTTCAACCTTGGGCAATCAATGACCTTTTTACTGTCTCCATAGTTTTGTCCTTTCCAGAATGTCATATAGTTGGAATCATACAGTATGTAACCTTTTAGGATTGGCTTCTTTTACTTAGTAATATGCATTAAAGTCTCCTCCATGTCTTTTCATGGCTTGATAGCTCATTTCTTTTTAGTGTTGAGTGATATTCCATTATTTGCATGTACCACAGTTTATTTATCCATTCACCTACTGAAGGACATCTTGGTTGCTTCCAAGTTTTGACAATTACAAATGAAACTGCTATAAACATCTGTGTGCAGGTTTTTGTGTGGACATAAGTTTTCAACTCCTTTGGGTAAATACCAAGGAGCACAATTGCTGGATCACATGGTAAGAGTATGTTTAGTTTTATAAGAAACTGCCAAACTGTCTTACAAAGTGTCTATACCATTTTGCATTCCAATCAGCAATGAATTTGAGCTCTTGTTCCTCTACATCCTCTCCAGCACTTGGTGTTATCAGTGTTCTGGATATTGGCCATTTAATAGGTGTGTAGTGGTATCTCACTGTTGTTTAATTTGCATTTCCCTGATGAGATATTATGTACAGCATCTTTTCATGTGCTTATTTTCCATCTGTGTATCTTCTATGGTGAGGTATCTGTTAAGGTCTTTGGTCCATTTTTAGTTAGGCTTTTTGTTTTCTTATTGTTGAGTTTTGGGGGTTATTTGTACATTTTGGATTAGTGTCCTTTACCAGATGTATCTTCTGCAAATATTTTCTTCCAGTCTGTGGCTTCTCATTCTCTTGACATTATCTTTCACAGAGCAGAAGTTCTGAATTTTAACAAAGTCCAGCTAGTCAATTATTTATTTCATGGATCATGCCTTTGATGTTGCACCTAATGAGTCATCGCCATACCTAAGGTCATCTAGGTTTTCTCCTGTGTTATCTTCTAGGAGTTTTATAGTTTTGAATTTTACATTTAGGTCTATGATTAATTTTGAGTTTATTTTTGTGAAGGGTGTAAAGTCTGTGTCTAGTTTAATTATTTGCATGTGGATGTCCAGCCATCCCAGCACCATTTGTTGAAAAGACTATCTTTGCTCCATTGTATTGCCTTTGCTCCTTTGTCAAAGATCAATTAACTATATTTATGTGGATCTATTTCTGGGCTCTCTATTCTGTTCCATTGCTCTGCCTATTCTTTTGTCAATACCACATTGTCTTGATTACTATAGCTTTATAGTAAGTGTTGAAGTCAGGTAGTGTCAGTCGTCCAACTTTCTTCTTGTCCTTCAATATTGTTAGCTATTCTGGGTCTTTTCTCTCTCCATATAAACTTTAGAATTAGTTTGTCAATATTCACAAAACAACTCGCTGGGATTTTAATTAGGATTGCATTGAATCTATAGATCAAGTTGAATCAAGAAGAATACCATCGTGACAATATTGTGTCTTCCTATCCATTAACATGGAATATCTCTCTATTTATTAAGTTCTTTGATTTTATTCACCAGATTTTTGTAGTTTTCCTCATACAGATCTTGTACATATTTTATCAGATTTATACCTAATTATTTTATTTTTTGGAGTACTAATGTAAATGGCATTGTGCCAATGTCAAATTCCATTCACTCACTGCTGGTATATAGGAAAAGGATTGACTTTTGTGTATTAACCTTATATCCTGCAACTTTGCTATAATCACGTATTAGTTCTAGGAGTATTTTTTGTCAATTATTTTGGATTTTCTACATAGACAACCATGTCATCTGTGAAAAAAGACACTTTTATTTCTTTCTTCTCAAATGCATTTTTATTTAAGAAATTGAGGAAGATTTCCATTAGAAAAAATGTAAAGGATAAACTATGAAGGATATACTTCAAGCACAAGGAATGTGATCACAGATGGAAAATATGAGATGCAAAAAGGAAAGAAGAGCAGAGAAAATGGCAAATATATGAGTAAATCTAAAAGAAAGTTGAATGTATAAAATAATAATGTCTTGCAAGGTTATCAAAAAACAAACAATTAAAATACATTATATAAGTCAAAGCTCCTTGAAGTAATTAAAGAGCATACAAGGTTTCAGGATACAAGGATAATATGCAAAAATATATTGTATTTTTATATACTAGTAATGAATTATTAAAATTCTCCAATTTTTTAAAAGCATGCCATTTAAAATAGCTACAATAAAAATGAAATACTTATAAATCAACAAAATAAGTGCAGTATATGGTGCTGAAAACTATAAAACAATGACAAAAAAATCAAATAAGACCTAAATTATGGGAAAAATATACCATGGTCATGGGTCAGAAGACCCATGTCATTTATTGTTAAGACGTCTATCCTCCCGAAATTGATCTAAAGATTTAACACAATCACAATAAAATTTTCAGCCAGACTTTTTGTAGATATCTAGAACGCATTCTAAGATTTATATTGAAAAATAAAAAAAGTCAGAATAGATGAAACAATTTTGAAAAAGAAAAACAAAGTTGAGGGACTCACTCTACCTGATTTCAAGACTTACATAAAGCTATAGTAATCAAGTCAGTGTGGTATTGGTGAAAAGATAGATATATATAGGTCAGTGGGAACTAGTAGATGTTCCCAAAATAAACTCACTCGAATATGGCCAATTGATGCAAAAATAATTCAATGTAGAAAGGATAGTGTTACTAACAAATGGTGCTAGAACAATTGGACATCATAGGCATAAAAATGAACTCTATTCTATCCCTCACACGTGAAACAAAAGTTAACTAAAAATGATTCATAGATTTAATATGAACATAAAACTATAAAACTTTTAGATGAAATATAAAAAATCTTTGTGACCTTGTATATATGACCCAGTAATCCCACCCTTAAGTATTTACTGTTTACTTTAGAGAAACAAAAATGTATGTCCCCACACGAAACCTGCACATGGATGTTTGTAGCAGCTTTATTCACGATAACACCAAGCTAGAAAGGACTCAACGTCCTTCAGTTGGTGAATGGATAAACAAGCTGTGGTATATCCATAAAATGAAATCCTACTCAGGAATAAAAACAGACTAACTAGGGGGCCGGCCCGGTGGCGCAGCGGTTAAGTTCGCCCTTTCAGCTTCTCGGTGGCCCGGGGTTCGCAGGTTCAGATCTCGGGTGTGGACATGGCACCACTTGGCACACCATGCTGTGGTAGGCGTCCCACATATAAAGTAGAGGAAGATGGGCACGGATGTTAGCTCAGGGCCAGGCTTCCTCAGCAAAAAGAGGAGGACTGCAGTAGTTAGCTGAGGGCTAATCTTCCTCAAAAAAAAAAAAAAAAAGACAAACTAGATATAAACAACAATACGGGTGAATCTTAAATGCATTTTTCTAAGTGAAGGAAGCCAAACTTAAGTTATATGTGGTGTAATCTCATTTCTATGACACCTGGAAGGAAAACAGATGAGTGGTTACCAGGAATTAAGGGCGGGGGGATGTTTGACTATAAAGAGGTAGGATTAGCTAATTGTAGGGGTGAGGGAGGTGCTCTATATCCTGATTGTGATGGTAGTTACACAATTCTAAGCATTTTGTCAAAACTCACAGAACTGTAAACCAAAAAGGGGTATATTACTGTATATAAATAATAAAATAAGCAAAAGGTAACTCCTATAAATCCCTTAAGCACCACAGAAATAAGGTTTCTCATTATCCAATACCAAGGGTAGCGTGGTCTTGTAGTGTATTCTTTGGAAACCTAAATCTTTGCTTTTTTATAAAAAAAGTAAAAATGTCTGCATTCTTTATTAATTTGAACCAGGAACAAACAAATCTTTTCAGAGGCGTTTCTCAGATAGCCCTAAGTACAAGTATTGTGGCAGGAATCATAATTGTCAGGGAAAATTCAGTAGACTTCCTCCACAGCATCTCTTGTATTTTATCAGGACAATCTACAGGACTTTTGAAACTATAGCATTTAAAATATAATGGCTCAGGTAAGCCCTCTTATTCAGTTTTGTAAATGATAGGTCACTTGGAGAAATTGCTATGGTTTGTGCTAACATATATGTAGCTTAAAAATGGTTACACTTAAATTTGTTGAATTTGCACATAATACTGAATTTTCTTTTAAAAAGCATCAGGGCTATTATTTAGTCAGTCTTGCAGCAATTCTCTAAGTCACTATAGAACTACCAATAAAGATTGGTACTCTCATGGAAACTACACACCACACAGACACATCCATACACATGCTAACACACACAACAGACACAGTCTTGCCAACATAAGTAGACACACATATACACACACTCCCACATGCACACACATGTAGGCACACATAAGTCACCCACATGATGTACATACACATAAAAACACACAGGCGTGTGCATGTATGCTCACACAACATGCAAATGCACAAGCACATGCTTTTTCTTTCTTCTCAAAAATGTTGACCATCTCTTAGAATCCAGAGTATAAGAATCATGTTTAAAGATTATGCTGTCTACCTTAAATAAAGGGAGCTTCTGCCTCAAATCTTTTTTAAAATAAGCTGGCTATAAATGAAAAACAGATGGAGAGAGGATCAGGCAATACTTGGGATTCTCAGCTAAATTCTTTAGTAATATCCAACCATATTCCATTTAGGTCCAGGATGTTCACTCTTGGAACTTGGCCACCATACTGTGAAGAATCCAACAGCCTACTCCCCCGCCACCCTCAGCCCTAGCTGAGATCCCAGCTGGCAGCCACCACTGACTTGTCATGTGTGAATGAACCATCTTGGAAGTGGATCCTGCAGCTCCTGGTCAAGCTGCCCCAGCTGATACCATATAGAGCAGATTCAAATGCCCCTGCCAAGGCCTGACTACATTTCAGACTTTTGAGCAAAATAAATGGTTGATATCATTTTAAGTCATTAAATGTTGAGGTGATTTGTTATGCAGCAACAGAGATCTCAGGAGTGCAGAATAAAAAGACATCAAAATGATTTTATCTTCCCTCCTTTTAACACTGTCTTTCTTCACTTTGCCATGTCACAAATTCTTTCGCACTCCACAATTCACCACACACGCGCGCACGTGCGCACGCACGCGTGCACACACACACACACACACACACACAATCTTAATAGTATAGAGGAGAGATAAGTGGTGGAAAAACTAGAGGGAGAGGAAGGGAGAGAATGAATTCATGACTATGATAACACTGTATTGAATAGTAAACGCAAGAAATCACTTCCAATATTTGAGTTGAGCATGGAGGGCAGTTTAGGGAAAGCGTGTCCAGAGGGTGATCTTTAGGCAGAATTTGGGGAAAAGCTTCTTAGGGGGATTTCAAGAGTTTTTGGTGCCAATTTGGAGGTGCCACTGCTAGATGATGAACTTGTTTTGCTGAAGTTGATGATCTCATGGGTAGATGTTGTGCGTCCACGTAGCTGATTCAGTCGCAGGACAGAGAACTTCTGGAGTAAAGACAAATCCTCTACTCTAAAAATGTATCCATAAGAGGGAGGGATGGGTTCTTATAGTAGAGATAAAGGACTGGGAATGTTTCCACATTAGGGATATTCCTGAACAAGGAAATATGACAGAGTGAAAGAAACTAACGTTGGAGCATTGGCCAAAGGCAGGAGTTGGTGGTCAGAAGCCCCCGGAACTGAAAGCACAAGTCCTATTTTCCTTTCACCAAATGATAGTCATTAAGTTACTGCCTTTAATAATCACTCTAATAAATATTTATTGAGCACCTATTATGTGCTAGGCACTAGAAATATGATGGTGAGTAAAACAAACATGGTCCCTGTCCTCATGGGGCTTATAAATTAGTTGGGGCAGGACAGAAACTAATTAAATAATGACATAAACATATACTAATTAGAAACAATGAGAAGTGTTATTAAGGAAAGTATAGAGCTCTATGAGAGGAAGAATCACGAAACCAAACTCATAGCTTCTGCTCTCTCAGTATTTACAGTTTTTCTTCTCACCTCATCTTTTTCACACCCTCCAAGAATATTTTGACAGACCCTTAACTTTATTTCTAGACTTTTTGAGTGCTTATGAATGATTTATTTATGTATACATAACATTGAAACGACAGTTACAGTAGGTAAGTAGGAAATATACATATTCAAATGTCTTTAAAGTCCACATGATTCTCCGTCATGAGTTTCCATTTGGGTGCTAGGGATGTGGGCAAAACAGAGGAAGTAAAAGTTACAACCTCTACCTTCAAGGAACTTACACCTATCTGGTGAAACAAAGGCAATCCACATAAAAAAACAATCCTTCCATAAGACACACCACCCCATTATTAAATCCTAGATTGTGTTGAACTGGCCTTAAGTGCTGATGAAACTCAGGGAAGCTATGATAACTTGGTGTCATCAAAAGAGGCTCTAAGGAGGAGGTGGGTTTGTAAAAGGATGGTGTTATTTGGTGTGGAGCAATGTAGGGAGAAACATTCCAAGTGGGAAGAGGAACAAGATTCAAGACTTAGAGGTGGAATGAATGTGGTGAATAGAAGTAGATAAGTTCCCATTGCATTCCTGAAGCTTTATTTTACTAATGGTTGTGGGTGACATCAAATGCTTTAATAGCAGGATTTTTTAATGAGTATAACCCAAAGGAGGAGGATTGGTGTGTTGGGGCTGGGGGGGGGGGGCGCATGGGGCTTGTGTGGGAGGTGAAGCTATTTGATAGATCATTTTAGAATGAATAAACATTTAAATATGACCACATGCCCAATGCAAATGCCTTCTCTGTTTATTCTACTTAAGTTGGACAGTATTACATTGTTAATATTCAATCATTTTGACCTAAGGAAATGTCAATGTCATATTCTTCAACCTAATAGTAGATCATTAAGAAACATTTTGTATTTGCTTACCACATTCATCTCCAGGCAGTTCTGCACTCTTTGGAAGTTGGAAATCTAGAAATTATCAAAAATATTTTGCTGTTATAGCTGATGAATGCAGTGATGTACCACCCAGATCCTCCTTCAGGAAAAAACAATCCTCCCTATCCTCTTTGGCCAGCCTGTGGAAGTATTGCCAACAGATAGCCCTCAGTTCTTGGCCCTCTTCAGAGATTGCCTCTGCTATAGGAGCTGCCTTGCCCAAGGTTATGCTCCCTTCCCAGGGCAGCCCACACCTAATGAGACAAGAAGGAGTATGAAGTTCTGATCATCTCATTTCAATTCGTAATAACTCCAAAGAAGTAGAACTCCCTGTGGGGTCAGCTCAGCTAAGACCCCCACTGACTCTAAAACACAGCTTAACTTTTCCCTCCTCCCAATATTGTTTCTTTTACAACTGTTCCACAGGTGTTGATCCCAAAGCACTCTCTAATAACCTTAGTGCACTATAAGTTCTGTCTTGGAGTCTGCTTCCCAGAGTACCTGACCTCCAACAGTTGATGCCAGATTTGAGAAAGCAAATTCTGAGAGTAGACTCAGGAACTGGATCATCGGCCACCCAACTGGCAACGAGAATCTCATCACTGGTGATAGGTAGAACAGAGGGAGCCTTTGGTACAACGTAGCAGTGCCATTGATAAAACTTACACTGCTGGTGAAATGGGATGATATACTGGTGGAAAGGAATGCATTAGGTGATGCTATAATTCAGCATTTAAGAAACATGAGGGAAAGAGTATCTATAAAGACAGTGGAATTGGGTGGAAACTGAAGACTAGGCCCAGGACTTAATTTTAAGAGTAACAGAGTTCCAAAGAAGATAAACTTTCAAAAAAACAAACAAACAAGTTCTGCTATGCCAAGTTCATGATCTATGCTGGGAAAGAATAGGACTCTACACCATGAATGGAGACAACTGGGTTTATAGTCTCAACATCTTAAATGCCCATATTCCCCTGAACCCTCTGGCCCCTCTTCACTATAAAAGGCTAGCTCTCCCACTTGCTGGAAGATGATGCAGAGGTTTCTACCACATAAGATAACATGTGGCACCCCTTCTCTCCCCAGATCTGTCCCATCATCCTTCTGGTCACTAGGCCAATAACTAGAGTTGACACATCATGGCAATGCTGGCCTGATAAGGTAGGAAAGGGACTCTACCTCAAAGGAACTGCAGTTCCCAGCCAATATGTACCTGCTGGGGGAATATATGTGGGACTGGATTCTGAGGGTGCTTGACTAAGCAGGGGAGGGAGGCAGAACATAAAGTTGGATAGGGAGAGTTTATTGATTTGGGGACACTCTTCTAGGAAACAGGATTTGACTCCTTGGCGAAGACCCCAAGGATGGTTTCTTTTCCAAACATGGACAAAGCAATGGTCCACCTTAAGTTAGGTAGAAATGTCAGAATTGTTATGGCAGGTAGTGGAAGACCATACGGCAGAAGTGAGAATGCGAGAGTGGATATACTATGTAAGTCCAGAAAAACCCACTGGAGGGCTATATTTATTGAGAGGACTAAGAGGATACACCATTTACCATCATATTTGCCGGAAATATGATGATGAGAGGGGACTAACATCACAAAAAATGTTTTATAGTGATAGTCCTCTGTTGGCCAGTGGTGACAGTAAGCTATGCTGTTATAAAAATGATAGAAATGGGCATGCTAGGACCCTGATACACAGCCAGGGGGCAGTGCTGTAACCATCAGAAGCCAGGTCAGGGGACCCTGACCTTCAAAGAGTAATGGAGATGTTTAACAGAGCATGACATCACTAGGGGAAAAATAGAAGGCAGTTAATCAATCCATGAAGTCAAATGAAATCAAGGATAGATGATCAGGTGGCTGAGCACAGTTACCCCAGTAAAAGTCCCTATTTTTTGCCCAGTTCCTAAACTTGAGTCAGTTTTTGGAACCAGAACCTGTTGAGTGAAAGAGAGGTAAGTCACTAGGATGAAGGACCCTGCAGCACTACGGTAAGTACACCACTGATGATTACCCCAGTCCATCCTGAGAGGGAACCACAGCTATTTACTGAAGTAACTATACACTGAAGAGGGAGTAGTATCCAAACATTTCCATAAGTGTTGGGCACAAGATCCAAACTGACACTGATATCTGAATACCTGAAGCATCCTTATGGACCCCTTATTAGAGTGGGGGGAAATGAAAGCCAGGCAATAAATGGAGTCGTGGTTCAGTTTTGGGTCACAGTTGTTCCACTGGGTCTACAGAGCAACCCAAACGTCATTTCCTTGGCCTAAATATATAATTGAAATCGACATCCTTAGTAGTTGGCACAACCACTAGGATGAGAGTTATCATAGTGGGAAAGGCCAAGTGGAATCCTCTAAAATGGTACCAGCCCAAATGAAGATAGAAAACAAAGAATAACATCTAATCCCAGGGTAAATGGCAGAAATTAATGCCATCCTAAAGGATGCAGGGTGATAGTCTTCATCATTTCTCCATTTGAGTAAGCAGTCTTGTTCTTGTAAAATCTGGACAGATCTTGGAAGATAAAAGTGGACTACTGCAAACCAAGTACTAGCCCAAATTTCAGCTGCTTGTGCCAGGTGTAGTATCTTTGCTAGATGAAATTAACATGATCTCAGCTACACAGTATGTGGCTGTTGATCTGGAGGATGCATTCTTTTCCTTTCTTATCAGAAATAGTTTTTATCCACTGGGAACATACAACAGAATACATTTACAGTTTTGCCCCAGGGATATGTTAATTCTCCTGTCCTCTGTCATAAAATAGTCAAAAGAGAACTAGATCAGTTACACACCCATAGAACATCATAATGGTCCACTTTATTGATGACAAAATGCGTCACTGTTTAGCAAAAAAAAAAAAAAAAAAAAAAAGCCTAGAACATTCACAATGGTAAGACTTGAGCACTCTAGAAAGTAGGAGATAGACCCTATGAAAATTCAAGGGACTTCCACAAAATTAATGAAAATGTTAGGACTTCAGTGGTCTAGGTATGCCAGAATATCTCCTCAAAAATAAAGAAAACATTTTTGCTTCTTGCCCTGCTCACCACAAAGGAGCACATCACCTCACAAGTCTCTTTGGGTTCTAGAGGTACCTGGAAAAGTGCTCACACATTTGAATAGTGCTATGACCCATATATTTAGTGGCACTAAATTCTGCCAGCTTTAAGTGGGGCTCAGAGCAGGTGTAGGCTATGAAACAAGCAGCTCTATTTTTTGAACCGTATGACCTAGCAGGCCCTATGGTATTAGAGGTATCAGTAGTGGAAAAAATTGTGAGGAGTTTATAGTGATCTCTGATCAGATAATCACAACACAGCCCCCTGGGCTTCTGGAGAAAAGCCATGTCAAGCAATAACTCCTACAAATCATATACCTGATGAGGGGTTAATAATCAAAATATATAAAGAACTTATCCAACTCAACAACAAAAAAAGCAAACAACCCGGTCAAAAAATGGGCAGAGAATATGAATATTTTTCCAAAGAAGATATACAGATGACCAACAGGCACATGAAAAGATGTTCAACATCACTAATTATTAGGGAAATGTAGATCAAAACTACAATGAGATATCACCTCACATCTGTCAGAATGGCTATTATTAAAAAGACAAGAAATAACACACATTGGAAAGGATGTGGAGAAAAAGGAGCACTTGTACACTGCTGGTGGGAATGTAAATTGGTGCAGCCACTGTGGAAAACAGTATTGAGATTTCTCAAAAAATTAAAAATAGAAATATCATATATTCCAGCTATCTCACTACTGGGTATTTATCCAAAGAACATGAAAACACTAATTCAAAAAGATACATGCATCCCCCAATTCACAGTAGCCAAGACTTGGAAGCAACCTAAGTACCCATCAATGGATGAATGAATAAAGAAGATATGATATATGTATACAATGGAATACTACTCAGCCATAAAAAAGATGAAATCTTGCCATTTGCAACAAGATGGATGGACCTTGAGGCTATTATGCTAAGCGAACTAAGTCGGATGGAGAAAGACAAATACCGTATGGTTTCTCTCATATGTGGAAGATTAACAAACACAATGACACACACAACAGATTGGTGGTTATCAGAGGGGAAGGGGGGAGGGCAAAAGGGGTAAAGGGGCACATGTGTATGGTGATGGATGGCACCCAGACTTTTGGTGGTGAATGCGGTGCAATCTATATAGAAATCTAAATATAACAATGTCCACCTGAAATTCATATAATGTTATACACCAATGTAACCTCAGTTAGAAAGAAAAAAAGGCATTTTACAGACTAAGAAAAAAAAACTCCTGACATGACCTGATAGAGATGGCGTGCCTGAGCATTTCGGTGCCAACAGATCATGAGACCTGACTAATTCATTGTATTGTTACCTATCTTCCCCATTTTCTTTTGCCAAGCACTTTCAGAGACACCCTACTCACCTACTTGCTGAGATATTTTCTATCTAATTCTCAAGTCTTCCTCAGACCTAAAATCCCAGCCTAATGTGCTATATGAGCAGTAGTGTGCTGGTAAATGTTTAGCAGCTGGCTCTCTGAAACAAAAAGCAGTAATTTGTAGCATTTGCCAGTTTCCATGGTATTAATACTCCCACCATGCCTGATTTCAAGCTACCAAAGTGGCATGACTGAATGCAGAGTTGGGAAGAGATACAGATAGCCACCATTACATAGTTTCCACCACACAGATACAATAGATGTTAACCTCAAGAAAACAGATAACAGAAAAGTGTAGTGAGACAATTAGGAAATGATGAGTTTCAAATATTTGTTACCCTTGTTTTTAATATAATTTGGTTAACTGTAAGTTTATATTATTTGTTTTAATAATGTCTATCTTTCACAACTATCTCAAAAAATTCCTGAAAACTTAAAAATTGGCTCTCGTGACCAGTATGAGCTAGTTCCAGGGCAACCGTGAAAGTTTCTTGCCCTGTGAGATTTTCACTAGGTGTTGAAGATCTATCAGTAAATGTAAATTTTAGTCATTTTGGCCTAAGATTTTGATGCTTCAGTGATGATGGTAGCTGACTCTCCTTCAATTTTTCCTAATTACTATTTCAACAAACTGATTCTTTTTCCCTTGGGACCTTTCCAGACTAAATTATAAGCCTTTTTAGGGAAACAAACAGGGGTGGATTTTTTTCATGTTGTGGGATCACAATAAATATCAATTAATTTGAACTCACGTCTTTCGTGCCAAACATGAAAGTCAGGATCTCTAGATTCCAAATTAATCTAATAAGCTGCTCAGATGCACCATGTTCTCATTTTTAATAGCATCAGAGTTATTTTATAAGAGTGATAGGAAATGGGTATCGTGAATGGACCTAATATCATTTAAAAATTTTATTATTCTCATTTGTCATGTTTCTCCAATCTGCCAACACACTGGAAGTTCCAAAAAATAGTTACAACTTAAAATGTATACTCCCTTAGCCTTAAAATGTTGAAAAACACCATTGAATCATTTTAAGTGGATTTCTAACAAGGCATGATTAGGTTTTTAATCTTCTGACTAATTTTGTACATAGATATTCTCATCTGACTTTTATCCCTGGAAACGCTATATCACTGAAATGATACATAAGTAACTTTCATGAAGAACTTAACTGTACACTCTCTCCAGAGTACTAATCATTAGAGAAAAACATGAATGTACTGATAGTGCCTCAAAACATTCAACAAACTATTTAGTTGAATTTAACAGAATTCTGGATTAATCATAGCAAATTTTGAGCACCCAAAGTCTAATCTGAACTTTAGAGTAAATATCGCCTATAATGGCTATGTACTGTGTTTCTTCCATCTAAACTGTTGAATGGGTATTTTCAGGAAATATAAGTGTCAGGTCTGTTGAAAGTACATGATTATAACTAGCTATGTTTATGCGTGCGTATGTGTGTGTGTATGAGAGAGAGAGAGAGAGATGCACACAGACATATATATCTTGGTCATGGAGTAATTATATTGAGATTTTTTTCCATCTTCTTGCTGTTTTTGTTTTCTGATAGATTTTAAGTATTGAAAAATTTTCCAAATAATTAATGATTATACAGAGAGATTAACATTAACTAATGATAAAGGAAACCCCAAGTCCTCTGCAGTTTAAAGAATGGTCTGGGATTATTGCATTTGTTTCAGTTGAATATTCTTTTAATTATTTCATTTCTTCTTAATTAGTTTCTTATAAAAATAAATTAGACACAATAATTAGGAATACTCATTTTTGATCTCTCCAGATATTGGTTTAAATTGAACAAATATTACATTACACATACAAGTGTCATTTCAAGTGTTTTTTTTTCAGACTTGAATTCATTTACAGCTGTATCATATTTATCACATAAGTAAAAATACTGTCCAGGTATAGGCTACATGCAAAAGAATCTCCCTTAAAAACCCCGTTAAATTGGTGGAAAAATATCCATGTAATTGTATTATTAATAGACAATAGTATTTTAAATATTAGTCCAGAAGAGAAGAAAATACAGAAAGAAAGAAGATAATTTGTTTTGAATTGTGAAACTACACTTAAATTTCTAACATCTCCTTAAAATGGCTCCTATTTTAACGTTTCTTTTGTTTTGTTGTTGGTAGTGGTGGTTCCACTAGCATGTAAGAGAGCAGAAAAAGGACTAGATTAATGATTATATACCAAATAGAACAGAATCTGCTCATCTCATCTGTTTTCCCTCATAAACACCACTCTTAAATGAGATGTAAATTAAGTTGGTTATCTCCTTGACTGTATCTGTGTTGATGATGCAATTGATGGGGCAACAGTATAGTATAGCTCAAAAATAATCTGCATTCTCTTGCCTATGTTTCTTTGTCTCCAACGGCTTTAGCTTATAACACAATGCTAAAATGATGTTTTGTTTTAAGAATTAAGTCCCTGTATAAGCACTATGGTACCAAGTTCTACATGGATCTCTGACATATGGTCAGACTATTAATAAAAAATTACATCATAATAAAAGAAGTACAAATTAAAACTAAAACAAGGTATCATTTTTCAACCTATTAGTTTGTTAAAGGTCAAAAATATTGTTGAAGATGAGAACAGGGAAACTCATTCTCTCTCTTATACATTGCTAGTGGGAGGATAACTAGTAAAACTTCTATGAATGGAAATCTGAGAATATCTAGCAAAATCACTCAATCCATAACCAGTTACCTTCTAAGAATGGATACAAAATGCACACCAATGGGCAAAATGATATACATTCAAAGATATTCATCATAGCTTTACTTGTATTAGCAAAAGATTGGAAACAATTTAAATATCCATCAATAAGGAATTGGTCAAAGAAAGTATGATACATCCATACAAGAGAATGTTATGCCTCACTAAAAAAAATGAGTAAGATTCATATATATATGGATATGGAAGGATTTCTAAGACATACTCCCCCCCACATTATGTAAGTTTAAGATGTACAACATGTGATTTGATACATGTATATATTACAATATGATTACCAACATAAGATTAGCTAACACCTCCATCCTGTCAAATAACTACCGCTTATTTTTTGTGGTGAGAACGTTTAAGAGCTACTCTCTTAGCAACTTTCAAGAATATAATAAGTATTATTAGCTATAATCACCCTGCTGTACATTAGATTCCCCAGAACTTGTTAAGCTTACAAGTGGAAGCTTGTACCCTTTGACCAATATCTCCCTATTTCCCTTGTCCCTGGTAACCACACTCTAGTCTCTGTTTCTGAGTTCGGCTTTTTTAGATTCAACACATAGGTGATATCACACAGTATATGTCTTTGTCTGACTTATTTCACTTAGCACATTGCCCTGATGGTTCATCCAAGTTGTCACAAATGGCAGGATTTCCTTCTTTTTCATGGCTGAATAATATCCTGTGTGATACATATATATCTCTCATATCTTCTTTATCCATTCATCTGTTGATGGAGACTTAGGTTGGTTGCATATTTTGGCTATTTTGAATAACTCTGCAATGAACATGGGAGTGCAAATATCTCTTTGAGATCCTATTTTCATTTCCTTTAGATATATAACCAGAAATGGAATTGCTGGATCATACACAGTAATGTGTAATGTGTCGCATAATGAAGTTTTAGTCAATGATGGACTGCATATATGATGGTGGCCCCATAAGATTAGTACCAAATAGCCTAGGTGTGTAATTGGCTATATCATCTAGGTTTGTGTAAGTACTGTAGGGGAGGAAAAATTTTCCTCTACCCTTCTAGGTTCCTCTGGCTGGTCTAAGTTTAAAATTGACATGAATTAGAGTAACAGGAGAAAAGCAAAAGTTTAATAACATGTATATATGAGAGAAACCCAGGAAAACCAAGTAACTCACCAAAATGGCTGAAGCCCTCACTTTAAATACCATCCTCAGCTAAAGTCAAAAGAAGCTGTTGGGGATGGGGAGTCAGGGATTTCAAAAGGAAGGAAGGCAATTCACAGCTAGGTGAAAAGGAGAAAATGTTTGGAAAACAAGTGTTCAGCCATACAGAAATAGAAGGACACAGAGGGGAGCCCAATAAACAGGCTTTTCTAGGCTCACCCATGTCTACAACCTAGTTCATGTTATGCTAAGGTGATAGCTCACATCCTGAGACAGGTTTTTAAAATCTGAATTCTTTTAGGTAGTTAAAGGGTAGGTAACAAGAACAACTTTCTGAGGCTTTTGTTTCTTAAAACTAATTAGCCTAAAATAATCCTTATGTTAAAGAGACACATTTTGGGGTGGCAAATTTTGTTCCCCTTCAGTACACTCTGTGATGTTTGCACAATGACAACATTGCCTAACAATGCATTTCTCAGAACATATCCCTGTTGTTAAGTGATGCATGACTGTACTAGTTTTATTTTTAATTTTTGGAGGAACTTCCATACCATTTTCCATAGTGGTTGCACCAATTTACATTCCCACCAACAGGGCACAAGGGTTCCTTTTTCTCCACACCTCCATCAATACTTGATATCTCTTATCTTTTTGATGATAGTCATTCTAACAGGTGTAAAGTGATATCTCATTGTGGTTTTGATTTGCATTTCCCTGATGATGAGTGATGTCAAGCACCTTTACAAAGATATACGTTTAAGTGAAAAAGAAAGGAATACATTGAGTAAACAACCGTGCAATTTCTGTAAAATTGTATACTGTTATTTATACGACTGTGTATGCATAGGATACTGCCAGAAGTGTACACAAAAAACTCTGCATTGTGTGTCTAGGGGAAAGTATTGAGAGGCAGACTTGTTTTTCACTCTAAATCTTTTTGAAGTTTGTATTATTTGCTTGCAATTGACTATATAAGACAAAATAATTTTTAAGAAAGAATCAGCAATGCTTAGTGAATCTTATTTCATTCTTCCTAGAAAGACTAGAATCTGTGTCCATATTCTGCCCATCAATTGATGGCACAAGCCATCAAGCCCTTCATTAAGATGGAATAATTTTACAGCAATAGGGTATTATTAAGAATAATGAAGAAATAAAGACACTGGAAAAGAACTTTTTGGTGATTCTTAACTGTTTTATATTATTAACTTTTTACAAATCTCTTGAGATCTATGGACTCCAGAAAAATGCACAAAATCCTAAGCACAGCATCAGGTTTAGGGACCTTCCTGATGCTCATTTGTGGACCCTTACTCTAAAACAAATGACATAGCTTTTTCAGGGGCTTGTGGGAGATCCATTTTATCTTTTATTAAAGAAATATCTGGAAGAAAGAGTTTTATCTTTTAAAAAAGAAATTGGAATGTTATTAGCACACAATGGTTTATATCTCTTTAGGCAACATCTCTTATTTTTAACAAGGAGATAGTGACTGTCTTCCAGTTGCCATAATTTAATCTTAGTGTAAATTATGACTCCCTTTATTCTCAAAGCTTGCTTAAGAGCAATGATAACCAGTATCTGTTAATATTTTGATGCTTACGGCTCCACTGAGAAGGTAAAGAAACACCAAGTGAGATATTTTGGTCTTGATAATTCTCTCCATAACTGACCTCCAGCCAGGTTAGCCTCTTCTCTATAGAATTTGGGATTTCTTATGACCATTCTGAACCATTCCGAAGGTTAAAATTTGGAGATTCCATACCCAGCTACAAAGCAGATGGTGAAGAACTCCCCATACTTAGTGTATGCAGAGCTTATTTCACATCCAGAATCTTCTCTTTATTTGTCTTTTCTTCTCTGAGTCCTCATCCCATGTATTCTCCGAAATGAGAATAAGCACAAATAGGAAAGATTGTTATAGCAAGTTGAGACTGATTTCACCAGTTGAAATAAGGTGGCTGTAACACTCACTCACCTTTAAAGAAATTTCTCAAAAGAAGCTTATGTCTGATAATGACTACAAAACTATGGAATTTCCCACAATATTTTCCTTTGATAAGAATTTATCATAGAAAAAGTAGGTGAGGTCTCATAAAAGAGCTGAGAATTCAACTATAGACGCAACATATAGCTGTTTCAAAGTGAGAACATGTAGCTTCTCTACAGATATTTCAATTTAATGTGATATTTTCCAGATCCACATTATTTTTGCCTTTTCACATCACAAGGAAGAGTGAGAAAGAGAAATTTCTGAAAGCCACAGTTTGCTTCATAATTGATTTCTGGCAATTCCAAAGAAGGTATCGGACCTTGGACTATGTTTTCACTGGGCCTTATCTCACCAAGTGAGGTTGCACTTACAGATGAAGAAACCTGTGCACTGTGAAACACTCACTTACCCAAAGTGATCCTGTTTCAGTTAGTTCAGCCAGAATTTGAACCCAGGTCCATGTGATTCTACTACTCCTCAGATGCCCTGTAAATTTTTCTGGTGAATCTACAAAATATCAATTTTAAAAGCCATAGAAGTGAAGCTCCATAAATTTAATTTAAAGTCTCCAATTTGAATACAGTCGAGTCGCAGGATACAAAATCAACATACAAAAATCAGTTGTGTTTCTATACACTAACAATGAATTGGAGGAAAGAGAAATTAAGACTGCAATCCTATTTACAATTGCAACAAAAAGAATAAAATACCTAGGAATAAACTTAATCAAAGAGCTGAAAGACCTATACACTGAAAACTATAAAACATTGTTGAAAGAAATTGAAGAAGACACGAATAAATGGAAAGATATTCCATGCTCTTGGATTGGAAGAATTAACATCATTAAAATGTCCATACTTCCTAAAGCAATCTATAGACTCAATGCAATCTCGATCAAAATTCCAAAAACATTTTTCACAGAAATAGAACAAAGAATTCTAAAATTTATATGGAACAAGAAAAGACTCTGAATAGCCAAAGGAATCCTGAGGAAAAAGAACAAAGCTGGAGGTATCACACTCCCAGACTTCAAAATATACTACAAAGCTATAGTAACCAAAACAACATGGTACTGGCACAAAAACAGACACACAGATCAATGGAACAGAATCAAGAGCCCAGAAATAAACCCACGCATCTATGGACAGCTAATTTTCGCCAAGGGAGCCAAGAGCATACAATGGAAAAAGGAGAGTCTCTTCAATAAATGGTGTTGGGAAAACTGGACAGCCACAGGCAAAAGAATGAAAGTAGACCATTATCTTACACCATGCACAAAAATCAACTCCAAATGGATTAAAGGCTTGAATGTAAGATCTGAAACCATGAAACTTCTAGAAGAAATCGTAGGCAGTACGCTCTTTGACATTGGTCTTAGCAGCATATTGCCAAGTACAATGTCAGACTGGGCAAGGGAAACAAAAGAAAAAATAAACAAATGAGACTACATCAAACTCAAAAGCTTCTGCACAGCAAAGGAAATCATCAACAAAATGAAAAAAACAGTCTAACAATTGAGAGGAGATATTTGCAAACCACATATCAGATAAGGGGTTAATATCCAAAATATACAAAGAACTCACACGTCTCAACAGCAAGAAACCCAACAATCCAGTTAAAAAATGGGCAAAAGCTCTGACCAGAGATTTCTCTAAAGAAGATATACCGATGACCAACAGGCACATGAAAACGTCTTCAACATCATTAACTATCAGGGAAATGAAAATCAAAACTACAATGAGATATCATCTGACTCCGGTCAGAATGGCTATAATTAACAAGACAGGAAATAACAAGTGTTGGAGAGGATGTGGAGAGAAGGGAACCCTCGTACACTGCTGGTGGGAGCGTAAACTGGTGCAGCCACCATGTAAAACAGTACGGCGTTTCCTCAGAAAATTAAGAATAGATCTACCATATGATCCAGCTATTCCTCTGCTGGGTATTTATCCAAAGAACTTGAAAACACTAATGCATAAAGATACACTCACCCCTATGTTCATCGCAGCATTATTCACAATAGCCAAAACTTGGAAGCAACTTAGGTGCCCATCAAGGGACGGATGGGTAAAGAAGATGCGGTATATGTATACAATGGAATACCACTCAGCCATAAGAAATGATGAAATCTGGTCATTTGTGAAAACATGGATGGACCTTGGGGGTATTATGCTAAGTGAAATAAGTCAGAGGGAGAAAGTCAAATACCACATGATCTCACTCATAAGTAGAAGATAAAAACTACAACAAACAGAGACAGAGATTGGATTGGTGGTTACCAGAGGGGAAGGGGAGAGGGGAGAAAGGAGAGGGTGAAAGGATGATTAGGCACACATGTGTGGTAATGGCTTGTAATTAGTCTTTGGATGGTGATCATGATGTAATCTACACAGAATTCAAAATATATTATGATGTACATCTGAAAGTTATATAATGTTATAATCCAATGTTACTGCACCAAAAAAATTAAAAAAATAAAAATGTAGATGAATAATTTAAAAAAGGCTCCAATTTGAGTGGTTCTTAGATTTTAGCATTCCTCAGGATTATCTGGAGGGCTTGTTAAAACATAGATTCCTGAGAGAATGTCTAGGGAGGGACCCAGGAATTTGCATTTCTAACAAGTTCCCAGATGCTGCTGCTTTGCTGCTGCTGCTGCTGCTGCTGTTGCTGGTCCTGGGACAACACTTAGAGAGCTGCTGGACTAGATGATGGGGAGAGCCAGCCTCACTCTGGAGGGTGCTGTCCTTTTGCCTCTCACCCAGTGGTGTGGCAGGACCTCAAGAAAGCTAGTTCTCAATTTGTACCACTGGATTTGTTTGTTTGTTTGTTTTAAGAATGTTAACTGTAGCATTCGCCTATTCCTCCTGAGATGAATGACATACATTTTCCTCTCTCATCTTCTCTTTCAACTTCTTTAGGCATTCTTCTTTAAAGTGATGCATCTTATTACCATAGCATGTACTGTGTGTAATCCTATTGATTACAAACATGTCCACATCCTTATAGTAAGTGTTGGTTAGATAATTCTCTTTCCCTTTTATTCTGCCCTCAATGGTGAAAGTAACTTCTACTTTATGATAGACTTTTTAATATTTACTGATTTGTTTTTTTCTGACATTTACATAATGCCATTTAAAAAATGCATTTTACTAATTGTATGTTTGTGTGTGTATGTGTAACATCAAACAAACTGTACTACTTTTTTGCTGGTAACAAACTTTGAGAGCGAGGATGTGCAGTTAAGTCTTGAAACTTAAGTACAAATAAATGAGCTTAATTTATTTAATCTAGAAAGTGATTATTTAGAAATTTAAGCAATTTGGCAGCTGGGTGTGCAGAAGGGGATGTGGGTGGGACTAACATGTTTTTGCCAAGACTGAGTTTTTGCCTAGTGCTTTTGGAATTTCAAAAATCTAATTAAGACTTTTGGTAAATTTGCTTTAAATCACCATAGAATTAATAAACTGGAGGCATTACACTGTCTGTCAGCTCTGATTTAGTTTAGATGCTCAGTCTCTTTAAACTAGATCAAGACTACAAAGAAGTGCCAAATTGGTGGCAGTTTCCGAACTGCCTGCAGATATCTGCTAACATCCATTTTCCCACCATAGCTGCCTGGGCCAAGCAGTGATGGCTGGTTTACTGCAGCCCTCTTCCATGTTTCCCACTACTCACAGTAGATCTGGGGACATCTCAGACCTGAGTCACCTTTCTTCCCATCTTTCAGCTACAGAAGATTTTAGTCCCTTGCTGCCATGGAGCTATGTTTGCGACCTCCTCCTCTTTCATAGGTGACTACTCTCTGGGCTCAGGTCTTTATGAAGCTCAAACTCTGTTGCTGAGCTTGGATAAGTTTAGGCTCAAGGACTGGGATGTGGACACCTTGGGGGAACTTGAGACTAAGGGCAAGACATGATCTTATTGCTGCTACATTGTGGGTTAAGTAAACATTTGTAGGCTACCCTACACACTGCACTACTTTGCCTAATTTTTTTTCTTCCAGGAAAAATTGCACTCCAATTTCCAAATATTTTTAAATGATCTTTTGGAACACAATTTAGGTTTGGTATTAGTCTTCTATGCTCTTCTTTTCAATTTTCTCTGTCTCTTTCCCTTTTGTATGAATTTGTTCTTTCATTCCCACTTTGTTCCAAACATTTAGCTCTTTGCTGAGGATGACTGGTAATTTGGGAGCTCCTAACATTTAATCATAATTACTGAAATATTATCATCATAATGCTTTTCCATCTTACTCCCTAATTAGACCAATACATCAATTGTCATTTCTAGAACTGTCATATCCAAAGTGTTAGCTTAAGAGAACTGCTTATGCTCTCATTTAAAAAATAAGAAACTAATTTGAAAAGCAGCATGACAGAAATACATGTATGGGAGTGAGTTGGTTGGCCTGGAGCTAACACTTAAACACGGCAGTTTGTGCAATTAGGCAGCACACTCGAAGTCCTCAATGACCTGAACTGGATAAAATTTTTATAACTTCAAGGGCATGCTCAAGAAAATTTAAATGTATATACCATTTCATGATTGGCCTACATCCCAGGAGTTCAATGGGAAAGAACTCTGGAGCTCTGTACAGAATTGTAAGCTTAGATATGTACAAATGTGTCTGAGGAAATGGGGATGGAAGACAATGAGCAGACCCTAATATCAATATGAATCAGATGTCGAAGTTATCTGACAAGGATTTTAAAACTACCGTCATAAAAATGTTTCAACAATCAATTATGAATTCTCTTGAAACAAATGAATAAATAGATTATCTTAGTAAAGAAACAGAAGTTATAAACAAAAGCAAAATGGAGATTACAGAAGTGAAAAATACAGTAACCAAAACAAAAACTCACTCAATGGCATCTAGAGTATAGATGACAAAGAATAGGATCAGTGAACTTAAAGGCAAATCAATAGAATTTACCCATAGACTGAAACAAAATGAACAGAATCTCAGGGATAATAACCAAAAAGCTAACATTTGTATTATTATAATCCCAGAAAGAGAGGAGAAACAGAGTGAGGTTAAAAAAGAATTTGAGAAAATAATGGCTAAAAACTCCAAATTTGGTCAAAGACGTAAACCTACAGATTCAAGAAACTGAGTCAACTCCACATAAGGTAAACCCAAAAAGACTCATGCCAAGGCATGTCATAATTAAATTCTGAAAATTAGGCAAAGAAAAAATCTCGAAAGCATCCAGAGAGAAACAATGCATTACTTATTAGCAAACGCCAATCAGAATGACAGCAAATTTGTCATCTGAAACCTTGGAGTCCAAAATGATGTGGAACAACATTTTTCAAGTGCTGAAAGAAAAGAATTCTCAACTATGAATTCTATATCTGGAAAAAATATCTTTCAGGAATGAAGGGGAAATACATTCTCAGGCAAACCAAAACTAAGAAAACTTGTCACTAGCAAGTATATTCTTAAAGAATGGCTAAAAAATTTTTTTCTAAACAAAAAGGAAGTGGTAACAGAAGGATCCAAACTTCTGTAAGAAAGGAATAATATTGGAACGGGAAAAAAAATTAAGGGATAAATATAATAGACCATCTTCAGGAGATTCTTAAAGCATAATTGAGGATTGAAGCAAAAATTATTACATTGTTGGACAGGACATTCAATGTATGTACAGGAAATGTTTATGACAGTTATATTTTAAAAAGGAGAGAATAAAGGAAACTAAGTGGAAGTAAAAGTAAAAGGTAGATACCAGTAGACTGTGATAAATTACATATGTATTTTCTAATACCTAGAAAATCCCCTTAGTGGTTTTGAACCACTAAGAAAATTGTACAAAGCAGTATAATAAAAAATATAAATAAATCAAGATGGAATATTGTAAAATGTTCAAATATCCTACAAGAAGGCAAGAAAAAAGAAAAAAATAAACAGAGAACAAATAATAAAAAAGGGACTTAAGCTTTAATATACCAATAATTACCTTAGTAACTGATCTAAATGCAACAATTAAAAGACAGAGATTGGTAGAGTAGATGAAAAAATGATCCAGCTATGAGCTCTCTATAAAAAAAGTTACTTCATAGATAATGACAGAGTGTTATGGGTTGAGTTGTATCCCTCCAAAAAACATATGTTGAAGTCCTAAGCCTCCATACCTCAAAATGTGAACTTATTTCAAAATAGGGTCATTGCAGAAGTAAGTTAAGATGATGTCATAGTTGAGTAGGGTGGACCCCTAAGCTAACAGCCTGGTGCTCTGATAAGAGTATGGTCATGTGAAGACAGAGACACAGGAAGAACGTGATGTGAAGACAAAGGTAAATATTAGAGCTACACTGCCACAGCCAAGGAATGCCTCGAGCTACCCAGAAGCTGGAAGAGGCAAGGAAGGATACTACCCTAGTGGATTTGGAGACAGCACGACCTAGTCAATACCTTGTTTTTGTCCTTCTAGACTCCAGAACTGTTTGAAATTAAATTTCTATTGTTTTTTTCTCTTTTTTCCCAGTTTTTAAAAATTGAGGTCATATTGGCTTCTAATATTCTGTAAATTTTGGAGTACATTATTGTATTTCAGTTTCTGTATAGACTGCATTGTACTCACTCCCAATAGTCTAGCTTTTATCCATCACCCTATATGCCCCTTTACTTCTTTCACTCTCCCCCCCACCACCTTCTCCTCTGGTAATCACTAATCTGTTCTCCTTATCTATGTGTTCATTTATCTTCCACATATGAGTAAAATCATTTGGTATTTGTCTTTTTCTGTCTGACTTATTTTTCTTAACATAATACCCTCAAGGTCCATCCATGCTGTTGCAAATGGGATGATGTCTTTTTTTTTTTTTTTTTTACTGCTGTGTAGTATTCCATTGTTTATATATGCCACATCTTCTTTATCCATTCATCCATTGATGGGCACTTGATTGCTTCCACATCTTGGCTATTGTGAATAATGCTGAAATGATCATAAGGATGCATAATTCTCTTTGAATTGTTGATTTCATGTTCTTTGGATAAATACCCAGTAATGGAAAGTTGGATCATATGGTATTTTTATTTTTAATTTTGTGAAAAATCTCCATGCTATTTTTCATAGCGGCTGCACTAGTTTACATTCCCACCAGCAGTGTATGAGGGTTCCCTTTCCTCCACATCCTCTCCAACACTTGTTATTTCTTGTTTTGTTAATTATAGCCATTCTTATGGGTGAGAAGTGATATCTCATTGTAGTTTTGATTTGCATTTCCCTAATGATTAGAGATGTTGAGCATCTTTTCATGTGCCTGTTAGCCATCTGTATATCTTTTCTGGAAAAATGTCTGTTCATATCCTCTGCCCACTTTTTGATTGGGTGGTTCATTTTGTTGTTGTTGAGTTTTACAAGTTCTTTATATATTTTGGAAATTAATCCCTTGTTGAATATATGATTTGCAAATATTTTCTCCCAGTTGTCTTTTCATTTTGTTGATGGTTTCCTTTGCTGTGCAGAAGATTTTTAGTTTGATATAGTCTCATTTGTTTATTTTTTTGTTTCCTTTGCCTGAGTAGAGGTGGTATTCAAAAAGATACTGCTAATACCAATGTCAAAGAGTGTACTACCTATATTTTCTTCTAGAAGTTTTATGATTTCAGGTCTTACATTCAAGTCTCTAATCCATGTGGGGTTAATTTTTGTGTATTGTGTAAGATAATGGTCTACTTTCATTCTTTTGCCATGTGGTTGTCCAGTTTTCCCAGCACCACTTATTGAAGAGAAGTTCCTTTCTCCATTGTAAGTTCTTGGCTCCTTTGTCAAAGATAAGCTGTGCATAGATGTGTGGTTTTATTTCTGGGCTCTCAATTCTGTTCCATTGATCTGTGTGTCTGTTTTTGTGCCAGTACCATGGTGTTTTGATTACTATAGCTTTGCAGTATAATTTAAATTCAAAGAGTGTGATACTTCCAACTTTGTTCTTTTTTCTCAGGATTGTTTTGGCTATTTGGGGTCTTTTGTTGTTCTACATAACTTTTAGGATTCTTTGTTCTATTTCCATGAAAAATGTCATTGGGGTTCTGATTGCGATTGTATTGAATCTGTAGATTGCTTTAGGTAATATGGACATTTTATCTATGTTTATTCTTCTAATCCTTGAGCATGGAATATCTTTCCATTTCTTTATGTTTTCTTTGAGTTTTTTCAATAATGTCTTATCGTTTTCAGTGTATAGGTCTTTAACCTCCTTGGTTAAATTTACTCCTAGGTATTTTATTCTTTTTGTTGTGATTGTAAATGAGATTGTACTCTTGACTTCAGTTTCTGCTAGTTTGTTATTAGTGTATAGAAATGCAATGGATAAATTTCTATTGTTTTAAGTTACCCAATCTGTGGTACTTTGCTACAGCAGCCCTAGAAAATTAATAATAGTAGATTACAAGTAAAAAGATGGAAGAATATACTTTGTGCCTTAGTCAGTCTGGGCTGCTATAACAAAATACCATAGACTGGGTGGCTTAAATGACAGACATTTATTTGTCACAGAACTGGGGGCTGAGAAGTCTAAGATTAAGGAGCCAGCAAGTTTGGGTCTTAGTGAGGGCCCTCTTGCTGGCTTGCAGATGGCTACCTTCTCTCTGAATGCCCACATGGTGGAAGGAGAGCTCTGGTCTCTTCTTATTATTATAAGCTCATTAATCCCATCATGAGGGTCCCACTCTTATGACCTCATCTAAACCTAATTACCTCTCCAAAGCTCCACCTCTAAATATCATCACTTTGGTGGTTAGGGCTTCTACAAGTGAATTTAGGAGGAGGCACAAACATTCAGTCCATAACACTATGCTATACAAACATTAATTTTTTAAAAAAGCAGAAGTGCGGAGGTGACATTAGCAAGATGGTGCTATAGGAGTTTCCAGTGCTTATGCCCTCAGAGAAACATCAATTTGAGCAACTATCCATGCACAAAAATGTCTTCACAAGAGTTAAGTATTCCTGGTGAGAGGTTACAGCACCTGGGAGGAACACAGAGAAGATTCATTGAAGAGAGTAGGAGAGACAGTTCCGCATTACCAATGTCACTCCTTCCTGAAGTTATGGCAGTGCAGTGCAGAGAGAGGAAACCTCCATGTTGGAGAAGGAGAAGGAATTGAGCATCTGATTCTGCCATGGACCTCAGGCTCTTGGCTGGCCCTCACACACACAGGGTCCAGGCTAGTATCCACAGACCCAACCTCCAGGCCTGCCCCAGTGCCAGGCTGGTACTCAAGGCTGCAGGCTCTAAGTGGGGACTCAGGCTTCAGGCCCACATCTATGGCCCCAGGCTCCAGGCCAGCTCCCACAACCACAGCCTCAATTTCTGCCCCTGTGGACATAGCTCCAGTAGATCTAGGGTCCAGGTAAGCTCCAGTGGACCCAAAGTCCAGGCCTGCCACCGTAGGATTTGGCACCAAGACAGCCTCCATGGACCTAGGCTCCAGGACTATCCCTGCAGACCCATGCTCCAGGCCAGCCCCCACAGACCCAGGACCCAGGCTCCAGGCCCAATACTGCAGTCCCAGGCAACAGGCATGCCCTTGTGGACCCAGGTGCTATATTTATTCCAGTGGACCCAGGTGCCAGGTCCACTCCATGGACCCTGGTGCCAGGATGGGCCCCATGGACTCAGGACCACACTTATCTCCCTGGACCCAGACTCAAGGCCCACCCCTATGGACCCAGGCACCAGGGTTGTGCTATGGAATCATGTGCCAGACTGGCACCTGCAGGCCCAGGCACCAGCACCACCAAGTCATTGATCCAGGCACCAGGCCAGCCTGCCTGGAAACTATAGCAGCAAACCTACATGTGGACCCCACCAAATGACCCAAACAGAATCTCTTGACAGGTTGACTGGTGCAGGGCTTTCCTAGCCAAAGTCAGGCTGTAAAGACAGGAAGAGGTGCTTACTTCTTCAAATGTGCAGACACCAACACAATGCCACAAGGATCAACAATAATCAAGGAAACATGACACTAAAAAAATGAAATAAAGTGCCCCTAACAAACCTTAAATAAATGAAGATCTGTGAGTACTGCTTGACAAAGAATTCAAAGTAATCATCTTAAATACACTTAGTGAGCTAAAAGAGAAAGCAGACAACTAAAAAAAATTGGTAAAACAATATATGAACAAAATGAGAAGTTTAACAAAGCGATAGAAACCACAAAAAACAGCCAAACTGAAATTCAAGAACTGAGAAACACAATGACTAAACTGAAAAATTCCATAGGGAGCTTCAGCTGCAGATACAATCAAATATAAGAAAGAATCAGTGAGCTCAAAGGCAAGTCATTTGAAATTGCCCAGTTAAGGAACAAAATGGAAAAGAGTGAAGAAAGCCTATGGTACATATGGGACACCATTAAGTGATCCAATATAAACATAAGAGTCCAAGAAGGAGCAGAGAAAGAGAAAGAGGCAGAAAGCTTGTTTAAAGAAATAATGACAGAAAGCTTCCCTAATCTGGAGAGGGAAATGAACATCCAGACATGTGAAGCCAAAGAATCCTAATAGGTTAAATATGAAGAGATCTTCACTGAAACACATTATACTCAAATTCTCAAAAGTCAAAGACAAAGAGAATTTTGAAAGCAGTAAGAGAAAAACAACTCATCACATACAAGACAACACCATAAGACTATCAATGGATTCCTCAGCAGAAACCTTAAAGGCCAGGGTAGAGTGAAATGATATATTCAAATTGCTGAAAGAAAAAACTGCCAACCGAGAATATCAAACCTGGAAAAACTGTCCTTCAGAAATAAAGGATAGATAAATACCTTTCAACACAAACAAAAACTCAGGGAGTCGCCACTATTAGACTTGCTTTACAATAAGTGCCAAAGAGAGTTCTTGAAGTTGAAACAAAGTATGCTAACTAATAACTTGAAAACGTATGAATGTATAAAACTCATTATAAAGGTAAGAATACAGTCAAATTCAGAATACTCTAATACTGTAATGGTGGTACCTAAATCATTTTTAATACTGATATAAAAGTTAAAAGACAAAAGTATTACAAATAACCATAGCTACAATAATTTGTTAATGGATACATGGTATATAAAAGGTGTAAATTGTGAAATTAATAACATAAAATATGGGGGGAGGAGAAGTTGAAGTGTAGAGTTTTTGCGTATGATCAAAGTCAAGCTGTTATCTGATTAAGATAAACTCTTATAATTTTAAGATGTTTTATGTAATCTTCATGGGAACCACAAAGAAAAAACCTGTAGTATATACACAAGAGAGAAAGAAATCAAAGCACACCACTACAAAAAAATCATCAAATCACAAAGGAAGAGGTCAGGAGAGGAAGAAAGGAACAAAAGAACCAGAAAACAATGAACAAAGTGGCAATAGTAATTCTTTATCTGTCAATAATTACTTTAAACATAAACGGATTAAATTCTCCAATAAAAAGACATAGAACAACTGAATGGATAAAAGAAACAAGACCCAACAATATGCTGCCTACAAGAGACTCACTTTAGCTTTAGGGACACACTTAGGCTGAAAATGAAGGAATGGAAAAAGATATTCTAGGCATATGGTAACCAAAATGAGGAGAGGTGGCTATATTTGTATCAGACATAATAGACTAAGTCAAAAGCTGTCACAAGGGGCAAAGAAAGTCATTACATAATGATAAAAGGGTCAATTCATCAAGAAGATATAACAATTGTAAATATATATGCACCCAACATTGGGTACCTAAGTATATAAAGCAAGTGTTAACAGAACTGAAGGGAAAAATAGACAGCAATGCAGTGATAGTAGGGGACTACAATACTCCACTTTTATCAACGGATAGATCATCCTGATAGCAAATCAATAAGGAAATAGAAGACTTGAACAACACTATAGACCAAGTGGACCTAACAGGCATATATAGAACATTCCATCCAATGGCAGAAGAATATACATTCTTCTCAAGTACACATGGAACATTCTCCAGAATAGATCATATGTTAGGTCACAAAACAAGTCTTTACAAATTTAAGAAGATTGAAATCATATCAAGTATATTTCTGACCACAATGGTATGAAACTAGAAATTGATACAGGAGGAAAATTGGAAACTTCTAAAATATGTGGAAATGAAACAACACATTCCTGAACAACCAGTGGGTCAAAGAAGAAATCAAAAGGGAAATAAAAAAATATCTTGAAACAAGTGAAAATGGAAACATAACATACTAAAACTTATGGAACGCAGCAAAAGTAGTTCTAAGAGGGAAGGTTATAGTGATAATCAACATTAAGAAAGAAGAAAAATTTCAAATATACAGCCTAACATTACATCTCAAGGAACTAGATAGAGAAGAACAAACTAACAAAGATCAGAGCATAAATAAATGAAATAGAGACTAAAAAAACAATAGAGAAGATCAATGAAGCAAAGAGTTGATTTTTTAAAAGATCAACAAAATTGGCAAACTTTAGCTAGACTAAAAAAATGAGAAAATTCAATTAAATAAAATTCTTTTGATACCATAGAAATAGAAAGGATCATAAGAGACTATGACAAACATTTAGATGCCAACAAATTGGAAAACCTAGAAGAAATGGATAAATTCCCAGAATCATACAAAATACCATGATTGAATCATGAAGAAATAGAAAATCTGAACAGATCAATAATGAGTAAGGAGACTGAAGCAGTAATCAAAAACCTCGTAACACAGAAAAGCCCAGGATGAGATGGTTTCACTGTTGAATTCTAACAAATAATTACAGAATTAATATAAGTCCTTCTCAAACTCTTCAAAAAAGTTGAAAAGGAGAGAACACTTTCAAATTCATTTTACAATCCCAACATTGCTCTGATACTAAAGCCAGACAAGGATACTACAAGAACAGAAAATTACAGGCCAATATCCCTGATAAACATAGATGCAAAAATCATCAAGATATTTGCAAACTGAATTCAACAGCATATTAAAAGGATCATACACCATGATCAAGTTGGACTTATACCTGAGAAGAAAGGATGGTTCAACATACATAAATCAGTAAGTATAATATGCCACATTAACAAAATGAAGGATAAAAATCATACGATCATCTCAGCAAATGCAGAAAAAGCACTTGACACAACTTAACTCAATTTTATGATAAAAACTCTCAACAAATTAGGTGCACATGGAATGTGCCTCAACATAATAAAGGCCAAATATGACAAACCCACAGCTAACATCTGCTCAACAGTGAAAAGCTGAAAACTTTTCCTCTAATATATGGAATAAGACAAGGATGCCCAGTCTTACCACATCTATTCAATATAGTACTGAAAGTCTTAGCCAGAGTAATTCAGCAAGAAAAATTTTTTAAAAGGCATTCAAATTGGAAAGGAAGAAGTATAATTGTCTCTGTTTGCATATGACATCATCTTACATATAGAAAACACTGAAGACTACACCAAAAAAAATTAGAACTAAAAAAGCCAATTCTGTAAAGGTGCAGGATACAAAATTAACAAACAAAAACCAGTTACATTTCTATACATTAAAAACAAACTCTGAAAAGAAATTTAGAAATGAATTCTATTTTCTATTTCCTATAATATAAAAAAATACTTAGGAATGAATTTAACCAAGGCAGTGAAAGATTTGTACACTGAAATCTATAAAACATTGATGAAAGAAATTGGAGAAGACACAAAAAAAGGGAAAGATATCTCATGTTCATGGATTGGAAAGATTAATATTGTTAAAATGCCCATAATTCTCAAGGCAATCTATGAATTCAATGCAACCCCTATTAAAATTCCAATGGCATTTTTCACAGAAATGAAAAAACAATCCTAAAATTCATATGGAACCACAAAACATCCTGAATAGCCAAAACAATCTTCAGCAAAAAGAACAAAGTTGGAGACATCATGCTTCCTATTTCAAAGTATGTTACAAAGCTGTAGTAATCAAAACAGCATGTTACTGACATAAAAACAGAAATATAGACCAATGGAACAGAATAGAAAGCTCAGAAATAAATCCATTCATTTATGCTTAACTGATATTCCACAAAGATGCCAAGAACACCTAACGGGAAAAGAATAGTCTCTTCCATAAATGGTGCTGGGATAATTGGATATCCACATGCAAAATGGAATTGGACCCTTATCTTTCACCATATACAAAAATCACCTCAAAATGAATTAAAAACTTAAACATAATACCTGTAACTATAAAACAACTAGAAGAAGACAGAGGGAGAAGCTTCTTGACATTGGTCTGGGCAATGATTTTTTGGATAAGACCCCAACAGCACAGGCAACAAAAACAAAAATAGACAAATTGGATTGAATCAAACTAAAAAAATTCTTCATGCATAGGAAATAATCAACAAAACAAAAAGGCAACCTACAGAAGGGAGAAAATATTTGCAAACCATACATCCAATAAGGAGTTAATATCCAAAACATAAGGAATTCAAACAACTCAACATGAAGAAAACAAATAACCCAATTTAAAAATGGGAAAAGGACCTGAACTGACATTTCTCAAAAGAAGACATACAAATGACTGACAGGTATATGAAAAAATATTCAAGATCACTAATCATCATGGAATTGCAAATCTATCTATTATCAAAAAGACAAAAGATATCAAGTGTTGGTGAGGATGGGGAGAAAGGGGAACGCTTGTGCACTGTTGGCGGGAATTAATATTGGTACAGTCATTACTGAAAACAATATGGAGGTTCCTCAAAACATTAAAAATAGAACTATCACATGATCCAGCAATCCCACGTCTGGATATATATCCAAAAGAAAGGAAATCAGTGAAGGTCAAAGAATCTCAAAGAGATATCTGCACTCTTATGTTCATTGCAGCATTATTCACAATAGTCAAGATATGAAAACAAGCTAAACATCCATTGATGGATGAATGGATAAAGAAAATGTGGTATATATACATAATGGAATATTATTCAGGCTTAAAAAGGAAAGAAATCCTGTCATTTGCAAAAACTTGGATGAACCCGGAGGACCTTATGTTAAGTGAAATAAGCCTGGCAAAGAAAGACAAATACTGCATGATATCACTTATGGGTCAGATCTAAAAAAGTTGAACTCAGTGAAGCAGAGAGCAGAATGGTTGGCTCCAGAGGTTGGGGGAAGGGAGAAATGGGGAGATGTTGGTCAAAGGGTACAAAGTTTCAGTTATATTGAATGACTAAGTTCTGGAGATCTAACATACAGCATGGTGACTATAGTTAATAATACTGTATTATATACCTGAAATTTGCTAAGAGAGTAGATCTTAAACAGTCTCACCACACACACACACACACACACACACACACACAAAAGATAAGTATGTGAGGTGATAGATGTGTGGATATGCTAATTAGCTTGATTGTGGTAATAATTTCGCAATGTATATATACAAAACACCACGTTGTACATCATATATATATGCAATTTTTGTCAATTATATCTCAATGAAACTGGAAAAAATGACTATTTAAAAAATAATAAAACAAAAAATGAAAAGGTGGGAAAAGGCAGAAGTGGCTATATTAATATCTGGTATAGTGATTTCAGGGCAAAGAAAAGTATAAACACAGAGTTACGCTACATAATGATAGAAGAATCCATCCATAAGGAAGACATAACAATCCTAAATGCATATGTACCAAACAACTGAGCCTTACTATACATGAAGCAAAAACTGATAGAGCTGAAAAGAGAAATAAACAAATCCACAATTGTACTTGGGGACTTCAATACCCCTCTCTCAGAAATTGATAGAACTAGTAGACATAAAAGCAGCAATGATGTAGGAGAACTGAAGAACATCACCAACCAACAGAATATAATTGACATACGTAGAACTCTCCACTCAACAACAGCAGTATATACATCTTTTCCAAGTGTCCATGGAACGATCACCAAGATAGATCACATCCTAAGCCTTAAAATAAATCTCAACAAATTTAAAAGAATTGAAATCATATAGAGTATGTTCTCTGACCATAATGGAATCAAACTGGAAATCAATAACAGAAAAATATTCAAACACTTGGAAATTAAGCAACACACTTCTCATTCTACGAAGCCAACATTATCCTGATACCAAAACCAGACAAGGACAACACAAAAAAAGAAAATTACAGGACAATATCACTGATAGACATCGATGCAAAAATCCTCAACAAAATACTAGCAAATCGAATACAACAATGCATTAAAAAGATCATACATCATGATCAAGTGGGTTTCATTCCAGGGATGCAGCGATGGTTCAACATCCTCAAATCTATCAACGTGATACACCACATTAGCAAAATGAAGAATAAAAATCACATGATCTTCTCAATAGATGCAGAGAAAGCATTTGACAAGATACAGCATTCATTTATGATAAAAACTCTAAATAAAATGGGTATAGAAGGCAAATACCTCAACATAATAAGGCCATATATCATAAACCCACAGCAAATATCAGTCTCAATGGAGAGAAACTGAAAGTTATCCCTCTAAGAACAGGAACCAGACCAGGATGCCCACTGTCACCACTCTTATTTAACATAGTATTGGAAGTCCTAGCCAGAACCATCAGGTAAGAAAAAGAAATAAAAGGGATCCATACTGGAAAAGAAAAAGTGAAACTGTCACTCTTTGCAGACGACATGATTTTATATCTAGAAAACCCTAAAGAATCCACTAAAACTTTTAGAAACAATAAAAGACTACAGTCAAGTTGCAGGATACAAAATCAACATACAAAAATCGGTTGTGTTTCTAAACACTAACAACGAAGCAGCAGAAAGAGAAATTAAGGATACAATCCCATTTACAATTGCAACAAAAAGAATAAAATACCTAGGAATAAACTTAACCAAAGAGCTGAAAGATCTGTACACTGAAAACTATAAAACATTGTTGAAAGAAATCAAAGAAAACACAAAGAAATATATTCCATGCTCTTGGATTGGAAGAATTAACATCATTAAAATGTCCATACTTCCCAAAGCAGTCTATAGATTCAACGCAATCCCTATCAAAGTTCCAACAACATGTTTCACAGAAATAAAACAAAGAATCCTAAAATTTATGTGGAACAACAAAAGACCCCGAATAGCCAAAGGATTCCTGAGGAAAAAGAACAAAGACAGAGGTATCACAATCCGTGATTTCAAAATATACTACAAAGCCATAGTAACCAAAACAGCATGGTACTGGCACAAAAACAGACACACAGATCAGTGGAACAGAATCGAAAGCCCAGAAATGAACCCACACATTTATGGACAGCTAATATTCGACAAAGGAGCCAAGAGCATACGATGGTGAAAGGAGAGTCTCTTCAATAAATGGTGTTGGGAAAACTGGACAGCCACATGCAAAAGAATGAAAGTAGACCATTCCCTTACACCATGCACAAAAATCAACTCAAAATGGATTAAAGACTTGAATGTAAGACCCAAAACCATGAAACTTCTAGAAGAAAACATAGGCAGTACACTCTTTGACATTGGTCTTAACAGCATATTTTCAAGTACAATGTCTGACCGGGCAAGGGAAACAAAAGAAAAAATGAACAAATGGGACTACATCAAACTCAAAAGCTTCTGCACAGCAAAGGAAACCATCAACAAAATGAAAAGACAACCTAACAATTGGGAGAAGATATTTGCAAACCATATACAAGATAAGGGGTTAATATCCAAAATATGCAAAGAACTCATACATCTCAATAACAAAAACCCAACAATCCAATTAAAAAATGGGCAAAAGATCTGACCAGAGATTTCTCCAAAGAAGATATACGGATGACCAACAGGCATATGAAAAGATGCTCAACATCATCAGCTATTAGGGAAATGCAAATCAAAACTACAATGAGGTATCACCTCACTCCAGTCAGAATGGCCATAATTAACAAGACAGGAAACAACAAATGTTGGAGAGGATGTGGAGAGAAGGGAACTCTTGTTCCCACTGCTGGTGGGAGTGCAAACTGGTGCAGCCACTATGGAAAGCAGTATGGAGTATCCTCAGAAAATTAAGAATAGATCTACCATATGGTCCAGCTACCCCACCACTGTGTATTTATGCAAAGAACTTGAAAACGCAAAGGCATAAAGATACATGCACCCCTATGTTCATTGCAGCATTATACACAATAGCCAAGACTTGGAAGCAACCTAGATGCCCATCAAGGAACGATTGGGTAGAGAAGATGTGGTATATATACATAATGGAATACTACTCAGCCATGAGAAATGATGGAATCTGGCCATTTGTGACAACATTGATGGTCCCTGAGGGAATTATGCTGAGTGAAATAAGTCAGAGGGAGAAAGTCAAATACCGTATGATCTCACTCATAAGTAGAAGATAAAAATGGCAAACAAACACATAGCAATGGAGATTGGATTGGTGGTTACCATAGGGGAAGGGGGGCAGGCAAAAGGGGTCATTAGGCTCACATGTGAGGGGATGGGCTATAATTAGTTTTTGGGTGGTGAACATGATGTAATCTACACAGAATTCAAAATATATTACGATGTACATCTGAAAGCTATGTATTGTTATAATCCAATGTTACTGCAATTAAAAAAATAATAAAAAATTAAAATTAAAAAAAACAACAACACACTTCTCAATGTTGCTTTGACCAAAGGAAGGCTTAAAGAAAAATTTTAAAAATACGTAGAACTAAATGAAGATAAAAACACAACATATCAAAATATTTGGGATGCAGCTAAAGCAGAGAGAGAAATTTATAGCATTTAGATGCTTACCTTATAAAACAGGAAAGTTTTAAAATCAACAATCTAAGCTTTTACCTCAAGAAACTAGTAAAAGAAGACAAAATAAACCCAAAGCAGGTAAGTGAGGAAATGACAAAGATAAGAGGACAAATCAATGGAATTGAAAACAAGAAAATAATAAAATCAATATAACAAAAATCTGGTTCTTCAGGAAAAAATCAGTAATACTGGTAAACCTTCAGAAAAATTAAGAGAGAGAAGACACAAATCACCAATATCAGGAATGAAACAGGGATATCGCTACAGATCTTGTCGTCATTAAAAGGAAAATAAGGGACTACCACAACTAACTTTGTATTCGTAAATTTGACAACTTAGAAGAAATGGGCCAATTTCTTGAAAACAGCAAACAATTACAACTCAAGAAAGATGAAATAGACAATCTGAATAGTCTCATAAACATATTAAAGAAGTTGAATTTGTAATTAAAAAGCTCCCAAAGAAGATATCTCCAGGTCTGGATTATTTTACTGGAAATACTAACAAATATTGAAAGAAGAATTAACACCAATTTTACACAATCTCTTCCAGAAAGTCTCAGAGAAAGGAGTATTTCTCAACTTATTTTATGAAGCTAGTATTACTTATACCAAATCTGGAACAAGATAATAGGAAAAAAGAAAACTGCACACCAATATCTCTCATGAATTTAGAGGCAAAAAACTTCAACAAAATATTAGGAAATTGAATCCATCAATATATAAAAAGAATTATGCACCATCACCAAGTGGCATTTATTACAATTATGCAAAATTGGTTCAACATTAAAAAATCAGTCAATATACTCCATCACATCAACAAACTAAACAAGAAAAACCACACGTTCATATCAATTGATGCAGAAAAACTATGTGACAAAACCAAACACCCATTCGTGATAAAAACTCTCAGAAAACTAGGAATAGAGGGGAATTTCTCTAACTTGGTAATGAACATCTACAAAAAACTTACAGCTAACATCACACTTAATGCTACAGGGTTGACTGCTTTCCTTATAAGATTGGGAACAAGGAAAAGATGTCCATTCTCACTACTCTTGTTCGAAATAGTAGTGGAAGTTTTAGACACTATAATAAGGCAAAAAAGAAATAAAAGAAATAGCAACTGAATAGGAAAAAACTGTCCTATTTGAAGATTACATGTTTATCTACATAGAAAATTCCAAGAAATCTACAAAAAACTAGAAGAAATAAGTAAGTTTAGCAAGGTCAAATGATATAAGATGAAAACACAGAAATCAATCTCATATCTAAATATTAACAATGACAATGTAGAAACCAAAATCAAAACACAAACCATTTACAACTATTCCAAATAAAATGAAATACTTAGGTATAAGCCTAAGAAAAAATTTGCAAAGTGCTGATGAAAGAAATCAAAGAAGAAATAAACAAATGGAGAGATGTATTGTGTTCATGGATTGGAAGAACATAGTAAATGTTACTCTGAATTGATCTGTAGGTTTAATGAAATTTCTATCAAAATACTAGCAAAGTTTTTTTAGACATGGATGACTACATTCTAAAATTTAAATAGAAAGCGCAGGCCCTAGTATAGCTAAAATAATTTTAAAAAACAAGAATAAAGTGGGAAGAATTACTTTACCCAATATTCAGCACTACTATATGGCTACAATAATCAAGACAATGTGTTAATAGTGTACGGATAGATACATAGCTCGAGAATAGAGAACCCAGAAATAGACCCACACAAATATCTCACAATGGTTTTTGACATAGGTACAAAAGCAAGTCAACGAATGGTGCTGGAGCAGTTGGACATTCATAGGCAAAAAATTAACCTCAACGTAAGTCTCATGCCTTATACAAAAATTAACTCAAGGTAAATCACAGACTTAAATGTAAAATGTAAAACAATAAAAGTTTTAGGAAAAAAACAAGGACAATTTTCTAGAATTTATACAGAATTTTAAAAACAACTTAAAAAAAAGAAATAATCAAATTAGAAAATGGCAAGACATGAACAGACATTTTGATGACAAGGATACACAATAATCCTTGTTTCACATAACAAGCATGTGAAAAGACGTTCAAAATCATTATCCATTAGAGAAATGTAAATGAAAACATATCAGTAGACACCTATCATATTGTCTAAAATAAAAAATTGTGACAGCACCAAATGCTGGCAAGAAGGTGGAGAAAGTGGATCTTTCATACTTTGCTGGTGGGGATGGAAAATGGTACAGCCACTCTGGAAAACAATTTGACAGTTTATTAAAACACAAATGTAATTATCATACAATGCAGCAATTGTACTCCTGAGCGTTTATCCCAGAGAAATCACAACTTATGTTCACACGAAACCCTGTACATGATTCTTCATAGCAGCTTTACTTGTAATAACCAAAAACTGGAAATGACTCAAATGCCTTTCAAAGGGTGAAAGGAACAAACCATGGCACCCCCATGCAATGGAGTACTGCTCAGCAATAAAAAGGAATAAAATATTGATACATGAAAGAATATGGGTGAATCTCCAGGGAATTATGCTGAGTGAAAATCTCAAATGGTTAAATATTATGTGATTCCATTTATATAACCTTACTTAAATGACAAAATATAGAAATGAAAATAGAATAATAGTTGTTCAGGAGTCAGGAATGGTAGATAGGAGCCAATGGGGAAGAGGAAAGTGGGCATAAATAGAAAAGGGAGACACAAGGAACCCTTGTGGTAATGGAACTGTTCTGTATCTTGACTGTGCCAATATCATTAATCTGGTTGTGACATTGTACTATAGTTTTGGAAGATGTTACCAGAGAGAGAAAGTGGGTGAAGGGTATATGGGATCTCTTCCTATTATTTCTTACAACTGCATGTGAATAATGATCCCAATGTTTAATTAAAAAATCCATTGTTGGGGGCCCAGCCCTGTTGCCGAGTGGTTAAGTTCGCGCTCTCCACTTCGGTGGCCCAGGGTTTCACTGGTTCAGGTCCTGGGTGTGGACATGGCACCGATTGTCAGGCCACATTGAAGCAGCGTCCCACATGCCACAACTAGAAGGACCCACAACTAAAATAGACAACTATGTACTGGGGGGATTTGGGGAGGAAAAGCAGAAAAAAAAAAAGATTGGCAACAGTTGTTAGTTCAGGTGCCAATTTTCTTTTAAAAAAATCCATTATTCTGTACTGTCTGAATGTTATAAACTTTTTGCTATATATATAAAAATATAGCAAAAATATATAGCAAAAAATTTATATACTTATATTTAATTACCTGGTGGATATACAGCCCATTCTTTCCTTTAGATCAGCAGTTCTCGAAGAGTGCTCTACAGAGACCTTTTCAGACAGTTTACAAGATCAGTTCTATTTGCATATTAAAGGTAAAACTAATTATTCTAAGTATATACTAATATATAATTATACTAATTAATACTAAAATTACTCCTCTTGCCTTTTTCATTGTGTCGACATATGCATGAGTGATGAAAATACAATGATAAACTGCTGGCACCTCAGCATGAATCAAGGCAGTGGTACCAACTATACTAGTAGCGGCCATCTTCATCTTCATTGCCACATCTTCACGGTTAAAAACAAAACAAAACAAAGAGAAACACAAGCAAACAAAAGCAAAAAGCAAATTTTGTTTAAGAATGCCCTTGATGTTCATGTAAAAGTTCTGAATTTTATTCAGTCTCAACCTTCGAATATACAAAATAATACTCTGTAATGAAACAGAAAGCGTGAATAAAGCAATTCCACTGTACACAGAAGCATGATGCTTTTCTCTAGGAAAAGCACTTGTGCAATTGAGTTGTGAGCTGAACTGGTCTCTTTTTTCTTCAAACACCATTTTTACTTGAAAGAACAACTGACAGTCAAGCTATTATTCAGATTTGGGTATTTGGCAGATATTTTCTTCAAAATAAACAAAAGGAGCCTGTCACTTCAAGGAAAACAACTGATAGTATTTGTTGCCAATGATAAAATTCAAACTTCAACTGAAAATTAGAAATTTGGAAAACTTGTATCTGCTACTGTGAGCTTGACAGCTTCCCAATACTTAAAGACGTTCTAATGAGACTTGTGGTGATACTAAGGAATGTGATTTTTTGATAGTGTATAATGAAATGTGTCAACATTTAGATGATCAACATAACTCAGCAAAACAGTATTTTCTAAATGACCAATGCATGATGCTACAAAGTCATCCACGGGTAAAAGGTCCACTCAAAGTACAAGACAGAGTGATGGGGTGTAATATAACAGCATATGAAAAGTTCATTGACGTACTTTCAGAATCCACATTGTAGCTAACCTTTAAGAAATAGTCACTTGTCAGTTGGAGAGGATGTGGAGAAAAGGGAACCCTTGTATGTTGTTGGTGGGATTGTAAATTGGTGAAACCCCTGTGGAAAACAATATAGAGACTCCTCAAAACACTAACTATAGAAGTGCCATATGACTCAGCTATTCCACTTCTTGGTATTTATCCAAAGAACACAAAACACTAATTTGAAAACATATGTGCACTCCTATATTCATTGCAGCATTATTCACAATAGCCAAGAGAAGGAAACAACCCAAGTGCCTATAGATGGATGAATGGGTAAAGAAGATGTGGTATAAATATATAATGGAATACTACTTAGTCATAAAAAAATGAAATCTTACCATTTGCGGCAACATGGTGGACCTTGAGGTGGACCTATGCTAAGTAAAATAAGTCAGATGGAGAAAGACAAATACTGTATTCTTTCACTCATATGTGGAATCTAAAAAAACCAAAACAAATAAAACAAAACAAAACTCATAGATATAGAGAACAGATTAATGGTTACCAGAAAGGAAGAAGATTAGGGGGTGGCAAAATAGGTGAAGGAGGTCAACTGTAGGGTGATGAATGGTGATTAGACTTGTGGTGGTGATCACTTTGTAATGTATACAGATGTCAAATTATAATGCTGTACACCTAAAAATTTATATATATACATGTCAAATTTTGTTGTGCTGTATTAAAGAAGAATATCCACAATTGTCAGAAAAGTCTCTTAAAATACTCTTCCATTTTCCGATATCTGTGTGATGCCAGATTCTATTCATATACTTCAAAGAAAACATATCTTAGCTAGAATGCAGAAGCGAATATGAGAATCCGGCTGTCTTCTATTAAACCAGACATTAAAGAGATTTGCCAAAATGTAAAACAATTCTGCTCTTCTCACTAATTTTTTTTTGTTTTGGGAAATGCATTATTACGTTAACATGCAATTAGTTTATTATTTTAAAGTAAACTAATAAAGGTGTATTTCTCAAAGTTGTAAATTTCTGGTAGAGTAAATATAATAGATGTAACCCACATAAACAAAGGTTCTTTGGAGCCCTCAATAAGTTTTTATCTCATTTTATTGAGGTTATAATACTGTATAATATTGTGCAATTTCAGTTGTACATTATTATTAGTCAGTCACCATATACATGCGCCCCTTTACGCCTTATGCCAACCCGCCAACCTCCTTCCCCTCTGGTAATCACTAATTTGTTGTTTTTGTCCATGTGTTTGTTTATTTTGAACATATGAGTGAAATCATGTGATGTTTGTCTTTCTCTGACTTGTTTTACTTAACATAATACCCTTAAGGTCCATCCATGTTGTTGCAAATGGGACGATGTTGTCTTTTTTTATTGGCTGAGTAGTATTCCATTGTGTATACATACTACATCTTCTTTATTCATTCATCAGTTGATGGGCACTTGGGTTGCTTCCGTGTCTTGGCTATGGTGAATAATGCTGCAGTGAACATAGGGGTGCATCAGTCTCTTTGAATAGTTGGTTTCAAGTTCTTTGGATAAATACCCATCAGTGGGATAGCTATGTTGTATGGTATTTCTATTTTTAATTTTCTGAAATTAAATTTCCATACTGTTTTCCATAGTGGCTGCAACAGTTTTCATTCACATCAGGAGTGTATGAGGGCTCCCTTTTCTCCAAATCCTCTCCAACATTTCTTATTTTTTGCCTTGGTAATTACACCCATTTTGACGGGAGTGAGGCGATCTCTCATTTTAGTTTTGATTTACATTTCCCTAATGATTAGTGATGTTGAACATCTTTTCATGTGCCTGTTGGTCATCTGTATATCTTCTTTGGAAAAATGTCTGTTCAGATCCTCTGCCAATTTTTTAATTGGGTTGTTTGTTTTTATGTTGTTGAGTTATATGAGTTCTTTATATTTTGGATATTAACCCCTTATCAGGTATATGATTTGCAAATATGTCCTCTCAATTGGTAGGTTTTCTTCTCATTTTATTGATGGTTTCTTTTGCCTTGCAAAAGCTCTATAGTTCTATGTAGTCCCATTTGTTTATTTTTTCTTTTGTTTCCCTTGCCTGAGTAGACATGATATTTGGAAAGACGCTTGTAAGACCAATGTCAAAGAGTATGCTACTTATATTCTCTTCTAGGAGTTTTATGGTTTCATGCCTTACCTTCAGGTCCTTAATCCATTTTGAGTTAATTTTTATGAATAATGGTCTACTTTCATTCTTTTGCCTATGGCTGTTCAGTTTTCCCAACACCATTCATTGAAGAGACTTTCCTCTTTCCATTGTATGTTCTTGGCTCCTTTGTCAAAGATTAGCTGTCCATAGATGTGTGGTTTTATTTCTGGGCTCTCAATTCTGTTCCATTGATCTGCGTGTCTGTTTTTGTGCCAGTACCATGCTGTTTTGATTACTATAGCTTTGTAGTATATTTTGAAGTCAGGGATTGTGATGCCTCCAGCTTTGTTCTTTTTTATCAGAACTGCTTTAGCTATTTAGGGTCTTTTGTTGCCCCATATGAATTTTAGGATTCTTTGTTCTATTTGTGTGAAGAATGTCATTGGGATTCTGATTGGGATTACGTTGAATCTGTAGATGACTTTAGGTAGTTTGGACATTTTATCTATTTTTCCAGTCGAGGTGCATGGAATATCATTCCATTTCTTTATGTCACCATCTATTTCTTTCAATAATGTCTTATAGTTTTCATTGTATAGATCTCTCATCTCCTTGGTTAAATTTATTCCTGGATATTTTATTCTTTTTGTTGCGATTATCAATGAGATTGTAATCTTGAGTTCTCTTTCTGTTAGTTTGTTATTAGAGTATAGAAATGCAACTGATTTTTGTAAGTTGATTTTGTACCCTGCAACTTTCCTGTAGCTGTTGATTATTTTCTAATAGTTTTCAATGGATTCTTTAGAGTTTTCTAAGTATAGAATCACGTATTCTGCAAATAGCAAGAGTTTCACTTATTCCTTGCCAGCTTGGATACCCTTTATTTCTTTTTCTTGCCTAGTAACCCTGGCCAAAACCTCCAGTACTATGTTGAATAAGAGTGGTGAGAGTTGGCACCTTTGTCTTGTTCCTGTTCTCAGAGAGATGGCTTTCAGTTTTTTCCCATTGAGTATGATGTTTACTGAGGGTTTGTCATATATGACCTGTATTATGTTGAGATACTTTCCTCTGTATCCATTTTATTCAGAGTTTTTATCATAAATATATGTTGGATCTTGTCAAATGCTTTCTCTGTATCTATTGAGATGGCAATGTCATTTTTATTCCTCAATTTGTTAATGTATCACATTGATTGACTTGTGGATTTTGAACCACCCTCCAGACCCGGTACAAATCCCATTTGATCATGACGTATGATCCTTTTAATGTATTTCTGTATTCAGTTTACCAATATGTTGTTGAGGATTTTTGCATCTATGTTCATCAGTAATATTGGCCTGTAATTTTCCTTCTCTGTGTTGTCCTTCTCTGACTTTGAGATCAGGATGATGTTTGCCTCATAGAATGTATTAGGAAGTATTTCATCTTCTTCAATTTTTTGAAATAGTTTGAGAAGGATAGGTATTAATTCTTCCTTAAATGTTTGGTAGAATTCTCCAGAGAAGCCATCTAGTACTGGTCTTTTATTTTTTGGGAGGTTTTTTATTATTGTTTCAATCTCTTTACTTGTGATTGATCTATTGAGATCCTATATTTCTTCTTGATTCAGTTTTGATAGGATATGAGTCTAAGAATTTATCCATTTCTCTAGATTGCCCAATTTGTTGGCATATAGTTTCTCATAGTATTCTCTTATAATCCTTTGTGTTTCTGTGGTGTCTGTTGTAATTTCTCCTCTTTCATTTCTAATTTTATTTATTTGAACCTTCTCTCTTTTTCTCATTAGTGAGTCTGGCTAAGGGTGTGTCAATTTTGTTTATATTCTCAAAGAAACAGCTCTTAGTTTCACTGATCCTTTCTACTGTTTTTTTGGTTTCACTTTCATTTATGTCTGCTCTAATTTTTATTATTTCCCTCCTTCTGCTGACTTTGGGCTCTGTTCTTTTACTGGTTCTGCTGGATGTAGTTTAAGATTACTTATTTGAGATTTTTCTCATTTGTTAAGGTAGGCTGATATTGCTGTGAATTTCCCTCTTAGAACTGGTTTTGCTGCATCCCATATGAGTTGATATGCTGTGTTTTCCTTTTCCTTTGTCTCTAGATATTTTTTTGATTTCTCCTTTAATTTCTTCATCGATCCATTGGTTGTTCAGTAGCATGTTGTTTAGTCTCCACATATTTGTCACTTTCCCAGCTTTTTTCTTGTAGTTGATTTCTAGTTTCATAGCGTTATGGTTAGAAAAGATGCTTGATATGATTTCAATCTTCTTGAATTTATTGAGGCTTGCCTTGTTTCCCAATATATGGTCTATCTTTGAGAATGTTCAATGTGCACTTGAGAAGAATGTGTATTCTACTGTTTTTGGATGGAGTGTTCTATATATATCTATTAAGTCCATCTGGTCTTGGTTTTTTGTTTAATTCCACTGTTTCCTTGTTCACTTTCTGTCTGAATGATCTATCCATTGATGTAAGTAGGGTGTTGAGGGCCCCTACTATTATTGTATTGCTGTTAATTTCCCCTTTTAGGTCTGTTAATAGTTGCTATATGTACTTTGGTGCTCCTGTGTTAGGTGCATATACGTTTATAAGTGTTATGTCCTCTTGGTGGATGTCCCTTTTATCATTATATACTGCCCCTCTTTGTGTCTCGTTGCCTTTTTTATCTTGAAATCAACTTTGCCTGACATAAGTATGGCAACATCTGCTTTCTTTTGTTTGCCATTAACTTGGAGCATTGTCTTCCATCCCTTCATTCTGAGCAGATTTTGTCTTTAGAGCTGAGATGTGCTTCCCAGAGGCAGCATATTGTGGGGTCTTGCTTTTTAATCCCTCCAGCCGCTCTATGTCTTTTGATTGGGAAATTCCATCGTTTTACATTTAGAGTGATTATTGATATGTGAGGGCTTAATACTGCCATTTTATCACTTATTTTCTGGTTGTTCTGCATTTCCTTTTTTTCTTGTCCTGTGTATTTCTGACTGCTAATTCATTTTGGTTAATCTCTATGATGGTTTCTCAGTTTTCTCTCTATTAATCATTTGTGTCTCTGTGCTGATTTTTTGTTTAGTAGTTACCCTGAACTTTGTATAAAAGATCTCGTAGATGAGATAGTCCATTTTCTGATAGCCTCTTATTTCCTTAGTCTAAGCAGGTTCCATCCCTTTCCTCTTCCCTGTCTAAGTTATCGTTGTCACGACTTATTCCATTTTGTGTTGTGAGTTTGTGATTAAAATGAAATGATCATCTTTATTTTTGATGCTTTCCTTCCCTTTATCTTTAATGTTATAAATAAGTGTTTGCTAACCTGTTCTGACAGAGAGCTGCATTTTTCTGATTTTGTCTGTCTTTTAATCTCCTCACTGAAGGCTTTGTAAACCCTTTTTGTTTTTCAGTTATGAGGGCCTTCTCGATTATTTCTTGTAGAGAGGGTCTTGTGGCAATGACCTCCCTCAGCTTTTGTTTATCTGGGAAAGTTTTTATTTCTCCATCATATGTTTTCACTGCATAGAGTTTTCTTTGCTGAAAGTTCTTGTCTTTCAGAATTTTGAATATATCATTCCACTCTCTCCTAACCTGTTTGCTATCTGTTGACAGTCTGATAGGGGTTCATTTTTAGGTTATTTTCTTCTGCCTTGCTGCCCTTAGTACTTTTTCTCTGTCATTGACTTTTGCCAGTTTCACTAATATATGCCTTGGAAAAGTTATTTTTATGTTGTCATAATTAGAAGTTCTATTAATTCTAGCTCCTTCCCCAGATTTGGGAAGTTGTTAGCTATTATTTCTCCGAACAAGCTCTCTGTTCCTTTCTCCTCCTCTTCTTCCTCTTGAATACCTATAATCCTTATGTTGCATTTCCTAATTGAGTCAGATACTTCTTGAAGAATTTCTTTTTAGTTTTAGTTCTCTCCTCCTCCTCCATCTGAAGTATTTCTATATTTCTGTTCTCTAAATTACTAATTCTGTCTTCCTCAATATCAACTCTGTTTTTTAAGGATTCCAGATTGTTCTTTGTCTCATTCATTGTGTTCTTCATCTCCAACATTTCTGATTTTTTTTTATAGTTTCAATCTGTTTTGTGCAGAATCCTCTCTGTGCATTAATTTTATTCCTGAGTTCATTGAATTGTCTTTCTGAGTTTTCTTGTAACTTGTTGGGTTTCTTTAGGATAAACTCTTTTGAATTCTCTGTCATTTAGATTGTAAATTTCTGTGACTTCAGGATTGATTTCTGGGTACTCATGGTTTTTCTTCTGGTCTGGAGTGTTAACATACTTCTTCATGCTATTTGATGGGGTGGACTTTTGCTGTCATGTAGTGGTAGTATCTGGGTGCAGATTCCACCTGACACCACTAGGGATGGGGAGAGGCTGTGTTTTCTGAGCCATCTGCAACCCCTGGCAGTTGTGCCTGTCTTTTGGAAGCTGTGCTGACTGGGCCTGTCTTCATTTGCCCATGCCATCACTGCTTTACACATGTAGGTGCAGGCATCTGGCAGGGATTCCCTGCTCTGGCCGAGCTGATGTACCAGGTGGAAGGGTGGGGAGGGGTGCTTTTTTTCATGTTCACGATCCTGTGTGCTCCTGCTCTGCCATCACTATCTGCCCTTCTGGGCTGCTTGGTTTGGTGGGGACAACCCTGTGATCGCTTAGCCACCTTGCTGTAAATTTTCTGCCAGCTAGGAGGCAACTCTGAGAGCAAAAGCATTACTGTGGTGGGCTGCCTTTCCCCCCTTCTCTCATGATCATGCACTGGCCACCACAAGAGGTCCTGTGCCCTAGATCACTGCCCCTGGGGAAGGAGAGGAGATCAACTTACCTCCTTCCACTGACTCCCAGGGCAGTCCTGCACCCCCAGCTTCAGATGTATGGTTGTATGTATCTCTCAGACATCTATTGTGTTGTGTGAATGTCCTCTGTTGGTTTATGAATGTCCTTTTCATTGTATCTTAGGTGAGAGAGACTAAGGGAAGAGCCCACTCCACCATGATGCTGATGTTCAAGAACCCCTCAATAATTTTTAAGAGTGTAAAGCAGTCCTGAGACCAATAAGTTTGAGAAATGCATCAAGCTAGACTAACAGAAAACTTTTCACCTGAATCAATTTGCAATGTATCTTCCTGGAGTTATTACTGAACAGAGCTCTTCTAAGGCCTTATACCATTGAAATTTTTCTTTTTTTCTTTTTGAGAAGTCTTAGGAAACATGCTATACTCCCTGTGAGAATATAATGAGGACTTCATCTATGCTATTTCACAATGTCCTCTTTCAATGGCTAATGGGACAATTATCTTATATATTAGTACCAGGAAAAGCTATATTTCTGAGCAACTAGTTTGTTATAATCTAGTGGAAACTTGTGGACATTGTACTGGTCATGTTTTCCCTTTTGCTTTGCTTACTGAAAGGTTCAGTGCCAAGTGTGCAGACTATTTCTAGATGTGTAAGGCTTTATGGCCTTTATGACTAATTTGACTTCAGGATCATCCAATCCTCAATCCTCTATTATCTCTTCATCTTTTTTGCTTCATCCATTTGTTTTTGCCAAGTTTGATAGTATGAATTCTCCAATCCTCTTTAAGTGCATTTGGAAAATAGAAGAAGGGGAGGGAAAAGAAGAAAAGAAAAGTGAAGTCTGCAATATAACACATAAATAAACATGTGGAAGCTTCTCTGTTTATATAGACTGCCTGGAGAATCAATCCCCTTTAAGCCCCTCAGGTGCAAACCAGGAGCATTAAGCCAGGAAATCAGAAAGAATCATGGCAATAGCTTAATTTATTTTTCCTATATATAGAGAGAAATGGTCTTCCTTATGTAGCCTGAAAGGAAGCCAGTTCTTTCTCTCCATAATTAACCCTTTTTCTAAGAGAAGGTTATATGCCTTTTCTATTATTCCAAGGATGAGAATAATGAAGAAAGCAAGCAGGGGAAATTAGTGAATTGAGAGACCAAGTGGCTGAGAAATGTCCCTTTGGAACTGTGTGTAAGTCTCTTTTGGATCAGTGACAAGGTCTAGAAGGCAGGCACAGAATATGACCAAGATCTCAATTATTAGGAAGAACTCTGGGGTGTAAGACAGAAAACCTAGATTCTAGTCTTAATTCTGTCACTAACAAACTATGTGACTTTAGATTAATCCTATAGAATCTTGGGCCTCTTGTTTTTTCATCTATAATAGAGGATTATAATACCTACCTTATGTAAAGATTGAGGATCAAGGGAGACCATAGATATGAATATAATCTTGAAATGGGAAGATGATATTTAAATTTGCAGTTCCATGCCTGAGGATGACTCCAATGAGCACAAATCCAGTATGTACTGTGTCATTGCTGTGGCCTTTTAGACCTTTGAATTCACTGGACTAGTCCAACTGGAAAATATAGTTAGCTCCCAAAGAACACAACAGCTGAAATATTCATCAATATAGTTAACAAACTTGTGTCTAATAGAACCTCATGTTTGTGCAGTGTATTACAGGGCCTAAGCCCCAGTGCAATATCTGATATTGCTTACACCCTTATCTAGGGCCAACACTAGATCCCAAATCCTGCTGTCGACTCACAGACATCACTCTAGCAATTCGTCCCTCTCTCCCACAGGATTTTTGTTTAACTCTGCTGCATCACTCTTAATTGTGCTATGGCAGATTAGTGATTAACTAACCACTCCTCCCCCAACCTATTCTTTCTATGGGCCCCCACATCTCATAAATGGCAACTCCAATTTTCTGGCTAGATAAAATTCTAGAGTCATCTTTTTTTTTTTTTTGAGGAAGATTAGCCCTGAGCTAACATCTGCTGCCAATCCTCCTCTTTTTGCTGAGGAAGACTGGCCCTTAGCTAACATCCATGCCCATATTCCTCTACTTTATATGTGGGACACCTACGACAGCATGGCTTGCCAAGCAGTGCCATGTCCACACCCGGGATCCGAACTGGCGAACCCCGGGCCGCCAAAGCAGAACGTGCGCACTTAACAGCTGAGCCACCGGGCCGGCCCCTAGAGTCATCTTTAACTCATCTTTCTCACACCTTCAACGATTGGCACATTCTGGTGGCCCTATCTTCAAACTAAATCCAAAATCTGACCTCCACCTCCCCAGTCCATGTTATGATCTGGTTGCTGGCTTCCTTGCTTGCTCCCCATATAGTCCAGCTTGCCTGAGAAAGCCTTCTATATCGTAAATTGGGTCATGTCTGTTCCCTGCTTTTTTCTGCCAATGACTTGCTTCTCACTTAAAATAAAAGCTAAGTCTTCTCCATGGTTTTTAAAGTCCTACCTCATCTGGTCTCCTCACTACCTCTTCTACTTTGTCTCCCACTAGATTCTCCCTAACTTAGTGTCCTCCATCCATAGTGACTCCTTGCTGTTCCTTGAACATGCCAAACATGGTCCTGTCTCTAGACCTTCATATCTGATGTACTTTTTGTCTAGAACACTGTCACCTAGATCATCAAATAACCTGCTTCCTTACTTCCTTCAGGCCCTAATGTCACCTCATCAAACACGCCCTTGCTAGGCACCCTATTTAAAATAGTAACCCATATCTATCTGTATTTGCTCACATTGCACTGTTTCTCTTTAGACTACTTCTTCACACAATGTGATATATATTTATTAATCTATATTATCTGTTTCCCACCTGCAATATAGATTCCATGAAGATAGGGACTTGGTCTACTTTATTCTCTGTTATATCTCTAGTACCCCAGGCATATGGTTGATATTGAATAAGTGTCTGGGGAAAGAATGCATAAATAAATATGTTAAACATTAAATAAATACTCATTCTTTCACACACCTTTACACGCGTTATATTAATATTCAACTTTTGCTTGCTAGCAACCTGTGAGGTATCAAAGCAAGCATTGTTTCCCTCAATTTATGATTGTTTGGTCTGATAGCTTCTTTTTATGGAGTGATTATTGTCCCTATGATAAGACTAGGAATACACAGACAACCAAGACACAGAGCATGCTTTCATAGGCAGTGGTCACAGATGTTTTTCAACCTAACATGAAGTGCTTTGGAAATATCATGGAGATGGTCCAACTGGAGGGTTCCATGAAGCATTTTTGGAGGAGATGATGGCTGGGCTGAGTCCTGGAGGGTAAGTGTAAATTAGTTTGGTGAAGAGAGAAGAGAACAGTGTTTCCCCTGGGACAACACAGTTCATGAGGGAATCTCAAGCAGTTCAATATCACTTAGGCTGGTAGGAGTTGGCTGGAGGGTAGAAAGAGTGATGATCCTGGTGAAGGTGGCAGGATCCAGTCACAGAGAGCCATGTGCACCATGAGGAGCATAAGACCCATTTTTTCTCATAATTTTTAGCACCTGAAAGGTTTTAGGCAGGGAAATGACATGAGCAGTTTTGCAATTATAGATATTGGAGCTGAAGTCAGAGTTTAAGTGATTGGTTTCAAATCATAAAGCTCGTTGAAAAATCAGGATGTGGTCCAAATAGTCTAACCCTGAATACAAGTCTCTTCTCCACTGTGCCCCTCTTCCTCTATCCCATTCCCAAGCATACACATCCATCTTACTTTGACAATGTCTTGAAATAGCTGCCCTCAGAGCAATACATATGCTTACAAAATGGAGAAGGAGCTAACCTGCATTTTTCAAATTACCCCAAGGCACATCCTCCAGAATAAAGGCAAGAGGAAAATGTTTTCATTGGCTTCCCTTCTTCAGAATCACAATGGGGCACGTTTTGTTTTGTTTTTCCTCTTTAGTTTTTAACCTACCTCACTAACATCCCCATATCCTGAATCCATGCTATATGATGTCTCATCTGAGTCACCGCTCTGTTTTTGATGGCAGTTGTTAGGCCCAGGTTTTGCCAACATTAGCAGGGGTGGGGAATTCATTATTATTTTAATTTAAAGACCTCTTTTCACTGCAATCTCAATAGGTGTGGCAATTCTATTTTTAGTCTATAACTCTACTCAACAAGAAATGCTTTTCAAGTTATTCTATAGTCCCTATCCTCTAAGTTTAATAACACTAGGCTTCTCCCAAAATTCCTGTGATATTTAAATGCCAGGATTTAGTCACATTAGCATGTGCCACAGACAAGCGTCCCCCCAAGTTCTACAGTTTCACACAAGTGTCTTAGCATGAATACACATTTCGAATAAACTCCTCTTTAATTTTCTCAATATTGAGTTTACTACATTTCATAGGATAAATTAATACAACAATCCTTTCAATGTGACAAAGAGGTGAACATGAGTTGGGAAAATGCTGAACTAGGTAGGACCAGAAGTGTAACATAATAAGGGGACTTAATGGAAGGTGGAATTATTTCCCTACAGAACGAAATTCTGCTATGGTAACTCCTCAACTAACTCAAAAGATTTGCATCCGGACAGTCAATAAAAAGACGGTGTCAAGAGGATTGTCCTTATCCATTGTTTTCACTTCCTTTCCTCCAGTTTCTCTTGAACACATTGGATTCACCTTGCCACCCCTCCGTTCCAGTAAGACACCTCTTCTTAAGTTCACTATGACCTCCACGTTGTCAAATACATTGTTCAATTTTTAGTCATTGTCTGGCTTGTCTCATCATCAACATCTTTACCTGGTTTCTCAGTTACTCTTCTTTCTTGGTTTTCCTCCTTCTGCATTAGCAGTTCATTCTTTGTCTCCTAGACTGATTCCTGCTCTTCTCTCCAAACTCTATGTATGGAGAAGTTACTGTGAAGCTAATTGGCTTTAAGCTTCAGAGGGCTGCACTTACACAAGCCCATTCCAAGGCACTGGGAAAAGCCCTAGCAATGTGTTCACATAGCCATCCAGTTCTGCATAATTAGAAAAAATTAGATATTTTTTGGAGGAAAATTAGCCCTGAGCTAACATCTGCTGCCAATCCTCCTCTTTTTGCTGAGGAAGACGGCCCTGAGCTGACATCTGTGCCCATCTTCCTCTACTTTATCTGTGAGAAGCCTGCCAAAGCATGGCTTGACAAGCAGTGCATTCGTCCACACCCGGCATCTGAACTGGCGAACCCCGGGCCACTGAAGTGGAATGTGTGAACTTAACCACTGATATTTTAACTGCAAACAGTTAAAACTGGTGGCTCTTTCCACTACAACTTTCCCTCCATTACACTTTCCCTCAAGTTGAATGATGTTGGAGTGGCCATTGGTAATTTTGAGATTCAGCTAAAGGAAAGTTGAGTTGAAGATACCTTTAGTTTGGGTTACAATCACAGTCACTTCCATATATAAATTATTGCTAGCTGTAGGAATGGCTTCTAGGAATATAACTACTGCCCACTATTCTGACTCACCAGATATCTTGACATGAAGATGCAGGGCCAGAGTTCATGTCAGGATATGAACCTATCTTATGGTGGACAGCTCATGAAGTGATGCCCAGCTTCCTTACCAGAAGCTAGTCTGTGGGAAATTCTGTTTTCTCTCTTTCTCCCACATCCCATATTTGACCTATCAGCAGTTCTTGTTGGCTCTACCTTAAAAATATATCCAGACTCTAACCACTGATGACTTACCATATCCCCTGGTCCGAGTCTCAGTAATCTCTTGGATTATTGGATTAATCTGGATTATGGTAACAGCTCCCTAACTAGTCTCTCTGTGTCTACACTGCAGCACTATAGTTGTCAAAAGGACTTACTGAAAACTATTAGTCAAATAATGTCATTCCTAAATTTATGTCTCCCTCTTAGAGTAGTTTCTGATATTACCCAGAATAAAACCAAAGGCTTTTTCAATGGCTTACAAGACTCTGCATGATCTTGCCTCTTTCTTACCGTTTTGAGCCCATTTCTGAATATTCCTGCCTTGCCCATTGCCACGTATACACACTGACTTCTTTGCTGTTTCTTTTATTTTCTTTATTGTTGCAGCCCATCTATCACTGAAATTTTCTTTCATCCATGTGGTAGGCAAATTCTAAGACGGCCCCCAAGGTTTCCACCCCTTGGTGTACACACCATGCATAACCCTCTCCCCTAGCTTGTGGGAAGAAACTGCGAATATGGTGGGATATCACTCTGAAAACTTGGTCATGAACCACTGACTTTGTGTTCATCCAAAGGGAGATTATCTTGGGGACCCTGACCTAATCAGTGGGTCCTTTAGAAGGTGGAAAAGTCAGAGAAGCTTGCTCTTGACGACCTTGAAGAAAATGACAGCTGCCAAGAGTTCTCCAGCTGCAAAAAAATGGAATTTGGCCAACAACTAGAATGAGCTTGGAAATGACTCTGAGCATCAGATGAGACTGCAGCCCTGGCCAACACCTTTACTGCGGCCTTGTGATACCTGAGCAGAGAGCTGAACACCTGATTGACAGAAACTATGAGATATTAAATTTGTGTTGTTTTAAGCAGCTAAGTTTGTGGTAATTTGTTACACAGCCATTGGAAACTAATACGCTTCATTACCTTTACATAACATCTCTGACAAATCTATTAAAGTAACAGTGTTTTCGAGGAATAGCAAATGGAGGGAGGCTCCCAGAGAACCATATAGAAGGATTTTATCTAGGGCACATGGATTGAGATGCAGTAGACACTACGATTTGAGATAATGCAAGGAGTTGCTCAGCTGGCTTTTGGTTTGGGCTTGGAGTTTGGGAGTGGGGGAACAGAGACGTGGAGGTAACCAGATTTTTCCTGAAGGAAATTTACTATAGAGACCTTTGTTTCATATTTAACATTTTGAGTGAATTGATTAGACAGATGACTTGTTCATTCTTAATATTTCAAAGGACCTGAGAGCTACTGCACCCAAAGCAGGTTAGAAATTTGAAAAATTGGGTCTGAAAGCAGATTAGATGGAATTTTGCTACTTTCATTGGAAGAGCTTTAAGCCATTAGAGGATGGCAAGTGTGATGTCTGGGTGGGGTGTCCAAGATCAAGGTGTGCAGAGCAGCATTGGCAAGTGAGTGTTACAAGTAGCAAAGTTCTGGGAACACAGCAAGTAACAGGGTTGTCCAAGAAATGGAAGGGAGCCTATCAATGAGTTTTTTAAGCCTTAGCATCTTTTCTCTTATTCCTACTTTTTCCAGTTAATATTTCTGTATAAAAAACTACTCCATATTTAATGGCATAAAAGAACAACCATTTTATTATGCTCATAGATTCTGTGGGTCAGGAATTCAGAAAGGGCGCAGTGAGGATGGTTTCTGTCTGCTCCCCAAAGCCTGGGCCAAGTTTTCTGGCAATATGTCACAAGAGCCCCTTTTTTCTAGCTTCCAATCACGTCTTCCTTAGCTCCCTTCGAGCCCTCACTGACAGTGTCCTCAAGGCCTCTTAGATTCTGCTAGCATTCTCCTTTAGGGTTCCCTTCTGCCCTTGCTGCTTCACCTAGTCTCAAAGCCAGAGTCACATGGTTTACTCTTGTTATGTTAGTTTGTTATGTTTTGTTATGGTATTCATCTCACTTCCAAGTAACAAAATATGTTCCAGTTACTATTGCCATGTAAGAAACTGTTGCTGTTACTATGTAATAAGCTTTCCCTCCAACCTCTAGAAGTCAATGGTAGAAAAATAACAGAAAAAAGCTCCAAGTTACCTACCGGGGCTTGGGGGTGTATGTAAAAGAGAGAGAGGAGAGATGACTGGTCAGTGAGGATAAAGTGAACAAACTGGTGGCATTGAAGTGGTCCAGAATTCTTTGCTGTTTCTTGAACACGCCAAGTTTATTCTCACCTTAGGGCTCTTACTCGTTCATTCTCCTCTGCTGGACGCTCTTCCTCTAGATAGTTGAAAGGCGTATTCCTTCACTTCAATTCAGGTCTCTGCCTATATGTCACCTTCTCGAAGACATCTTCTTTGGCCACTCTGTCATAAATAACATCCCCCTCCGTTTACTTAATATATCTTTACTCTGCTTTTATTTCCTTCATAGCACTTAAAACTCAAAACCTGCATTACATTTCTAAGCCTCTATTTGATCACCACGTGTCATATTAGGAAACTGAAGTCAAATAGGCTAAATCAAATTACCACATACTGTGACATTTTATGGATGACAGAGCAGAGGGGAGAGGCTTAAATAAATTTATGTATTTTCTTCTTTTCCCACTAGTATGTATGTTCCTTGAGAGCCAGGAATTTCTTCTTCTTCTTCTTCTTCTTTTTTTTTTTTGAGGAAGATTAGCCCTGAGTTAACATCTGCTGCCAATCCTCCTCTTTTTGCTGAGGAAGACTGGCCCTGAGCTAACATCTGTGCTCATCTTCCTCTGCTTTATATGTGGGATGGCTACCACAGCATGGTGTGCCGAGCGGTGCCACGTCCGCACCTGGGATGAGAACCGGCGAACCCCAGGCCGCCAAAGCGGAACGTGTGCACTTAACTGCTGCACAGCCAGGCTGGCCCGGAGAGCCAGGAATTTCTATGCTTTGATCACTGCTCTACCCCCAGCTCTTGGTAGATTCTCAAAAAGTATTGTTCATGGAATGTGCAAAGGAATAAGGATGGCATCACTTTTTTAGTTTTGTCCATGAGCAAAAATGTCAGTGGACATATTTAGGAAAACAAATTAGACACCAAAGGCAACTGCAATTTGGAGGAAGGAGGAGTCTAGCTCAATAGAGCTGTGGTTCAGATGAGCTTACAGAAGGCTTTGTGTTTAATGCCAAGCTTTACTGCACTTAATCTACCCTCGAAATACACATACAAGACTAATTTCAATTTATTTTAGTTATTGAATTTATTTCTTAGCCACATTTTCACAAAAGAAAAAAACCAAATGAAAAAATTTTTAAAATGAAGTAACATTATATAGAAACAACATGAACAAGACAGAAATAAAGTGTAGAAACTTGATTTGAAAAAAAAATTGTATATATATATACAATTGTATATATATATATAGTATGTGTGTGTGTGTGTGTGTGTGTGTGTGTGTGTGTGTGTGTGTGTGTGAATCTGGGTCTAAATCCCTAGAAATCAAAGCAAAGAGGAAAATTGGAGAAAGTACGTGGTTATTCTTACCAGAAAGAAGTATCGATGTCAAATGGAGGAATCTAAGTTTTTCCTAATTCCAAGGTAGAAAGATGATTACCTTCCCTATATGTCATTTATTTTTGCTATGCTTTTAACAGAGGATGAATAGTAGACAGTTTATTGTATTCTCTAATGAGTAACGAAATTCATGACATTCTGCTCTTCAAGTATAGATTTGTAAGCTCTAGGACAGGGAAAACAGGTTTCATGTTTTGTTGTGAATATAAACCAATATTTTTGACAGTAGAAGGCCAGCCTCTCCTCCACATGGGCATGGAATAACTGTGGGAAATGTCTGAATTTTCATCCAAAACAATGTCTTATTTAAAAATAAACTTCTAGAAGTGACACCAGCAACATGGCAGAGTAGTTTTCTACTGTCTTACTACCAAAATAACATTGATTTTGACAATTGCCCACAGACAAGAGTACCTTTGTAGGAGTCCAGGAGTCTGAAAGAGAAGTTTCAGCACACCATTGGAACAAAATAATCTGATGCTCGATACATTAGAGAGAGTAAGAGAAATGGTTTTAGTTTACCTGCATCACTCTTCCCCCAAGATGGCATAGTTCAGTTCCAAGAGACACCCTCTTGGCCTGCTATTTCTCCCAGAGGGGAAAGTGAGAGCATGTGAGTGAGTGCTTGACTTACCCTGCTGCATGGACACTGCCAAAGAGGCCCACTTCTTTCTCGCCCCATCTAGAATACCAAAGTGTGCACATGTAAGTGTACTACAAGTGTGCTTACATAAGGGACAGAGAGAGGCTGGGAGCATAGCAGCCAGGGCTTGGAGGGACTTCAAAGGGACACAGATCCTACTAACAACTTCACAGACTCCATCAAGAAGCCCACCCACAAGTCACTGGGGATGCCTCACCTGTGGATCTCCCCAACTGGCCCACAGGCACCCATACTGCTCTGTACACTTCAGCCACAAATCCCACCACCCAGTGGCTGGCTCCTTAGTATGCCCCCAAAGGCAGAAAGTGCAAACCTTTGCAAATGGCTAGTTAGCAAGCACAGAAAGCTAGCCCGACTCTGTGGGATTGGGAGAAAGCACACAAACTTGAGCATTAAGTACCACCCTAGGGAAAGCAAATGGGAGGCTGTCAGTATCTGGCCTGGCTTGGCAGAAATGAGGAAAGGCATACAATCTTAAGAATACATCCCCAAGAGGAGATGGAGCAGGCATATCCATAAAAAAGGTCTGAGAAAGCCTCAAATTCCCTAGCAGTGCTGACAGAAGGTATTTCTTTCTCAAAGCCAGTCAGTAAAGACTAGAGAAGGTGACCACTTCTTTAAATGCAGAGAGCAATGCAAGACTTCAAGGATACAAAAAATCAAGGAAGCATGACACGACTAAAGAAACACAATAATTTTCCAGTAACCAATCTCAAAGAAATGGAGATCTACAATTTGCCTGATAAAGAATTCAAAATAGTTGTCTTAATGAAGCTCAGTGAACTACAAGAAAACACAGAAAGACAATTCAACAAAATCAGTAAAAAAAATATACAAACAAAACAAGAAGTTTAAGAGAATGATAGAAATCATTAAAAAAAGACCCAAACAGAAATTCTGGAATTGAAGAATATAATGAATGACATTTAAAAAAAATGCAACATAGAGCATCAACAGCAGGCTTGATGAAAGAACTTGTGAACTCAAAGATAAGTCATTTGAAATTGTCCAGTTATAGGAGAACAAAGAAAAAAGAATGAAAAAGGTGAAGAAAGCCTTTTCCCTCTGGTCTATCTTCCATGTAATTGTGCAACATGCTATTAATTTGGTTTAACCTTTCTAAGTCTCAATAACTTAGTGTAAAAAATGATGACCAATAGAAATATATTGGGAAAATTTGGTAGAATTTGGGGAGTATCTAGGATACCTGGCTAAGGAACACAGATATATGGAAGATATTATCAGCATCAGTTCTTCTAATGTTGTGTTTCAAGTCTTTTTTTGATTTACATCATGGTCTCTACCATTCACATTCACTCAATCTCTGGTTCTGACAGCTCATAATTATAACAATGATATTCAACCTTAGGAACCTTGTTGTCTGATGATGACGATATTTCAAGGTTGTCTATGTAACCAAAATTAGAAGCTGAAAGTTGTCTAATTGTATTTGGATTCTCAAAGCAGAAACTGAGGCAAAGATTCTAGTGCAAGTAGTTTATTCAGGGGCAGGTGGGGGTGCAGGGAACACTGGTAGGGAAGTGGGGAAATAATACTGGGGGAAAAAGGCTGCCAAAAAGAAATGGTGCTTTATTAAGTTAGCTTTTACAGTGGGCAACTGGAGCTTAATCTGAGATAAAATTCTGGGAAAAGGTATAAAAAGCACACTTCGCTTAGCCCACTCAATGGACAACAGAATTGAGGTATATACACAAAAGCCTGTAAGTCATTGGTTGAGGGCTGCTGGGGCAGGGAAGGTGTTAATTGCCTGGCCTTTTTGGCCTAGCACACATGAGAAGGCAGAGAGGGCAATCTTTGATAATTCTGGTGAAAAACTTTTGGACACAGTAATACAGATACCCGCCATTTAAGTCAACCAGAAGACGCTGAAATAGTAAGGTCCGAGGGATCTGGGTGCGCAACTAATAAGTTGGCTGAACATGGAGACATTAGAGGCTGGTATCACAGTCAGGATCACTTATCAGGCAGAAATAATTTGATATTTATGGAGTTACTTCAACTAGCTCTGCAGATAGTTCTGAATTGATGCATTAATTGAACAATATTTCGTCTCAATTAAACAAAGTTGACAATCTACACCAAAAGTCAACAAACCTTTTCCATAAAGGGCCAGGGAGTATATATTTTAGGTTTTGAGGGCCATACAGTCTCTGTTGCAACTACTCAGCTTTGCCAATGTAGTACAAAAGTAACCATGGCTGTGTCCCAATAGCACTGTATTTATGAACACTGAAATTTGACTTTCATATCATTTCCATGTGTCATGAAATATTCTTCTTCTTCTGATTTTTCCAACTATCTAAAAATATTTTAAAAATATCCTTAGCTCACAGACCATACAGAAACAGGCAGTGGGTAGGATTTGGCCTGTGGGCTATAGTTTGCCAACTCCTGATTACATGTTCTTACCTGGGCTTTTGTTCTTCTTTTTTATAAATGTGTGTATATCACTTAAGAGATTTTCTTAGAGAGAGTTAGAAATATGGCCCAGGGCACTGAACACACAGCTGATGATGTTAAGGACACCTAAATAGAGCTGAAATCCCAGTGGTCTCCCTCTTTATAGCTGCATAGCAGAAACATTTTTTAACCTATATAAGTGTCTTCAAATGAAATATTGAAAGAGATAAAGTTTGGTTATTTGCAGCTATGGTGTGTGGATTAATTTCTGAGAATGTGAGCTACTGAAGTGAATGTTGTCAAGAGTTGTATTACTAATTTACTTATTTATTTTATTCATTCAATGAAGAGTACTACTTGCAAGCAATGTTTGCTCAATCACAATAATTACTCATGAAAAACTTTTTATGGGTGCTAACCATTTGTGGTTGAAACTTTTGCCAAGGGAACTGCAAAGAGCAGTCCCCATTGGTATAGTCTCTGAGAAACCCACATGACTTCCAAAAGGGAAAAGGCTAGCAATTATACATATGCCACAGTTAGAGGGACCAATTGTCAGAGGGCAGCTAACCAAAAACTTGAGATTGTGCCCCTACCCTCAATGGCTCTTGTCCCCAGGAACCAGACAACTAATGAATGGGAAGAGGTGAGCAAGGAAGCTAGAAGCAGCTAATCATGCCCCCAGACACACACCAGGGACATTCAAAACTCAAGTGGGCCTGAGCTGGGATGGTTTCTAAAACTAGACGAGACTAGAGTTTTTATTCTTACACTGATTGGGTGTTTTGAAGTACTAAAATGAATGTATCTTGTGACCGAATGTGTGAAAGGGGTTTTTTTTTATTATATAATACTAATTAGAAAAGCTAGGGACCAATCCAGAATTTCGTTCAAAGGTAAGGAAAAAAATAATTCAACAAATAGGTTTAAAAGGGGCAGTGAAATAAATTGTTTTGTTTGCATCTTCTTTTGTTTGTTTGTTTCTTTAGGGTACATTCAAAACTCTAAACAGCAGCCAGGTTGGGATGGTAATTTTTTTTTTTTTTTTTATATGTCTTTTTTTTTTTTTTTTTTTTTTTTAAGATTTTATTTTTTCCTTTTTCTCCCCAAAGCCCCCCGGTACATAGTTGTGTATTCTTCGTTGTGGGTTCCTCTAGTTGTAGCATGTGGGACGCTGCCTCAGCGTGGTCTGACGAGCAGTGCCATGTCCGCGCCCAGGATTCGAACTGACGAAACACTGGGCCGCCTGCAGCGGAGCGCGCGAACTTAACCACTCGGCCATGGGGCCAGCCCCTGGGATGGTAATTTATAGGGGAGGAAAAAGTTTTCCTCCACCCTCTTACGGTCCCTGGCTGGGTCTGAAGATTAAACTGATGAAGACAGGTTAACAGGAGAAAAGCACACACATTACACATGTTTACTTAATACGAGTTTTATATGGCACAGGAACCTTCATAAGCAAATGAAGGCCCGAAGAAATGGCTAAATTGGAGTATTTTTATGCTAGATTTGATGAAGAGTAGACAGTCATGGAGGAATATGAGAAGTCAGAGAGTATAAGGTAAGTGTAATAAATGGGGAAACATAGCAAGGCCGGTTTGTTAGGATTCTTCTCGGTGTCTCCTTGTCTTCAGAGATAAGGATGCTCCTTTCCTCCAGATATAGGGAGGGCACCTCTCACATGAGAGTTTTATGACATGTTTCAAGGGAGAAAGGGGGAAAGTCAGAGTGATCTTCTTGTTTCTGCCATTTTCTCAAACTCCTCCAGCTTAGAATATTCAATATGCCAAGGTGCCATATTTTGGGGTAGCTTGTGCTGAACCCCACCATATTCAATGAACAGTATTTAAATTCTAGGCTGGAACAGAGCACAAATAATGGAAAACTTTAGACTTTATTAGTAAAATGTGTAGTTAGAAACAAGTAAACGATGTTTTGAATTGGATATGTTAACGGGAAGCAAGTCTATTATTCTCTCCCCACTGTTTGAACTGTTCTATTTTACCTCTTCTCTCCTAACTAGATGATATTTCTACAAGATCCAATAATTTTTTCAATCTTTCTCTGACATCAGGAAAGTCACATTTCCAGGCATTAAAAAGTCAATATAAATCAAAACGTCACTCTCTAATGAATTCAAAGCATCTTGCCATCCCCACAGCTCAGGTCGACCTCAGGCTCAGAAGCACGCAACAGAGAAGGGATGATGTTGTGCCTTTTTTCCATCTTATTCTTCATCCTTTCCTATTCACCAGCTACTGCTTTTGGTTTGTCTAGGAATTATATGGGACACTAAATATTGTAGTCATTAATACTATTCATCAAATGTTTTCAGTTCTTTCCTGCTTCAAGTACATGGTAAAATTGCATTTCCCTGGTCCTTTAACAATAGGAGTGGCCATGTGATTGATCTTGACAAATGAAATATGAGCAGAAGACACGTGTGTTACTTCTGGGTGGAAACTTTAAGAGCCAGTACACAAGTCACCATATTCCCTTCTCACTGCTATGGTCATCATGGACTGACTTATGGGTGATTTTGAGAATTATATAATATTCAGAAATAACAATGAAAATATTACCTCTGAAAATCGTGAGATGTAATAAAAGCAGTACTTAATGTTAATATTTGGTAAAGCTAGATGGTGATATATGGAGTTGATTATATTATTTTCTATTCATATTTTATGTTTAGAATAATTAACAGTAACAAATAATTTTTTAAATTTTTCTAGTGAGGAAGATTGTCCCTGAGCTAACATCTGGTGCCAATCTTCCTCTATTTTGTATGTGGGACGCCACCACAGCATGGCTTGATGAGCGGTGTGTAGGTCCACATCCAGGATCTGAACTCATGAACTCCAGGCTGCCAAAGTGGAGCATGCAAACTTAACCACTATGCTGCTGGGCTGGCCCCCACAAATAATTTTTTAAGGGAAAACATTGAACCTAATTATTGTGAAGATTTCCTACAACTAGAAGAAATTGATTTGACATATTTACAAATAAATATGGAGGGTAATTTCTCTCAAAGATCATCAAATAAGCATATTCTTTGATTCTTCCTAATGATTAGTTTATTTAACTCTCATTCTATGGTCTGTTGGCAAATCAAAGAGTAATAAATATAAGTGTATCACAACGCGTCTTTTTCCTTGCTCAACAAACACTGTTTAAATGTGTCATGGCCTCCTAAGTAGTTTACCAGTAGTAAACAGGGCATTAATTTGAAAGTAAAAGGATAAGTAAAATCATTAAATACGTTTCTTATCACTTCCCCAGCCACAATATGGTCCTACTATAGGGTCTGATTCACTAAGAAGGAAGCATCTGGTCTTTGTTTCTATCTTCTGTATTTTAAATTAACACAGAAATGATTTTACTTCTCCGTAAGGTAAACATGGGTCCTTAATTGGACTTTACTGGTCCATGCCCATTTTGAGTGGCAAAAAGTTCTAGATAGGGCTGCACAACTTTGATTTACTCCAGCTGGGTTTACCCATTACGCTGCCCAAACCTCTAACTTGGATAAGCACTCACCACCTATCCTTTTTCTCATTCATCACTAGTTTCTATTTATCCTGGTCTGGCACTCTCATTTCATCTTGGTGATGGAGCAACTCTAGCACTCACTGAATGTCTTTGGAGCTGTGTTTGCCCATATGCAGGCTTGCAACATAAAGGTACAATATGAATCACAGCCTATTTTCTTAAGAAGTTTGAGCAGAATGTTTTCTTATAAGAAAAAAAGAATTTGAAGAGACAATTTGGAAAGCAACCTATTGAACCCTAAATGTATTTGCTTTTCTATATACCTGACTCACTCTGATTAAAAGTATGTGTGCAGAGAGCTATTATAAGAAAAAGAGTCAGGGGAAGAAACTTCAAAAGCCCATCTCTCAATAGAAACAACTAAAAAACGGGCAAAAACTGTCAAAATCAGTATTTTTGGAACTCTGGACTAACCAAAACCTTGCAACAACACAGGAAGCACTTATTGAAGAAAAACAGCTGAATTTGGCTAATTATAGTGAGCTTTGTGGCATTTTAACTTATATTAGTCCTGTATTTGCCCTCCAGCTCAGCCTTGACAATAACAGTCTGAATTCCCAGTATCAGTACTGGAGGAGAAGAATGGACTCCCTTTGCAAAGATTGTCCTTGGTTGACCTGTCTGGTAGTTCCTCAGAAGACTGGCTCAAAGGATTTGTTTTAACTAACCTGATTCAGAACTCTCCCAGGACTAAAGCCACTACCTGGGGGGTATTGGTCAAAATCATTTACAGGCAAATGTTTTTGTCACTTCTACATTAGGCAATGGCTAACAGTTGGGGAAAACAATATATTAACAAAAATGATTGAGAGGAAAGGCTGGGGAAAGACATACTTTGGGGAAATAGTCCTGTGACTCTCCCTCTTCTGTTTCCTCTTTATTTCACTCCGTCAATAATTACTTTATTCACTTTATTCTTTAATAACCATTTAAAAATTCCCACCTTGCTAAGACCAATCTCTTGATCTTTTCCTCTACCTTTCCTCATTCTCTTGTTAATTAACCTAATATTTTTATTAGCATCTATAAGACTCATAAGAGGAAGCAGAGACAGCAAATTCAGTAAAGGCTTTCCAAACTGTCCTTAGGTTTTGCAACAATAAGGTTATATGGGGTGCCCATTGAAAGGGGTCCCCTTAACCACAGCATTTACCACAACCTGAGTAATGGGCATATTCAGTAGATAAATATCCTGCTCATTATAAAACCAGTCACACATGACTTGCATACAAAGCATATCAGCTGCTTTATCTGGGGTGTTTCACTAGACATTTATAGGAGGAGACAGACAGTTCCCCTTTTCAGAGTAAACAGATCTTACAGTGGCTTTTAGCTAGTTCACCAGGCTGGCTTTACCCTGAGGACTGACCTCCTGTGTGTCTGGATCACATATAGCCATCTGAGATTGTTCCATAGTGAGCTGAGGGTGTTGCATCAACCAGAACATGCTCTTCTACTCTGCAACACTCAAAAGCAGAAACATAGCCCCCAAATTAGTCACTCACAATCTATTTTCGTAAAAGTTTCTCAGGAAGCTGATGAAACAAATCCTTCACATTATAACCTCTGGTTTCAATGATTTTCTGGGTTTCATCCTCTCCCAATGTTGACTACTTTCTTGGTAATCAGAGGTCTTAGAAGTACTTTCTGTCATCCCTGCATAATTTTTCTCTTAGGGGGCAATTTTGAAGCTAGTGGCTGAAGCTCAGACTCACTGAAATCTAAGCTTGATCTAGCATCAAGATCCAACCCAGGAGGTTTTTTTTACTTATAGTTTAGCTATTACAGATAACGATAATCAAGGGATAGAATATTTCGCTTTTCTCTTATTAGTTTGCATTTCCTTATGCATTCAGCGAACCAAGTACCCAGGAGTTGGATTCATCTCTAAATTCCATTGGTGACTCTTACCTTTGGTAACTGATTGCAGCACAGCTGCTGCTCCATAGCACATGGACACCAAGGAATCAAAGTTTCCTCCTCCTCCACCCTTTCATTCTTTCTCTTCCCAAACCACATGTTTCCATGAGCTAGGGCTATTCTAGCAAATCCTATTTCTCTGACACCAACTGAGGTGGAAAAATCTACTCAGTTTTCTACCTATGTAGGGAAAAACCTAGCTCTTCTCTACTATGAGTCTTTCACCTATGTATCTCTTTTCTTCTTTATACAAAATACTCACACAGAACACTTTACTTCTGACACTTCTGGTCATGGAATGTGTGGAGGTTTTTCTCCACACCAATTTTCTGTGACTCTAACTGGATGTCCTGTAACTTAACTCAATTCTGACACTATCTACCTAGAAATAGTGTCAGATCATACAGTTTAAGAGCTGAGTCCCACAAGACTGCTCCCCTCTCACTTCAGACACCTGTTGCAAGCCCAGGTTATCACCTGTGCTTCTGAACAACTGTGATTGAAGGTTCCAATGATCTCCTCTTTGGGTTTGATTAATTTGCTAGCGTAGCTCACAGAACTCAGGGTGACACTTCCTTACATTTAGTAGTTTATTAAAGAATATGACAAAGGATACAGATGAACAGCCAGATGAAGAGATATATAAGGAAAGGTCTGGGAAGGTTCTGAGCACAGGAGCTTCTGTCCCTGTAAAGTTGGGGTGTATTATCCTCCTGGTGTGGATGTGTTCGCCCACCTGGAAGCTTTGCGAATCTTGTAATATCGGGATTTTTATGGAGGCTTCACCCCATAGGCATGATCAATCATTAACTCCATTTTCAGCCCTTCTCCCTTCTCAAGAGGTGAATTGAAAATTACAAGCTTCTAATCATGGCTTGATCTTTCCAGTGACCAGCCCTAATCTAGGAGCCATATAGAAGTTCACTCAGAGTCATCTCATTAGAACAAAAACCACTGCTATCACGCAGGGAATTATAAGGATTTCAGCAGCTCTGTGCCAGGAACCAGGGTCAAAGACCAAATATTAGAACAAAAGATGCTCCTAGTGCTTTTGTCACTTAGGGAATTAAAAAGGTTTGGGGAGTTCTACGCCAGGAACCGGGGGCAGAGACAAATAAATATATTTTCTATTATCTCATAGAACTACAAAAAAATCAGAAAGCAATTAACAAAATAATGATAGTAACTCCTCACCCATCAATAAATTACTCTAAATGTAAATATTTAAATTCTCCAATTGAAAAACACAGAAAGCCTGGATGGATAAAAAGTTAGACTCAATTATATACTGACTGCAAAAGACTCACTTAAGCATTAAGGACACTCATAGGCTGAAAGTGAAGGGATATAAAAAGACATTACATGCAAATGGAAACCAAAAGAGACGAGGGATCGTTATGCTTATGTCAGAAAAAACAGACTTTAAGGCAAAAACAGTAACAAGAGAAAAGAAGGTCATTATAAAGTGATAATTCATCAAGAGGAAATAACAATTGTAAATATATATGCACCCAATGTTGGAGCATCTAAATATATTAAACAATTATTAACAGATGAGAAGGCAAAAATAGAGAACAATGCAATGATACTAGGAGACTTCAATATCTCGCTTTCAACAATGGATGTATCATCCAGAGAGAAAATCAACACAAAACATTGGACTTGAACTATACTTTAGACCAAAAGAACTAACAGACATATGCAGAACATTCCATTCAACAGCATCAGAATGCACATTTTTCTCAAGTGCACATGGAACATTCTCTAGGATGGATCATAGGTTAGGTCACAAAACAAGTCTTAGCAAATTTAAGAAGATTGAAATCATACCAAGTATCTTCTGACCACAAAACTAGAAATCATAACAGGAGGAAAACTGGACAGTTCACAAAGAAGTGGATATTAAACAACACACTCCTGAACAACCAATGGATCAGAGAAGAAATCAAAAGGGAAATCCAAAAATATCTTGAAACAAATGAACGTGGAAACACAATGTAGCAAAACTTATGGGATGCAGCAAAAGTAGTTCTAAGAGGGAAGATTGTAGTGATAAATGCCTTCATTAAGAAAAAGAAAGATCTCAAATAAACAATCTAACCTTACAACTCAAGGGACTAGGGAAAGAAGAACAAACTAAGCCAAAGTTAGCCGAATGAAGGAAATAAAGATTGGAGCAGAAATAAATGAGATAGAGAAAAGAAATAATAGAAAAGATCAATGAAGTTAAGAGTTCGTTTTGGAAAAGATAAACAAAATTTATAAACCTTTACCTAGACTATACAAAAAAGAGGACTAAAAGTAATAAAATTATAATGAAAGAGGAGACATGACAACTGATACCACAGAAATACAAAGGATCATAAGAACCTAGTATGAGCAATTATATCTCACCAAATTGGATAACCTAGAAGAAATGGATAAATTCCAAGAAACATACAACTTATCAAGATTGAATCATGAAGAAATAGAGAATCTGAACAGACCAATAATGAGCAAGGAGATTGAATCAGTAATCAAAAACGTCCCAACACAGGAAAGCCCAGGACCAGATGGCTTCACAGGTAAATTTTATAAAACATTTAAATAAGAATCATTACCAATCCTTCTCTAATGCTCCTATAGTTTTGAAGAGGAGGGAACACTTCCAAACTCATTTTATGAGGCCGATATTATCCTGATATTAGAGTTAGACAAGGATACCAGAAGAAAAGAAAATTGCAGGCCAATATCCCTGATGAACATAGATGCAAAAATTCTCAACAAAATAATAGCAAACCAAATTCAAAAGCACATTAAAAGGATCATGCACAATGGTCAAGTGCAATTCATTCCTGGGATGAGTGTGTTTCAACATCTGCAAATCAATCAATGTGACACATCAAATTAACAAAATGAAGGATAAAAATCATATGATCATCTCAGTAAATGCAGAAAAAGCTTTTGACAAATTCAATCTCCTTTCATGATAAAAACTCTCAACAAATTAGGTACAGAAGGAGTGTACCTCAACATAATAAAGCAATATATGATAAGCCCACAGCTAACATCACAGTCAACAGTGAAAGATTAAAGATCAGGAACAAGGTAAGAATGTCCACTCTCACCATTTCTATTCAATTTAATACTGAAAGTCCTAGCCAGAACAATCAGGCAAGAAGGAAAAATAAAAGGCATCTAAATAAGATATGGAGAAATAAAATTATCTTTGTTTGCAGATGACATGATCTTTTATATGGAAAACCAAGTTTTCCACCAAAAACTTTTAGAACTAATCAACAAATTCAGTAAAGTTGCAGGATACCAAATTAACATATAAAAATCAGTTGCATTTTGGTTCTAAGAGAGAATTTTATAGCAATACAAGCCTACCTCAAAAAACAAGAAAAATCTCATATAAACAATGTAACAGTACACCTAAAGGAACTAGAAAAAGAAGAACAACCAAAGCCCAAAATCAGTAGAAGGAAGGAAATTATAAAATTCAGAGCAGAAATAAATGAAATAGAGACAAAAAAAAAAAAAAAAAAGAAAAGAAATCAATGAAACCAAGAGCTGGTTCTTTGAAAGATAAACAAAACTGACAAACCTTTAGCTAGGTTCACCAAGAAAAAAAGAGAGAAGGCTCAAATAAATAAAATCAGAAATGAAAGAGGAGAAATTACAACAGACACCTCAGAAATGCAAAAGATTAGAAGAGAATACTATGAAAACCATACACCAACAAATTGGATAATCTAGAAGAAATGGATAAATTCTTAGAATCATACAACCTTCCAAAACTGAATCAAGAAGAAATAGAGAATTTGAATAGACCAATCACCAGTAAGGAGATTGAAACAGTGATCAAAAACCTCCCAAAAAATCAAAGTCCAGGACCAGACAGCTTCCCTGGTGAATTCTACCAAACATTCAAAGAAGACTTAATACCTACCCTTCTCAAACTCTTCCAAAAAACTGAAGAGGAAGGGAAGCTTCCTAACTCATTCTATGAAGCCAACATTACCCTGATACCAAAACCAGACAAGGACAACATAAAAAAAGAAAATTACAGGCCAATATCACTGATGAGCATCAATGCAAATATCCTCAACAAAATACTAGCAAATCAAATACAACAATACGTTAAAACGCTTATACTCCATGATCAAACGGGTTTCATTCCAGGGAGGCAGGGATGGTTCAACATCTGCAAATCAATCAATGTGATACACCACATTAACAAAATGAAGAATAAAAATCACATGATCATCTCAATAGAGGTGGAGAAGGCATTTGGCAAGATAAAGCATTCATTTATGCTAAAACTACGAATAAAAGGGGTATAGAAGGAAAGTATCTCAACATAATAAAGGACATACATGACAAACCCAAAGCTAATATCATCCTCAATGGAGAAAAACTGAAAGCTATCCCTCTGAGAACAGGAACCAGACAAGGACGCCCACTTTCACCACTCTTACTTAACATAGTATTGGAAGTCTTAGCCAGAGCAATCAGGCAAGAAAATTAAATAAAAGGGATCCAAATTGGAAAGGAAGAAGTGAAGCTGTCACTATGTGCAGATGATATGATCTTATATATAGAAAACTCTAAAGAATCCACCAAAAAACTTTTAGAAATAATAAATGAATACAGTAAAGTTGCAGGATACAAAATCAGTATGTAAAAATCAGTTGTACTTCCATACACTAACGATGAATTGGCAGAAAGAGAAATTTAGAATACACTCCCATCTACAATTGCAAGAAAAAGAATAAAATACTTAGGAATAAACTTAACCAAACAGGTGAAAGGCCTATACACTGAAAACTATAAAGCATTATTGAAAAAAATAGAAGAAGACATAAAGAAATGGAAAGATATTCTGTGCTCTTGGATTGAAAGAATTAACATAGTTAAAATGTCCATACTTCCTAAAGCAATCGACAGATTCAATGCAATCTCAATCAGAATCCCAATGACATTCTTCATGGAAATAGAACAAAGAATCCTAAAATTTATATGGAACAAGAAAAGACTCTGAATAGCCAAAGGATTCCTGAGAATAAAGAACAAAATTGGAGGCATCATAATCCCTGATTTCAAAATATACTAGAAGGCTATAGTAATCAAAACAGCATGGTACTGGCACAAAAACAGACACGCAGATCAGTGGAACAGAATAGAGCCCAGAAATAAACTCATACATCTATGGACAGCTAATTTTTGACAAGATAGCCAAGAAAATACAATGGAGAAAAGAAAGTCTCCTCAATAAATGGTGTTGGGAAAACTGGATGGCCACATGCAAAAGAATGAAGGTAGACCATTATCTTACACCATACACAAAAATTAACTCAAAATGGATTAAAGATTTGAATGTAAGACCTGAAACCTCTAGAAGAAAAACGTCTAGAAGAAAACATAGACAATATGCTCTTAGATATTGGTCTTGGCAGCATATTTTCAAATACCACGCCTGACCAGCCAAGGGAAATAATAGAAAAAATAAACAAATGGGACTACATCAAACTAAAAAGCTTCTACACAGCAAAGGAAGCCATCAACAAAACAAAAAGACAACCTAACAACTGGAGAAGATATTTGCAAACCATAAATCTGATAAGGGGTTAATATCCAAAATATATAAAGAACATATACACCTGAGCAACAAAAAAACTAACAACCCAATTAAAAAATGGGCAAAAGATCTGGACAGATATTTTTCCAAATAAGATATACAGATGGCCTACAGGCACATGAAAGGATGTACAATATTACTAATTATTAGGGAAATGCAAATCAAAACTGCAATGAGATATCACCTCATGTCTGTCAGAATGGCTATAATTAACAAGACAAGAAATAACAGGTGTTGGAGAGGGTGTGGAGAAAAGGGAACTCTCATACACCACTTTTAGGAATGCAAACTGGTGCAGCCACTATGGAATGGAAATTCCTGAAAAAATTAAGAATAGAACTACTATACAATACATCTATTCCACTGCTGGTCATTTATCCAAAGAACATGAAAACATGTTGCATAAAGATATATGCACCCCTATGTTCATGCAGCATTATTCACAACAGCCAAGACTTGGAAGTAACCTAGGTGCCCATCAAGGGATGAATGGATAAAGAAAACGTGGTATATATACACAATGGAATACTACTCAGCCATGAAAAAGATGAAATCTTGCCATTTGTGACAACATGGATGGAACTTGAGGGTATTATGCTAAGTGAAATAAGTCAGAGGGAGAAAGTCAAAATACTGTATGATCTCACTTAGAAATTGAAGATAAAGACAATGACAAACACACACATAGATACAGAAATTAGATGGGTGTTTACCAGAGAGGAAGGGAAGAGGGAGGAGGGTGAAAGGGGTGACTGTGCACATGTGTGTGGTGATGGACTGTAATTAGTCTTTGGGTGGTGAACATGATGGAATCTACACAGGAATCGACATATAATGATGTACACCTGAAATTTATATAATGTAATAAACCAATGTTACCTCCATAAAAAAATAAAGAACGAACCACGGTCAATAAAAAAATAAAATTAAAAAAGAGAAAGAAACAGAGAGTAGAAAAGTGGTTTCCAGGGCCTGGGGGGATGGAGAAATAGGGAGAGGTTAGTAAAAGAGTACAAACTCAGCTATAAGATGAATAAGGTCTGAGGATCTGATGTATAATATGGTGACTATAGTTGATAACACTGTATTGTACAGTTGAAATTTGCTAAGAGAGTAGAACTTAAATGTTCTCACAAAAAAAGGGTAAATATGTGAGGTGGTTGATGTGTTAATTAACTGGATGAGAAGAATCCTTTCACAATGTATACATTTATCAAATCATCATGATGTACACTTTAAATATCTTACAATTTTATGTGTCAATTATACTCCAATAAAGCTGAAAAAATTTTTAAAAATCAGGTGCATTTCCATACGGTAAAAAGAATTATCTGAAAGAGAAATTAAGAAAGCAATCCCATTTTTTGATAGCATCAAACCCAAAAGAAATTACTTAGGAATAAATTAAAGCAAGGAGATGAAAGACCTGTACACTGAAAACTATAATTCATTGACAACGAAATGGAAGAAAACACAAATAAATGGAAACATATCCTGTGTTTTTGGATTGAAAGGATTAATATTAGAAAAATGTCCATACTACATATGTACTACATAAAGCAATATACAGATTCAATGCAATCCCTATCAAAATCCCAATGGCATTTTTTCACAGAAATAGAAAAAACTATCCTAAAATTTATATGGAACCACAAGAGAGCCCAATTAGACAAAGCAATCTTGAGAAAGAAGAACAAAGGTGGAGGCATCATACTTCCTGATTTCAAGCTATATTGCAACGCTATAGTAATCAAAACAGTATGGTACTGGCATAAAAACAGGCACATATACTAGTGGAACAGAGTAGCAAGCCCAGACGTAAACCCAAGCATATATGGTCAACTAATTTTTTACAAGAGAGCCAAGAACACACAATGGAGAAAGGATAGTCTCTTCAACAACAGGTATTGGGAAAAGTGGATATCCACATGCAAAAGAAGGAAATTGGACCCCTATTTTATATCACAAAAAGTAACCTGAAATGGATCAAAGAGTGAAATGTAAGAGCTGAAGCCAGAAAACTCCTAGAAGAAAAACAGGGGAAAAGATCCTTGATATTGGTCTTAGCAATGATTTCTTGGATAAGACACCAAAAGCACAGGCAACAAAAGCTAAAATAAAACAAGTGGGACTACATTAAACTATATAGCTTCTGCACAGCAAAGGAAACAATCAATAAATTGAAAAGCCGATCTACAGAATGGGAGAAAATATTTGCAAATCGCATATCTGATAAGGGATTAATATGCAGAATATATATACAACTGATACAACTCAATAGCAGAAAAGCAAATAATACAATTTAAAAATGGGCAAACAACATGAATAGATAATGAAGACATACAAATGGCCTACATATATGTGCCTGACATCACTAATCATCAGGGAAATGCAAATCAAAGCCACAATGAGCTATCACCTCACATCTGTTAGTATAGCTATTATCAAAAAGACAAGCGATAAATGTTGGCAAAGATGCAGAAAAAAGGGAACCCATATACACCGTTGGTAGGAATGAAAATTGGTGCAGTCACTATGGAAAACTGCATGACAGTTCCTCAAAAAATTAACAATAGAACTACTATACGATCCAGGTATCCTGCTCCTCAGTATACATCAGAAAGAAATGAAGTCAGTATCTTGAAGAGATATCTGCACTCCCATGTTCACTGTGGCATTATTCACAATAGCCAAGGTATGAAAATAACCTAAATGTCCTTCAATGAATGAATAGATAAATATAATTTGGCACATATATGCAGGGAATATTATTCAGACATAAAAAAAGAAGGAAATCCTGCCATTTGTGACAACATGGAGGAAACTGGGGGGCATTATGTTAAGTGAAATAAACCAGACATAGAAAAACAAATACTGTATGGTATCACTTACCTACGGAATCTAAAAATAAAAAAAAGTAGTTGCCACTGGCTTGGGGGAGGGCGAAATGGGGTGATGTTGGCCAAACGGTGCAAACTTCCAGTTAGAAGAATATGTTTGGAGAATCTAATGTGCAGCATAGTGATTATAGTTAATAATATGGTACACTTTAAGGTTGCTGAGAGTAGATCTGAAGCATTCTCACCAAAAAAAAAAAAAAAAAAAAAAAGAGAAGATTTAACTACGTGAGGTGATGGATGTGTTAATTATTTTGGTAACCATTCCACTATATACATAAATCAAAACATTGTGTACTTTATATATTTATAATTATATTTGT